>NC_136250.1:3795000-4332500 GCF_053564925.1 Oryzias latipes
AATGAACACACATCAAACAGTTTTAAAATCTTTTAACTTAACTTTTATTACATCATTTAGAAAAAACAGCTGCAGCTTCCAGCTTTTTCTGCCAAAATTATAGAATAGAATTGAATAGTATAGAATAGAATGCCTTTATTGTCACTGTGCACATGTACAATTTGCATCATACGCGTATACAATGAAATTTAAAAAAGCCGCTCACTATTCAGTGCTAACATGCATAGGAAAATAAAGTCACAGAAATAATAGAATAATAAAATTATTTAACAAAAATGAAGAATACAATATACCAAGTATCAAAAAATTTACAAAGGTGCAATAGAAAATTTCCACGGAGAGCTAGTTGTTAAAACAAAAAACAGTTGTGCCCATGATGGCAGAGATATATTGCACTTACTATATTGCACATTGATGGGAATATATTGCACATAATGAGATGGTGTTGACATGATGCGCATACTGAAAGAGGGAGACATGGGGGTGGAGCTGTCAGTGTCAGTGCATGTGGGAGTTCAGGGTGGTTATAACTTTGGGGAAAAAAACTGTTTGTTTTGTTTAACTTGCTCTGTCCAACAGCTGAGCAAACAGATTAGAGCTGAAAGCCTTTTGCGTTGGACAGGTTTTACTATCACAAAAAGAGGTTCTAGAACTTTAGAAGCCAGAGTGTAGATTTGTATTAACCCCTTAATGTTGTTTTATCTTTTTTATGTATTTGTTATATTTAGTGTGTTAGGGGAGGAAGAGGGAAAGAATGTGTGTGTGTGGGGGGGGGGGGGGGGGGGGGGGGGAGGAGAGTAAAAGGAAGAAAGGTAAAAAGGTGGGGGATACAAGCACTGATTTGAATAAGTTTTTTTTTTAAGCTGTAACAATTATACCAGATCTGCTGGAAAGACAAATATTATATCAAAGGTGAAAATCTGACACGAAGATGATTGGAAAATATCTTTCCTCAATACACTGTGGGTTAGGAGGGGGGATGAAGTAGACAGGGAGCAGTGTGGCAGTGTGCACGTGCACGTGGGGGTGGAGATACATGCATGCTGCCGACGTGAACCATGTGTTCATAAGGGGAACCAGATCCTACCCAGCCAGACCAAGAGAGAGGAGGAGAGCCCCCCAGGCAAAGAGCCCCCCAGCATCCGGACCCAGGCAGCCCGGTAGGGGGGGAGGAGGGGACCGCCCACCCAACCAGCTAGGCGCAGAGAAGGCCCCCCTACAGGGGCCCCCCCAACGCCCAGCGGCATAAGCGAACACGTTGTCCGGCCCCCAGGCCACAGGACAGGAGCACTTAGCCGTACCAGGCGGCAGCCATGGCGGCCACCGGGCGCCGGACACCGAGACAAGGGCCAAGGACGAAGCCAGGGCCCCCAGAGCCCATGAGGCCCCCAGAGCCCACCCGACCGGCGCCCCGTCTCCACAAGCTAGCCTCGGCACGCGACCTGAGCAACCCAGAGATCGCCACGCACCCACAGCCACCCCCCATAACCCTACACACTACAACCCCCCCACCCTCCCCGCCATATCTGAGCCCCCCTCCCCAACCCTCTCAGTGCCCTCCCCTCTCTGTGATGGGGAGGGAAAGCCCCAGAGGGTCCCAGCGATCCAGCCCCCAGGTCCGTCCCACCCATGCACTCGCGCACACATACTCACAATCATCTGGTTTTATACTTTTTTTAAAGGACCTGCAATTAAAAAAAAAATAGATATTAAGTTTAAATAATATTTATTGATTACATTGCACATAAATCATGGTGATTTGCCTGTACACTGCACAATGATATGAATGACTTTAGTCTTTTTGTATTCCCATGTAGAGCTGCCATTTGTTCTTTTGCAGCACAAACTTACCTGGGGTTTCACTTTGAGAAACCTGACCTGCAGAAATATCACATGTTAATTCAATAAAGTATTTTATAAACTTTTAAAGTTCATTTTTAAGTGTCAGTTTATGTATATGCATGGTTCAAAAATATACAATGCACTTTAATATTATTTCCCATAATAACTTGTTTACTGATATCAATCTTAAAGTACATTTTTAGCAACACTGATTCCATATAATTACTGTATAAATCACAGAATCAGGCTGGCTCTGAGCTTTTTCTCTCATGTTGTCACCGAAAACGGGAACGGCTATCATGTTAAGACAATTCGTCTCCATCGGGTTCCTTTTGCGCATGCGCAAGATAAAAAAAAACAATTATCTTTTCAAAGAAGCACTTTTATTTAACATCCTCAAATTAACGTCCTTATAGACATGTGACTGACAAAAGAAAAGATCACAAAATTGATTCTTACCTGGAAAATGAAGATGATTGACAGCATGAGCCTCGCTGCCGTAGACATTAGCGCACAGCGTTCATAGTAAAAGTGCTCACAAACTACTTCCGGGTGATTCGTGTGTCAGGCGAAATGTAAAAAAATAATTTAAAAGTTCATGAACAGTTTGCTGCATTTTTATTTGATATATAAATGGGAAATACGTAGATTATTATAGTACATTGTTGTTTGGACAATAAAATCCGGCATCGCTTCATTTAAAATACTTTTCAGTTCAAATAATTGACAAAATCATCATCCAATCAGCGGTGTCCCATAGTACCTGCCTCTTCCGGTTTGGAAATGTTTTTCATTTTTAAAAGATTTGGTTTTGTTTTCTGGAAATTAATTTTGTTTTCTGAAATGTTTTTTTTTTTCATTTTTTTTTACTTCCTGCTACTTCTCTCTCCTGAAATTTTAAGTTAGCCTTTCTGTTTGCGGTCTTGGTCCTCACCTGACAACTCTGGAGCGGCACGTTTCTTCATCCATTTGAAAAACCTGCAGAGTCCCTGATGTTTGCCTTTCATCTTCCCTCTCATTCTTAAAACAATTTTTTTTAAAATCACTCAGTTTACAAACTACAAACAAGTGCCCTATTTATTATGTCACTCAATAAAATCTCAATCATAGAATATCAAAGCATGTAAAAATTTATTTTGACGTTTTATTACGCTGATCTCAGCGTAGTGGAAATACTTTATGTTACAATGCAGACATTTGGGGCTTGTAGAGAAGTGCGGCCTATAAATGTACAATTATTTTTAATTTTTAAATTTAGCAGGTGCAGCTTAATTTCAGGTGTGCTCGATAGTCCCGAAATTACAGATGCCGAAAAAAAAAACTTTAAAAGAAGACATGCTTTTTGCTTTTGGCTTGAAATGGCATAATCATAATTAAAAGACCATTGAGAATGAGTTTATAATAGCAAAAATATTGACAGGCTGGGACTGTAATAGTTATTGCGTCATAGTTTCTGTGAAGGAAATTGTTTTATTATTATCATTGTGTAAATGTATTTGTCTAAATGTATGTTTAAATGTTAACTCAGATTGACCTTTTTACCTCTTCTAAAAACAGTTGTGTGTTTGGTCATCTGCTTCTCATCCCCAGCCAGGAAGAGGGGGTTTTACGACACACTGTCCTCAGCTGATAAGGGATACGGTTTGAAGTTAGAATCCACCAAATGGGTCATTATACGACACCCCCTAATGAACTTTTTCTCTTTGTCTTGAAATTGTGACCTCCCACTTGTGTCCTTAATAAAAGCAGCACAGGGAGAGGCAGACCTTTGAGAAGAGAAACGTGGTGGACCTTTTCCAACACATTTGCTCCTCTCCCTCGTGCATGAGAAACTTGATTCTTGTTGTGGTTTGTTGTTTATAATTGTGTTTTTCTTTAATGTCTAGATGCATTTATCTGACATTCTTTGGTCCATTCGAGCCGGGTGACAACATATCTGCGTCCTTGGGGGAGGACCATGCCGATTGAAGTCTGTGCACAGCCCGTGAGACTAGGTCTCCGGAGGAAAGTCCGTCGTAGTGAATTCTACGCCGGCCAATCGACTGGTCGGATCCCTGGGTCCAGATTGACGTTATTCGTTAACCAGTCAGACCACAACGACAAGGCAAGTAAAGCGCTTTTTCAGGGGTTCAAGTCCCCGAAGTGGCCCAGAATTCTGAGGGACAGGTTCAAGTCCTGTTGCCTAAAACACGTGTGGGTTTGGAGTCCCGGAAAAGTCCAGAATTCTGAATAAAGGTGTAGGTTCAAGTCCTGCAGCCTAAAACGCGTAAGAGGACTCAAGTCCCTAAAAGGCCTAGAAAAAGATCAACAAAAAATGAAATAAATAAAATGTTTTTTTTTGGTGTGAATGTGTGTGCATGTGTGAATGGAGTGAACTTGTTTGAAGCAGTGAGCAGCTGGAAACCTTGCGGTGTTAACACACGGCTGCTTGTTGGAGTAGAACAAGATTTCATCTCATTAGGCTTTAGGTGAAAAGAACCCAGAGTCTAAAACGTGTTTTACTCCTGGGAGGACCCTAAACGTGTGACCGGATCAGACAATAGGTCTGACCTAGAAGCTTGTTGCACGGGGAGTGAAATTCGGTCCTGAGAGACATTCTCTGGATTGGTTCTGATCACACTCTGTGACTTACGTAAATGTAAAAAAATAGAAAAAAAATAAAAAATGGGGGAATTCAAATAAAAAAGTTGAATTAACATGAGATTAAAAATATATGGAAAGAGGTTCATCCAGGTTCAACTACATTCTTGATAAAATGGGATAAAAACTAGGATTTTAAGGGGAATGTACTGAATTAGTTCAAAGGTTACAAATTAAAAACAAAATAAAAAATACAAAAGAAACAAAAAAATAGTGACAAATTAATTTGTGCAAAACTGTGCTTAAATGAAGCAATGAAAAATAAAGAATGGCATTCAGAAAAGTAAAACTAGAGACACATGTCTGATTGCTAAAAAAGAGGAGGATAAATCAGTTGTGAGACTCAGACCCCTGCAACAGCTGGCTGCAGCAGGCTGCAGACCGAGCAGGGGCAGGATGAAAGGTGGGGAGAGCAGAAACCAGCTGATTTCTCACCTCCTCCCTACCAGGGGACAAATGCTCCTCTGTTGACGGGTTTTTACCCACCAGTGACTGATTTAAATAAACCAGAAATAGGAAAAATAATGTTAGGAGGAAAAGGGAAAAAACTTGAATGGAGTAAAACTATGGGGGTTGGTTTGGAAGAAGCTGGAGAGTCATCTAAAGTTGCAGAGACATTTCCAATCACTGAAGTGTCCAATCCCAGAGCTGGAGAAGATGGCCAGAGAACTACACTTCTTGTGTTTATGACCTGGACATTAGAGGATGTTAGGAAGGCAGTGAGGGGAGTTATCTCTCACGGGCAAATGATGGAAGTTCAGAGAGCTTACCATCTGAATGGCATTAAATGTCAGCAGGCATGTATGACTGATATGAAAGCAGACTGGGCAAAAGTAAAGGAATCCTATGAATGATGACGATCCACCCAGACCTCTTCCACATAACAGTCAAGAGTTAATTCAAAGTCTTACACTTTTAGGACAAAGAATTAGAGAAGCCTTTCCAATGAGACCTGATTATGGAAAGATTGGTCAAACTAAACAAAAAGATGGAGTTAGTGTCTGATTTTAGAGTCAGATTTGAAGAAGTTTTAAAGCTAATAGTGGACTCAGAGATGATGATAGTGATGAAAGTCCCTATAGACAGCAGCTGAAACAAGCTTTACTGCAAGCTGTGAAACCAGAGATTGCAGACTGGATAAGGAAGCATTACATAGATCTGCCTACAGGAGCACTACAACAGTTTATGAATTTTACTGTTCATGCAGAAAAAAGTGATGGTGAATAGAAAGAAATTTAGGAATCAAAGTGTAGTTACATTTTGGCAGGAGGACAGTAGTGATGTGTTTTTTGAAAGGAATGTGAACAGAGGAAGAAATCGTGGTCGTGGAAAAGTAAACTTTAAAGGAAATTTTAGATGAAGGTTTAGAGGAAGTAGCAAGAGAGGGTCAGAGCATGTTGATGAGGGTTGGATTTGTAGACAGAGAAATCATTGGTTGAGAGATTGTCCTGAAAGGAAGAAATCAGATTGATTAGATGGTAAAAGAAATGACAAGATAAAAGATGAATCAGAACTAGAAATTCAACCAATTAGTGATGAATTTTTAGATCTCACTGAAAGAGAAATAGTTTTTGTTGATGGGTCAGCAAAGAAAGATGAAACAGGCAGAAACAAAGTGAGTTTTGCTTTTGTAACTCAAGATAAGGTTCTGAAGGCAGGACCCCTGCCTGGAAATTACTCAGCACAATCAGCAGAGTTGACATCTTTAACTGAAGCATGCAAACTGTTTAAAGATAAGCCAGTTACAATCTACATTGGTAGCCAATATGCGTTTGCTACATTGTATTTATTTTCTCAACAGTGGAAGAACAGAGGGTTTAAAACGTCAACAGGAAAACCAATAACGCATGTAGACTTACTGAAAGAATTATTAACTGCTGTAATGTTACCATCTAAAGTGGCAATATGTAAATGTGAGACACACACGAAGAACAGATCATATTTCTAAAGGGAATGCCTTTGCAGATGCAACAGCAAAGCAAGCTGCAACAAAAGATTTAGAAATATGCACAAATGAGGATGTGACTGCAGATGCAACCGCTGATGTTTTAAAAGAAATGCAACACAGCGCACCGAAACTAGAAAAAAATTTATGGTTGAAAAAGGAGCCAAGTTGAACAAGGTCTTTAAGTCAGCACAGAAGGAAAACCTATTTTACCAAAATCCATGAACAAATGGGCAGCAATTTTGAGTCATGGGCCTTGCCATGATTCAACAGGGGGAGGATGAACTTATTAGAGAAATATTATACAACTTATGGATTTATTCTCTATTCAAAAATTTTTTGTAAACAATGTGTAACATATATGCGTCATAATCCCCAAGGCAATGTTAGACCTAAGAGAGGAAAATTTCCTGAACCACCTTTTCCTTTCCATACAATCCATATGGATTTTATTGAATTGAATAAAAGCAAGGGATTGAAATATTGTTTAGTGATTATTGATGCATTTTCCAAATGGGTTGAAATTTTTCCATGTGCAACACAAGATGCTATTACAGTAGCTAAAGCTATTTGTAAAAGAATAATCCCAACTTTTGGCATACCACAAGTGATAAGAAGTGATAATGGTACACATTTTGTAAATCAAGTGATAGACAAAATGGCTCAACATCTTTGTATTGATTTAAAGAGACATTGTAGTTATCACCCTCGGAGTTCAGGATTAGTTGAGAGAACTAATGGCACTATCAAATCAAAATTAAAGAAATGCATGGAAGAGACAAACAGACAGTGGCCTGACTGCATAGACTTAGTTCAACTAAGCATGCGTATCACACGCACAGCAGGTCAACCTTTAACGCCTTTTGAAATGTTGTATGACGTTCTTATAGGTTACCAGACCTTGATCCTACTCAGCAACATTCTCCAGATGATGATGCAAATTTAGTGGATTATTTCAGGAAAATGTTTACCACTAAAGATGTGCAAAGGACAAATCAAGTGCCAGATTCCTTTTTATCTCCACAGGACACTTCACCAGTGCAGGTTGGTGACTGGGTGTTTGTGAAGGCCATAAAAAGGAAGTGTTGGTCCAGCCCACGGTGGGAAGTGCCATTCCAAGTCCTGCTAACTACACCAACAGCTGTCAAGATTGCTGAAAGGACGTCTTGGATCCACCTGTCACACTGCAAGAAAAACCATCTGGGTGAGGCTAATTCCAACTGCTAGGTGGGGAAGTCTGACTACAAAGGGAGGCAGCTGTATAGAAGCTGCTTGTCTCAACGTCAGCGAAGCCGAGAGATCCACCTAGTCTTAGGGAAGAAAGCACACCAGATCTCTTTTGCACTACACGGATCCTACACTGTTAGAGGACTTGAGGAGGTGATGTGCTAGTAACCTCTCCCTCCCGAAGATAGGCACATATCCACCATGGCGTGTCCAACTGGGCTAAGAGACAGTTTATTTTGTTTACTGTTCCTGCTATTCCTGACAGGAGCCACCACATGGATTTGGTTGTTTTGGAATCATTATCCACCTCCAAGAAGAACCACCAACGAGGAAAGACTAAATGTTTCTCGACGATGGCTGAGTATTGATGAACATGATGTTTTGAATAGTCCAAAAATGAACATAACTCACCTGTATATGACAAATTCTTGGTATAGGTATGTTATGTTACTGGCTAAAGAAAGGAATAGATCTGATTGCTATGTTTGTTCTGTAATTCCAGCTTCATCCCTACATCCTAATTTGCAGGCAAAGCAATTTTCTGAGTGGAAAAGCGACTGTGTTATTAAATATAGTACCAGAGGGTATATTAGTACTGGAGCCGTCACCACTTCAAATGGTACTCTTGTAAGACCGAGTTGCAAGAGTTTGTATCAGTTTAAAAAACTGAAATTGACAAAATCATTAGCTCCATATGCTAGTGTGGAACCAGGAACTGTGTTTCCACATTGCGTAACTAACAATGGCACAGAGTTTTTAGGAACTTTGCCGACAAAGATGTGTCATGAACTTCTTGTTCCCTTCACAGTCCAGATAATCGATGACAGAGTTTCCCATGGTTATGCAGTTCCCTGCCCTGGAGGACGTTGTGTTGGATCTAATCCAGATTTAATTCCAGGTAACAATGGTACTTATGTGGTTGATCAAATGTTTTGGTTAGGTGGGCAGGCCCTCAACCTCAGTCTGCCTAGAGACTGGAGTGGGATTCAACTCAAACGCCCGCCCTAGAAGAGCTCTGGTCAGGCCTTGACGGGACTGAGGTAGCCAACCGGCCGGAGCGACGACCAAGCCCCCCATCCCTTAAGTCATGGAGTTAGCTATGGGAGACCAGACAGACTGAATTCTTTCAAAGTTACTTGAACTTTGGGCTGACATTTTTCCCAAGCTGATATGATCAAACAGCAGATTTCTGTGTTGACTTATGTTTATATTTTTCATGTTTTTCCAATTTATTAAAATATTTTTTTTGGCAATACAAAGAGTTATGAAAATGATAGATGCTAATCCTTCTTCTATATTGATGGCACTCATGTCACCAAGCACACAAAGTGACGGTGAGGCAGTGATTGAAACCTTAAGCCAGACTGATAAATCGGCACATACCTGCTGCCAGAGAGCCTGGACAGGAGTGCAGAACCACAGTGCGTGCATGTAGCTGTCGGGTAGATTACTATCACAGTGCTCGCAAATGTCTGAGTTACTGAGACCCATCTTGAACATCCTCTGTCCAGTGTAGTAAATTCTGTGTAGAGTTTTGAGATGGATTAGCTGCAAGTTTGGACTTTTGTCAGTTTAAAAGAGTTTAGACAGAGTTCTGACCAGAAGCTTTCATCTGTGCTGATGCTCAAATCTACATCCCATTTTGTTGTTGGAAGGGCAATATTGTTATCTAAATTACATAAAAGTTTGTATATTTTGGAGAGAGTTCTATTCATTGAAAAATTAATAAGAGTGGTAACTACATCTGGTAGCTTTAAATCGTCGTCTTTATATCTATACTTTTTAGTAATACTTGATTTAAGTTGCTGATATTCCAAGAAGTTATTATTATTATGTTTGTCTTGAAGTTCCTGGGGAGTTATGAGTCTTCTATCAACAATTATGTGCTCTAGTTGTTTTATGCCCCCTGCTTGCCAAGCTGGGAAGTGAATCATTTTTTTGTTTATGAGGATGTCTGGGTTGTTCCAGATGGGTGTCATTTTGCACGGTTGAATTGATGATTTTGATATTTTGAGAAATTCCCACCAGGCTGTTAAAGTGGCGTTTATATTAATAGTTTTGAAACAATCCTGTTTTTTAACTGTTTGGCTAATGAATGGTAGCTCTGACAGGTTGATCTTTCCACATAACGCCTGTTCCAAGTCTAACCATGAGTTGGTTTCTGGATTATTTTTAACCATTTTAAGATTTATTGTAATCTATTTGCAAGAAAGTATTTGTAGAAATTAGGTAATTCTAATCCTCCACAGCTTTTTGCAGATTTTAAAGTTTTTAGACTAATTCTTGCAGGTTTATTGTTCCATAGAAAGCTTGATATGGATGAGTCTAATGTTTTGAACCATTTTAATGGCGGTTGTGTGGGAATCATTGAGAAGAGATAATTAACTTTGGGTAAGATTTTCATTTTAACCGTGGCTACCTTGCCCATAAGGGACAGAGGCAGGTTGGTCCAGCGTGTTAGGTCGTCCTGTATGCTTTTCAGTAATGGGGTGTGGTTTAGCTGCACCAGTTCTGAAAGTTTGGGGGAAAAGTAGATACCCAGATATTTGATATTTCCTGTTTTAACTGGAATTGTGAGTCTTTGTTCCATATTCCTGTTGAGTGGTAATAAAACAGACTTGTTCCAATTAATGGAATAGTCTGATATGGAGGAGAATTCATTTATGATCATTGCTGTTTCATTTACAGAATGTAAATTCCTTAAAAACAGTAATATGTCATCTGCATAAAGACTAATTTTATGATGGCTGTGTTTGGTTTTTATTCCTATAATGCTCTCATTCTGTCTTATTGCTGCAGCTAAAGGCTCAATGAATATAGCAAAAAGAGAAGGAGAGAGTGGGCAACCCTGTCGGGTTCCTCTTCCAAGAAAAAACCTATTTGAAGTCTGTTTATTAGTTCTAACTGATGCATTGGGGTTGTGATGTAATATTTTGATCGAATTGATGAATGCTTCTCCAAAACCAAACTTATGGAGGGCAGCAATAAGGAACTTCCAGTTTACTCTGTCAAAGGCTTTTTCAGCATCCAGCGATAGTATGGTCATTTCTTGGTTTTCAATGGTGGCAATGTCTATTATATTAACTAGTCTACGGACATCATCATCCAAGTGTCTACCTTTGATGAATCCAGTTTGGTCGAAGTGAATTATGTGAGGAGTGATTTTTTCTATTCTCTGTGCTAGTGCTTTGCAGATAATTTTTACATCTGCATTGATTAAAGAAATAGGGCGATAGCTTGAAGGACTAGTGGGGTCTTTGTCTGGTTTTAGAAGAAGAATTATGTTGGCTGAGTTCATGTTAGGTGGCATTGATTGGCTCTCATTAATAGATGTGATCGTTTTATAAAATGTTGGTGCCAGTTGTTCCCAGAATTCTTTATAAAACTCAGCAGGAAAGCCGTCAGGCCCTGGTGCTTTACCATTGGGCATAAGTAACAGAGCTTCATGAAGTTCAGACAGCGAGAGCGGAGAATCTAAGTTTGTGATTTGATCCTCATTTAACCTGGGTAGGTTTACATTATTAAGAAATGAGTCAATACTTTGCTCTGACGGATTGATCTGCGGTGTGTACAAGTTTTTACAAAAGTTTTCAAATGCTTTATTAATCTTGACCGGGTCATGAGTGACATTTCCTGTTTGGTCCGTAACAGAGGTGATTGTTGATTTTTCTCTATTAATTTTAAGCTGATTAGCCAGAAATTTGCCAGATTTATTAGAGTTTTCACATCTTTCAAGTCGTAGCCTTTGTATTTGAAATTGTGTTTGTTTATTAATGATGTCATTTAACTGCAGCTTTAAATTTTTCAGATCTCCCAGAATGTGTCCCTGTGCAGAAGCAGCATAAGCAGTCTCCAGGGTTTTAATTTTATTTTCTAATTCTAATGATTCTGCTTTCTCTTTGCGTTTTTTGTGCGTTGAATAAGAAATGATTTTCCCTCTCATGACTGCCTTTGCTGTTTCCCAAAGAACGCACGGTGAGATGTCTGGAGTACTGTTGAAGTCTAAGAAGGTTGCCCACTCTTTTTTAAAGAATTCAAGAAATTCCTGGTCCTTTAACAGAGACGTATTAAACCTCCAGGTTGTACCTGAGGGTGTGGATATTTCCCTAGAAATAATTACAGAGACTGGTGCATGATCACTGATAATAATTGGATGGATATTGGAGCTTTGAATATTTTTTAAAAGAGAGTTACTGATTAATAAATAGTCTAAACGGGAGTGTGAGTGGTGAACTGGAGAGAAAAAGGTGAACCCTTTAGTGCTTGGATGACATGAGCGCCACGCGTCGCAGAGACCCAAATCATTCATGTACTGCTTTAGAATACTTGCAGACCGCCATGTACGCTGATTTGCTGCTGTGCTGAGTCTGTCAAGTTCAGGGTCCAAAACAAGGTTGACGTCTCCTCCTATAATGATTGTGGAGTCAGAGTGAACTGAGAGTGAGTTGAAGAATCTGTGAAAGAAGGAAGAGTCGTCAACATTAGCGCCGTATACACTCGCTATACAAAAGTCCCTATTCTGAATGGATATATTAATGATTACAAATCTGCCTTCTGGGTCAGTAACTGTGTCCTTATGAGTAAAATTAAGATTTTTATTAATTAAAACAGCAACTCCTCGTTGTTTGGAGTTGTAACTGGCAGAGTATATAACTGGAAATTGTAAGCAGCACATAAGGTGGTTCAAAGAATTCGATAAATGGGTCTCCTGCAGTAGAGCTATATCTGCTTTTATACCATCCAGGTGATTTAACACTTTCAATCTCTTTGGCCCAGAGCCAAGTCCACGCACATTCCAGCTAACGATGTTAAGACTGTTCATAACTGCTCTGACTGAAAAGGTGTAAAGCTAAGTAGTGCGTGCATTGAGAAGCACTGTGCATGTGTGCGCGTGAACGTTTTCTGGCTATGTGAGCTGCGTGTCGCGTGCATCCTATGAGAGCCTGTGTGAGGTGTTGCAGTATGTCGGCGTGTGTGTGCGGGATCGCATGTGCACGCCCATGTGTGCACGCATGCACACAAGCGCGCATTTATTTAAGGGCGTGCATAAATAAATACTTACCGAGGATGAGTTGCTTCCAGGTGATTTACATATGAGGAGGGGGAGAGGGGGGGGAGGAAAGGAAAGAAAAAAAGCGATAGAAGGGGAGACGAAAACAACAAAACAACAACAGAAACATGAGTGGGACTGAGGTGAAGAATAAAAAAAAGACTGTTTTCCTGAGATCGAGGTGTGGATTATTTATGATCCGGTTTTCCATTCATTGAAGTTTCAATTCTGGGCAGCGCAGATGTTCTCAGCGCGGATCTGAAAGCCTTCAGCACAGCCAGGGGGTGATCTCCGGGTCCCGGAACAGCCGGCCGTCCACGTAAAGTTTGTCAACGGCCACAATCGCTCTCGAACCAGCAGCAAGATGCTTCCTCCTCAGCGGGAACAGGATCTTCCTTCTACGGAGGATTTCTGCCGGGAACTGGTCATTCACGCTGAAATGGGTTCCTTTCAGTTCCCGTCCGCGGCCCTTCACCAGCTCCTTTTGTTTGAAATATTCGAATTTAGCAACAATAGGACGCGGGCGCTGGTGGTCGGACCTTCTTCCTCCGAGGCGGTGAACCCTGTGGAAAGAGATCTTCTGCACCTCCTCCTTGGGGAGCTTCAGGTGGACCTCTAAAAAGGACCTCACGGTGGCCTCGGGGTCTTCTCCTGCCTCCTCTGGAACCCCGGAGATCACTAGATTGTCCCTCATGCTCCTCGACTGAAGATCCAGGAGGATTTCCTTTATGGATCGGTTCTCCTCGGAGAGACGGGCGGTGTCATTGCCCAGAGTCTTGACGGTCTCTCTGAGGGCCTGGTTCTCCGCTGCGAGCTCCCGCACCTGCTGCTGGCTGAATTCCAGAGACTCCCGCAGACCTTGAAATTCTCTATGGAGGATCTCCAGCAAATTGAGGCGGCAATCAAAGGTGGAGAGCTTTTTGTCAATCTAATCCAGGATATCGCTCACGCCGCTGCCCGGAGAGGACGCAGCCCCAGGAGAGTCCTCAGGCCGTCCACGCTTGGAGGAGGGGGTGGTGGTGGTGGCGGTTTTGGGTTTCACCATGACGCAGGTATTATAACACTCGTCAATGAATACACCGTGAACGATACTTACAAAATTAATCCGGGCTAATTACAAGACGTCACTGAGGAAAACAACAGCGATGAAGCTGATGGAAAATAAAAATAAAACGAGGTTGGGGCATCTTGAAGCGGGACAAAAATGCAACACTGTTAGGTTGAATGAGGCTGGACCCAGAAGCAGGACAGAGATGGGAGGGGGATGAATTAAGAGGGTTTTTATTTAGTCCCAGTGGTGCTGGAGAGCTCTGGCATGGATGGTTTGTGGCTTGGAAGGATGACTGATGAGATGAGCTTGACTAGGTGTTCGGATGAATTGCGATGGGTGACCAAGGGTGAAGGTGGAGCTGGTGGTAATCCCCGAAGAGGCAGAATAAAGGTGCATTAGATTTCGTAAAATACGAGGCACTTAGCATGAAACTAGATTTAAGACTTGGCTTAAGGAGTCAGTACTGAACTGCATGAAGCAGACGGACTGACGTCGGCTGAAGGGTGGTGGGTCCTTATGAAAGCTGCAGGGTGATTAGAAGAAGGGTGGCAGGTGTGAGGATGAGCCCAGGACCCTAACAAACACATTCCAGAAAAATAAAATGCTCAATTTTCAATTTCAAACTCGCATTCAGCAAGTCCAACATGTGCTCTCCTTGGGTCTTGGGTCATCTAGACCCACTAAACAGTGCGCTGAACCTTTTTTCTTCAATGATTTGTGATCTTCACTGGTGTCCATGGATTACATGAAATCTTTCCACCTTTATCCACCTTTGTCATGGTAGGGAGAACACGTCTATGTAAGGGTGGGGTCATCTAAGATAGCACAAGGGTTAAAAAAAACATCAATAATTCCTAAACAATATTTTAGTCCTTTACTTTTATTTATAATAAAATCCGGAAATGTTCCTCTTTTAGGTCTTGTCTTTGGGATTATGGCGCATACATGTAACACATTATTTACAAAAATATTTTATATAGAGAATAAATCCATAAACTGTATTATATTTCTCCAATAAACCTACCATTCCCTCTGTTAAGACATGGCAAGGCCCGTGACTCAAAATTGCTGCCCATTTTTCTTTAACCATAGATCTTATTCTTGTCTTGGTGAGCTGTGTTGCTTTTCTTTTAACACATCAGCGGTTACATCAGCAGTCGCATCCTCATAAATGCATGCCTTTGCATTTTTTTGTTGCAGCTTGTTTTGCTGTTGTATCTGCAAAGGCATTTCCTTTAGAAATAGGATCTGTTTTTCGTGTGTGCCTCAAATTTACATATTGCCACTTTGATTGGTAACACTACAGCCGTCAATAATTCTTTCAGTAATTCTATGTTACTACTGGTTTTCCTGTTGATGTTTTAAATGGTCTGTTTTTCCACTGTTCAAAATAAATGCACTGTAGCAAATGCATATTGCCTATCAGTGTAGATTGTAACTGGCTTATCTTTAAACAGTTTGCATGCTTCAGCTAAAGCTGTCAACTCTGCTGATTGTGCTTTATCTTGAGTAACAACAGCATAGCCTACTTTGTTCTTTCTGTTTCATGCTCTAATGACCACTGGTGGGCATCATTTAATTAACCTTACATCTGCTGGCCCTTTAGAAAGTGACTGTGGAGATCTTTAGGAGATTCTTGTTCTTCCTTTGTCAAAATAATTTTCACCCAGATGCACATTAGGCTGTGTAATCACTACCCAGTGTAATGCAATCCTTTTAAACTTAGTTTCAGGACTGGTAGAAATTTTAGTTTCCGGATCAGTCTGCCAGCTCAGAGTGCGAGTCACTTCCTGTGCAAGTTCTTTCATTTCTTCCTATTCTTCTAGTGAACCTTTGGTACAAGAACCATCTGCCATTTTTTGCCAACCTGTCACTTCATCTTTATACATTAACTTTTTTCCCTCTGGTGTAGCTGTCACTGTGCAGAATCTAGTTTAATCTTTCCAATGATATATTTTTACAGTACATTTTGTAAACCCTAGTTTACTCGCTGCTTTGTCATATGTTCTATTTTAGGTAGAAACAAAATCTGACTTGCAGTTATCATGCAGCAGAAAAGGGGTTTGGATATAAACGTATCCTAAGTAGTGTTAAGAATGTGACTATTAGAAAAATAAAGATTCATGTAGATGATAAATATTGGGTTTGTCCATTCTTTCCAGATGTTACTTCTGTTTAATTCAAGAAGGGCCCAAGTCCAGAGACTTTAGTTTGCTAGTCCTCTGAAATTATAAAAGTGAAGTGCTTCATATTATGGCATTTGTAAGCTATGAACTGGGGCTAAATCTTGGTAAATTATTATTCATTTGGTGTAGCCTTCCTTTTAAGCTATGCAATTGAATTCACAGATTCAATTTAGAGTGACAAATGAACCAATGAAGCATGTTTTTGGACGGTGGGAGGAACCAGAGTCCCCGGAAAAAACCACACGTGGACGAGGAGAACATGAAAACTCTACATAGAAAGGTCCCACATGGGTTTCTGGTTCAGGTCCCAATTATTTTTTTCCATAATCAGGTCTTACTGGAAAGGCTTCCCTAATTCTTTGTTCTATAATGTTATGTCGAAGAGGTCTGGGAGCATTGTCATCATCCATAGGGTTCTGCTTTCATGGCAGTCATCCATGCTTGTTGGCTTTCAATTTAGATGGTAAGTACTTTAAACTTCCATCAATTGATTAACCCCTGTGCTATCCTAAGTAGTTTAACATTGGGAGTTGGGTCATCTAAACCCACTAGACAGTGCGCTGAACCTGAGTTTGGTCACAACTGACTCATCATCTTCTCTCTTTGCCACCAGAAATGCTTCTCTGGTTTTACTTTTCTGAATGCCATTCTTTTTGTTGCTTCATGTTTCCACAGATTTGCACGTTTATTCTTCACTATTTTTTTATTTGTAACCGCTGAACTAATTCACTACATAACTGTACTTCAAGATTGCCCTTAAAGTTGTAGTTTCATCCCATTTTCTCAAGAGTTCAGTTAAACCTGACTCTGATTCTAAAAGTGTGCTTTTGTGCTCTGTGACGGACAGGCAACTTGTCCAGGGTTTACCCTGCCTTGCCCAACAGTGACCAGGATAGTAGGCTCTGACAACCCTGTGGCCCCAAAAGGGGTAAGCTGGATGGATGAAGGTGAGTAGGATTTATTAAAAATTTGAGAAAGTCTGATAACGAATGTCCAACTGCAGTTCTTCATCTGATCAGCAGGTGGAGCTGTATGCCAGGAAGTCCTCTGCCAAGGAGATGAAAGAGGAATAAAAATAAATGAAGCATGAATAAAAAGAGAAAACTGAAGGGAGATAAAAGAGAAACAAAAGCAGATGAGTGTTTTTCCTTGTGTTCAGTGTTTTTATGTGGGAACATTTCTCTCCATATTTCAAAAACGTTGAACAGAAAAGTCATTCTGAACATCAGTAGCTCTGCTGGAACATGAAAGTTTTGTTTGAACACTATGGCTGAACCATATGAAAACTTTGTGACAAGTCTATACCAGTATGTCCAAATTGGGGACTGGTATCTAAAGGCGTCTACTGTTGAATACCACTGAAATTATTATATTTTTAGAAGCAATAAAACCATAAATTAAATGTTTTAAAAGCGCTTTAAGATAGAACTCCTGCACCAACAAACATTTTTGTAGCTCTGCTCTGTGGTGGTGGTTGTAATAAAATCCTAAAGGCATCACTGTAGGCCACCTGCAGCTTCTGCATGCTCGCTGCTTTATAGTTAGACCACAGATGGACAGATTAGAGAGGAGTACAGTGGGACCTGAAGAAAAGGTTCTTTGTTGCGACTGAACATAAAAAGAATATTTGCCTGAGTGTACAGTAAACAGTGCTGTCTGTGGATCATCATCATCAGTCCATTTGTCACAAATCACATGATCAAGATATTTCACTTTCCAACAGACAGGAAGCTCAGCATGAGAAAGTGTAAAGGCAGGAAAATTTAGTGTCACAAAAGAAAATAAGAACAACACAGAGAAAAAGAAGAAAATGAAGGTAAAGCACCAAAGAACCACAAATCAACAATTTGTGTTTTTCTGTTGTGTGTCTGATTTTATTCTGGGTTTTGCTTAAATCAATTTCAGTCTTGGGTGAATTTCCCCTTGAGGGGTAAATAAAGTTGTTCAATTCTATTCTATTACTGAAATTACTTATTTTAGTTTGTTTTTATTTTTTTCATAAATGTGCCTCTCTGTTATCCAGCACATTTTGTTTTTAGTTTATGTCTTCAAACCTGGTAGATCTTTTATTATTTCCCTGCTGGTTCATGATATCCTGCATTTGGACTCTTTGTTGGGTATTTGTAGATGACTTTAAATCCAGCTCAGTGGCCTTGTGGTTAGAGTGTTCACCGTGTAACTGCAAGTTCATGAGTTCAAACCTAGGCATAGTCACACCAAAGACTCAAAAAATGGGTCCCTGCCATAGAAGAGAAATATGGAGAGAATTTGTAAAATTATTTTGCCGACAAGAATGAATGGGGCGACAAATCCAAGTGGATCAAATATGGATTCCACTGTGGAGAGCACTCCTCTTCTAGTGAAGCGATTGTTCTTTACATCAACTTTGAAGCTAAATGTGTCAGACGTTACGCAACACTGGACTCCTAAGGCCCGTTCCATCTTTGGTTCTCCCAAAGCCAGGTCCAGATCAGCATCTCCTGCTGCACATTCTTCTTTGGTGATTGTGGCGATCACTTCTTTGCTGTTACTGATGAACCTGTGCAGGTGCAACTTTCCTGTGTAACAAAGTTCTCTGGCTTCTTTCACAAGCTGAATCGCTTCTTGCTCTGAGTCTACAGCAGCCAAACCATCATCTACATAGAAGTTACATTGTATGAACTTCACAGCAGCTTGACTAAACTTGCTTGCTCCCTGTGTGGCTAGATCGGGGGTCGGCAACCCGCGGCTCAGGAGCCGCATATGGCTCTTTGGCGCTGCCCTAGTGGCTCCCTGGAGCAATTTCAGAAATGTTTGAAAATGTAAAAAGATGGGGGAGAGAAAAATATTTTTTGTTTTAATATGGTTTCCGTAGGAGGAAAAACAAGACAAAAAAATTATTAACATTTTCCAATGCTGTAAGAATGGGTAGAAAAAACTTTGTAACCAAGCAGGTACATCACTTGCAGAGGGCAAAACGGGAGCCAAGCTGTCTGGATGTTGAACTGTCAATCAATCAGCTGCGCTGGAGAAATGTCCGTGTCCCATACTAGCCACATCTCCGAACAATTTCAGAAAGAGCATGCAGAAAGCTTAGCTGAGAACACAGTCTCCTTTCTGACACTACAAGTTCTTTCACCTAAAACACCGCACCACATTGAACATTGGACAGGAGTCATCAACCTCTCTCCCTCCCACACTTATGGTACAACATAAAAAAACAACATAAGAGGAAGAATAAACTAAGATGGAACAACAAAATTGCCATATGAAAAGAAAAGTGGGCAAACAGAAACGCTCAGGCTGAGCCCTAATAAGATCAAGAGACCGAATCCCACAATCCCCTGCTGCTAACAGACCTAAAATGCCCCTGACCGCCACTACAATATTACTATTTTTTAACTTTATTGTACAAAACGGAAGTACAATACAAAACACAAATTAACAAATTAAACTTCAGATATGCCAAGGGAGCATTCTTTTGTTTGAATCCTCAAAATAAACATGACATCAAAAATCGGATTTCTTTATTACATTTCTTTAATTTTATCGAAGTAATGAAACATAATTCATTGATATTGTAGCAACCTGGGGGTTAGCCCCGCCTTCAGCCCCTAAGGCTCATGGGAAGTGGGGAGTTTTCGGGTAAAACCTTGAGTGAGAGTGTTGTGAATTGAAGTGACTTCCGTGCTGTTTTGGCTGGTTTAGTGTTCAGATAAACAGGCCAACAACTTAAGAAAAATTTTGGTGTGCTTCCTGTTCATGTTTGCTTGAGACTTTCTGGGGTTGTGTAGTGAGTGGGGCACGGATAGCTCTGCAATGAAGTCACAAGGTCTGCTGTATGGTTTAATCTCCCCCCACTCACATGACATCCCGGCTGGGTCGTGACAATATAGTAATGAAGTTAGACTTTCACAACAGAGTAGTCATGTGACGCATCGCTCTCCGCTGAATGAATGGCAGGGCAAATAAACATTTAATCTTTAATTATGCTCATTATGTGTTTGAAGCAACTTAGTCATTTTGGTAGCAGGCTAATATAGCTAATATAGATACACATTGCATGTATTGCCTTCATTATAAGGCTTAAATAGGGCTTTTAATATTTTGCAGCACCAGACATGTTCGTTTTTTGTTTTTTTTTTCGTCCAATTTGGCTCTTTCAACATTTTGGGTTGCCGACCCCTGGGCTAAATGTTTGAGCCCGAAGTTTGCGCATCCAGGTGAGGAGGCTGCACCAAACAAGTGGACTTTCATGCGAAACACAGATGGTGGATGTTCCATGTTGCCGTTTTCCCACCATAGGAAACTAAGGTAATCTTGGTCTTGTGGAGCAACACGAAATTGATGGAACATGCGTTCGAAGTCACACATGATGGCCACCCGTCCTTTCCTAAAACGACACAAAACTCCCACTAAAGTGTTTGTTAGATCTGGTCCTGTCAAGAGCTGCTCGTTCAGAGATGTGTTTTGGTACTTGGCTGATGCGTCAAAAACAACTCTAATCTTATTCGGCTTCTGAGGATGATAGATGCCGTGGTGAGGGATATACCAAGCTGGTGGGTTGTTTATTTCATCTTCCGGAACTTTCTCAGCATCTCCTTTGACTATTATGTGTTGCATAAACGCCACATAGTTGTTGTAATAATGTTGATCCTTTCTCAAACCATTTCTAAGCACTTCAGTCTGTGTTCTGCGCAAGCCTTGTTGTTGGCTAGGTCAGGTCTTTCTTCTTTAAAGGGTAACGGGATTTCAAAAAGACCGTCTGCATTTTGCCTTATGCCTTCCTTTACTTTAGACAAGAACATCATGTCTTCTTGTGACATTGATTCTTCTTCACCCGGTGACTGACTCCAATCTCATCTTCATAGTCGCTTGCAGAACAGCTGTAACCAATAATGCTCCAACCAAGCAAAGACTTTTGTGCGAAAGGCTGGTCTCTTTCCTCGCTGATCACTTCTATGGGAAGTAACGCTTGAGGACAATTATATCCAATGAGCAAACCAACTTCACAATCAAGCCTGGGAGCCATTTCCTTTGACAAATGCTTTAGATGGGGCCAATACTCTGCCGTCTTGTTTTTGAGAATATGAGATCTGTTGGCAGGAATATAGTCTCTGGTGTAGGTCGTTGGTAACTTGACTCACAATTCTGAGTTCATGTTCTGACGCCACTGACACAATTCTGAGTTCAAGTTGTAGGTCATTCAGCTTGTGACTGGACACAACCTTAGTTTTAGATGTTATTGTGGAGATCTTGAGCTTGACTGGCTCTGATGGGGTATTGAGTGACTCTGCTGTGTCCTTTAGAATGAAGGTTGTATCACTTTGAGTGTCAAGCAATGCATACACCAACTTCTCCTCTTGTGGGTTGTCTTTGGTGGAGATATAAACTGGAATGACGGAGGAAGTGCAACCTTGTAACTGTTGTTGCACCACTCTGTTCGATGTGACTTCCTAAGACTCTTGCGTGGTTTCTTGTTCCCGTGGATTAAACAAATTTTCTTTCTCTTGATTAGTCGTTAGAGCTTCTTGGTTTGTATTTGGATTTTTTTCTTTGTCTCTTTTCTTTCTTTCTTGGTGTAAACATGTTGGGTGTGGCTTTTGGCATGTATCACACAGGCTTCTGGAATTACAGCTTTTGGAGTTATGGCCTGATTTGAGACAGCCAAAACACAACTTCTCAGACTGCACATGAATGCGAAAGAAATGAAGGATGAAAGATCGTGAATGCACATTAAGGAAAATTGGTAGTAGGAGAAAACTGTCTTCTTTTACTTGTGTGTGCATAAGAGGCTTTTCTTCGTCCTCATCTTTAACACTTTCAGCATAAACTCTTAACCTTGCTTGTGCTGCATTATGCTTTTGCATCTCTTTCAATAGTTCCACTTCTTTTCTTTTCTCCTCCAACCTATTTTTTATTGTTGTTTTATTCTGTTAGAAACTGCGCTTGTTTTTTTCGCATCTTCAACTTCTAGTTCTCTGATTTCCTCTTCACGTTGATGTTGGGTTTTCATTATTTTGATGAGCTCTTCTGAGGCGGCTACTTCAGCTGCTGCTAGTTGTCTTTATACTGTGTCAGAAAATGACCGCTTGGACATATCAGACATGACCTTGGATTTGTAAGACATGCTTAAAGAGGCACTACTTGAACTGCTGTGAAACACTGATTCAGAATCTGGCCAGGGAATATCTTCTGGATTGCCATCTTGTTCGAGTAAACGCTGTGCTTTAGCTTTGGCTGTGTGTCTGATCGTATAGCACATGTCACATTTTCTTCTTATTTCAATAGCTGGACTTTTAATTTGTCTTATTGCATCATAGATATTGCAGATGTCTTTCTGAAATGTGTCTATTGAGCTTCAGCGAATATTTCTATGTCTTTACCTCTCATAAATCTTCTGAAACAGTTTATGTGATATTTCCACTTTTTGTATCTAGACACTCAAATTCTTTTGTTACCCCGATGTTACATCACCTTAACATTATTCAAACAAGTTCAGCAGTTACATTCTGAAAATGACAAAGCATTTCTGTTAATCCGTTCTAATAGTCAAATTAGATATTTCTAAATGAATTTTGCTACACATTTACCAGAGAACTTTTTGAAAATGAAATGTCAAATACCATTTTCATTATCATTTTAATTAAGTGACAAATCATATTATGGTGATAATAGCGTGGTAGCAAATGACAATTACGTAACCCTAACAAAAGGAACCAAAATTCCATTTCTAAATGTTATGAGATGATGTCACATCTACAGGTGAAGAGAATTGTTAAGTTTTAAATCAACTAGATCAGGGGCGGCGAACACGCGGCACTCGAGGCGCATGCGGCTGTTGGCCAATGAGCGTGCGGCTCTTTGCGACTCATCATACTTTTTATGTACTGTGCTTCATTTCATAGTTTTTTCCCTCTTAAACCACAGTCAAATCCATCAGAGGGTATTAAAAATAAATAGTAAAAAAGTAATTTGGCAGTGTGTGTGTTTGATGCTGCTCCCAACTGTTGTGAGGTGGGGGTGTATATGTTCTGGGACCGCACTTGCGTGTGTGAGAGAAGGAGGGAAAAGCGCGAGGGGGGGGAAGCGGGGAGCGAAAATGTGTGTGTTCATGTTGTGTTTTTCGGAGGAAGGAGAACAGTAATAAAAATGTGTCCCCCAGAAGAAGATGACTGACTCTTTATTAACCCGCTCTGGAGGCTCTGGGTCCGAGACGGTGGAAGTGAACCCTGAAGGAGGGTCTACAGGGGAGAAGATCTCCCCTGCATTTCTGACCATGGTCGGAAAGGAAAGGAAAAAGAAGTCATTACGCAGGAAAGGTTTAACACGACACATAAGTGACCGCCAATCATTTGCGCGGGTTACGCCCAATGCCGGAAAAAATAAATAAACATTTGATATGCGTGCAGACTGTTACCCTCATGGTCAAAATGGCTAAATTCAGTATAAAGATAAACACAGGACGTTTCTGGAAGAATGGGAAGATTCTTACTTTTTTCTAAACGGAATGGCAAGTCACGATGTTTATCATTATTAGCTTTTGGAAGCAGCAAAATAGTTCATGGCAGAAAAGAACAAAACGTATCCCGGGTAAAATTAAAAACCCTTCCTGATCTGACACAAATTATTAACAAGTTGAAGCGTTTCAAAGTGCACATTCAAAACAGCAATCTGTCCCACTTCTTTGCGGAGCTCACAGCAGAAGGCTGCAATCCAATTGAATAAAGAGCAGAAAGTGACGCTGCTTGCTGGACGGAAACTTTACTTTGTGGTTTGAGGACCTGCAGCAGAAACGACCACAGATCACTTTTCTCATTGATACTTTACTGCAGAGACTGACTACCTGAGATCCCCGCTTGTCACTGATGAGGCAGTGAGCGAACCGGAGAAGATTGAGCTGAAATCTCTCTGAAAGAAGGCCCTGTTACGTTTTGGAAAACGGAGAAATACCCGTGTGAAGAAGAGCTGCTCTCAAGCTGCTGTCAATGCTCTCCTATATCTGTCAGTCCCTGTTTATTACTTTGAAACAAGTGAAATCAAGGCATCGGTCCGTTCTGACCGACACTCACGTAAAGGAACCGATCAGAGGGGCTACGACTGAATATAAACCTGATCTTCAGAGGACAACTAGAAAAAGGAGAAAACCCACTCAGAATATTATCCATCACTGCAGTAAGGTAAGAAATTCTGAGATGGAGTTTAGAAAACACACCTGACTGAGCATGCTGGTGTGAATATTTAAATATTCCATCAAATATCAGTTTTTCGTGCAAAAATTCAATCATTATTTTTTAAATTTGAAAAAAGGTTAAAAAAGTTTTTTTTTTTACTGAAGGTTCGAATTTAATTTATGCTACACACATCTGAAATGTAATGTATTTACTGTGTTTGTTGTGAAAATGAATTTTGAATTTCCTTGAAATAAACACAAGAACAATACTTGCTGTTGTATTATAGGGAGAGGAGTGTGTTATGGAAAATAATACGGCTTTAATTGCGTGTTTGTGTGTGTACTTCTTGGCAGGTCAGTGTGTGGTGTGGCTCTTTGACTCTCACAGTTAAAAATTTCGGCTTTTTGGTGTCAAACTTGTTCGCCAACCCTGAACTAGATAGTAAGGAAGTGCTGCAGTAAAAGGCCTGGTCAGCTGACTGACGTTACAAACTAACACATGTTTCAAAGGATGCAGCTGTGGTTTGGAGTTCTGAAGGAAATTAAAGTTCACAGGTGGCTTGTTAGTCCAACCTCACTCAGTTTTTAATCTCACGAAGATGGCGAGAGGAAGAGGAGGTGTGGTTCTGCCTCTGGGTCTGCTGGTGCTCTGTGGTTTGTTCCTCTTTTGTGAGTGACTCAGTGTGTCTCTGTACTGCAGTGTGTCAGTGTGTGTTTGTGCGATAACTGTCAGTCATGAAGATCCTGGTGCTGCTGCTGGTGCTCCTCACAGGTATGTGAAACAAACCAACATTCAGCTTCAGCTGGACTTCAGTGGGTCAGGTCTTTATTTAGCATAAACTTCCTCAGCTCTGTGGGCAGCAGCATCTCCTTTATTTTCTGCAGAAACTTATTGCATGAATTCAGATGTTTGATGTTTTACTGCAGTTTCTCTTTCCTCCTCATCACAACTGCTCAGAACAAAGTGGAGGCTGGACTGGGATTTGAACCAGGACCTCTAAGTTTCACTCATTTGTAGTGAGTTTGAGTTGTTGAGATGTTGTTCTTCTCCACAAACAGATGTTTGTGGAGAAGAACCAAGATGTTGAGGCATTCCTTAAGGGTCATCTGGTCATTAGATGGCTTCACACACGGGAGTTTCAGAAACAGAAAAGTGCTTGAAGAGAAGCAACTGCAGAGTGTGA
Organism: Oryzias latipes; assembly: GCF_053564925.1. NCBI lineage: Eukaryota > Metazoa > Chordata > Actinopteri > Beloniformes > Adrianichthyidae > Oryzias > Oryzias latipes. The sequence goes on from NC_136250.1 coordinate 3,820,278, forward strand.
AGAAGACTTTGTGGTTAGAGGGGCTGAAGTTTCAAAAGCTGTTTATCTGTTTCTGTCTTCAGTCTCTGAATGTGAGAAGAATGTCACTGGAAGAACGGGTCAGAACATCACTCTGCCCTGTAAATATGACATAAAAACCAACGGACCTACAGAGGTGTGCTGGGGTCGAGGTCCTCTTCCCGACAGCAAATGCAGCAACCAGCTCCTCGCCACAGACGGACATAAAGTGATCAAAGAAAGCAGAGCTTCCAGCAGGTATCAGCTGCAGGGACGACTGGATGAAGGAGACGTTTCTCTGACCATCATGAACGTCACAGAGGAAGATGCTGGACTGTACGGATGCAGAGTGGAGATTAGTGGACTATTCAATGATGAGAAACATCCTGTCCACTTAACTGTTAACAGAGGTGAGAAAATGATCAAAGAATCACCAGCAGTTTGAATTTTAAAAATCTACTTTCAAGCATCCATGATCTGTTTCAGCACCACGTTTGATCTCCACACCTTCATCAGGAACAACATCTTCATCACCAGACATTCATCAGACCACAGCAGCCACTCCAACTTCAGGTAACCTGATGAGGATTAGGAGGGATGAAGGATTTAACTACATCTTTAGAGTCCAACTTTGATGATCTGATCTATTTTCAAAGTTCCCAGTGGTCTTTCAATTATAATGATGTCGTTTTTAGCTAAAATCAAGAAGCCTGTGTTGTTTTCTAGGACATAGTTTCTGTAGAGCAGCAGGAGTTTATTAGAAATTCACCTCTGAGTTATGGGTGGGATTGTTGGTGTGGAGCATGCTGTCTATAATTCCAATCATCTATTTGTTCACACTCTCTCTACCACTGCCTCACAACACCATCCTAATGTTAACAGTGCAACAATATAGTGATCAATATCAGATTCATCCAGTCATATAGGTTAGATCCAGATTCCAGCTCAGATGAGGAACACAAAGACATTCATGGATCTATTTGTCTGACAGAGGAAGATCAGAAGAAAGCTGAGCTTCATTTGTGAAAACAACTTTTAAATGTGGAACAAAGAACTCAGCTGGCTCTGTCACAGAGGTGCTGCTGCAGAGAGAAAACTAGTCCTGATGTGTTTTGCATTCTCCTCACAGCAGTCAGTCTGCTGTGAGTTAGATCAGGACTGTTCTACTGGTGCGAAGGCTGTAAAGTATGGAGCCTCAGAGACATGCATGTGCATGTCTCTGAAGCGAGCAGCTGGACTCGATGCCTTGTCACAGTGTGTGCAACAGAGGAGGCTTCGTACTGCAGTCCATCCAGCTGCTCGGTGTGAGCGAGTTTCCAGTTATGAATGAGTCTCTATGTGAAACGGCTTTCAGCTGCTCTAAGCAGCAGAGTGGAGAGAGAAGAACAGAGACTTTTAGTAGATTCGTTTTTCCAAATCTCGGGAATCGTTTCCCTCACAGAAAACGTTTTTACATCAAAGCGTGGGCATTTTTTCTGGCTTTCAGAAAATCTAGCTCTAATTTTTATATCTTTAATTGATTTTTTTTAAAGAAACTATCAACGTTTTCATCTTCAGAAGACAGTTGATTCATAAACAGTCATTGTAAAACACTCATATTATTTAGATTGTAACTTAATATAATCGATGATGTCATATTCGCCATGAAAAATAAAAAGTAGTGACAATGGTGTCTGAATTGCTTTTAAAATCCAGGGCACTAGATGGTCCTGTACTATATGGAGTACAGACCAAAAGTTTGGACACACCTTCTCATTCAAAGAGTTTTCTTTATTTTCAGGACTATGAAAATTGTAGAGTCACAATGAGGGCATCAAAAACTATGAATTAACACGTGTGGAATTATTTACATAACAAAAAATTGTGAAACGACTGAAAATATGTCATATTGTGGGTTCTTCATAGCCACCTTTTGCTTTGATTACTGCTTTGCACACTCTTGGCATTCTCTTGATGAGCTTGCAGATAATAAATGAAGAGCTTGGGGTTGCTTGATCTGCTACATGTAAACATTTATTTTATATTTTCCACTTTGGTCAATCTTCAGAGCACAATGTTGTTTGTAGTTTAGTTTATATTGTGGTTTGTGTTCTTCTGAGCCCTGCTCTGGATCACCTGTATGTCTGGCCTCAGCACAGTTCACTTAACCATATCTGAGAGCAAAGTGACCACAGCTGATCAACTATCCAGACTCTGGGCTCGGATGGACTCAGTTCAGTCAGAAATAGTCTGGGGTGGATTTATTCCAATTTACTTTAAACTCACACTTAAGGGGAAGTGCTGACAGGGCAAAAGCAGGTGAACTGTGCAGTTATCTCCATTGATCTGCTGTGATCGCTGAATTTCCCAGAATGTGTGAGCTAGCAGACTGACTCCAGAGAGGAGGTCCTGCAGGGTTGTGTTTCTTAGCTTTGTTCATATTTTTGCTTAATCTAAATCCGTTTGTCAATTCAGTCAGCTCTGTGGTCATAAAATGCAGCTGAATGATGTGACAGCTGGAAAAAGCTCTTCATCGTCTGCATGTTCCTTCATTCTATCAGTGAGATTTCCTGTTGCAGCAGACTGACTCAGAGAAAATGCTTTGGACGTCTCCATGACTTTCTTCTCTAACAGCATGTGCTTTCAGTTCCTTGTCCTGCAGGTCACATGACCTCCACAGACAACAACCGGACTGCTTCAGCCTTGGAGGACTCAGATAAGGTGAGGGGTCAACACACAGCACCAGGGGTTGTTACTCTTGTCTTTTCTGTCAGATGTGCTGCAGCCAGGATCCTCCATGGAAACAAATGATCCAATGAAGTCCAACTGAAACCCAGACACAACCTCACGTAGGAAACTAATCCAAAGCGTTGGAGTTAGATGACTTTGATTTTTTCTGTTAATTTGTGTGTCTTTTTGGGGGGTTAGACAAACATAGAATGTTATTTGACTCATTTTATTGGTTGTGCTTTCAGGGCGTCACCTTGGTGGTTCTGGCGTCGGTCGTGTTCATGCTGCTGGTTCTGGTGACAGCAGGCGTCCTCATCATCATGGGTAAGTGTTGCAGCAGGTCAGTGTGAATCTGTTGTGTGTGGTTTTGTGTATTTACTGTGTGTGGTTTTGTGTTTCTGCAGACAGAAGATGGAAGAAGCAGAAAGTGTGAGTATGTTCCGCGTGACTCATGTCATCTTCTGCATCTCGGAATCAGCACAGGCCCAGGTCTGCTGAGGAACCTCGCCTGCACACCTCTGACACATCTTAAACCTCAGCATCAGAGCGTTGCATGTAGTACTGCACGTTTCAGTAAAACAGAAACACTTCAGACCCCTCTCAGCAAGCAGACCCTCTGTGAGAGCATCCAAGCTGCCTGACCCAGAAAGAAACCCCTCAGAGGGCGTGTGGGACGCCACGGTCTTTCATAAGCAGAAGCAGAGTCACATCTGTTTCCATCTAAAGCTGTTGATGAAGATGAGTCAGACTGAGCTCAGCAGGTCTGAACTCTGAAAGCCGTTTTCGTCCTTTTGTCTCCTGAAAATCGCACACTGGCAGCTGTTAGACCAACACATGAACATTTTTCATGACATGAACATAACATCTAGTCTAATGACGTAAGTTTACACACTTCAACACTTTCTCATTTATTTAAAATAAACAACAAAAAAATTCATGTTTTCTGTCTCATTAAGATGTACCCAACAAATCTAAGTTTGAATGCGTATAGCTGTCTTCGTGCAGAACCAAATGCCGTGACCTCCAGTCAAAGCACCTTTTTTAATTTAATCTGTAAAAACTTTAACTAAAATGAAGATTTTTGAAAACTGCTGAAAGGTTAAACCATTCAAAAACAAAACAAATGACTCCAGAACAAATAACCCATTTAAAACAGAAAAAATGCAGATTTCAAAGGTCTTTTCAAAGGTCTCCTGCAACCCCACTGCTGGATTATTACACTTATTTTTGACATTTTCTGGTCTCTAATTGGCACCAAAACTAAAATCCACTGTTAAATTATAATAGACATTTTCTGTCTTTTCTCAATGACAAATTGTGAAATCTTTAAAAATCTTTAAAAGGTTCAAATTAGGAAAGTAATGATTGAATGTTCAGCTGTTCTGGTGTGAGAGAGGATGAAAAAGGAAACACAAATGCATGAAAGATTCTTGAAATCCAAGTCAGACAGAATTTAAAGCATCTCTGTCAGATAAATGCATCTAGACATAACACAAATATAAACAACAAACCACAACAAGAATCAAGTTTCTCATGCACGAGGGAGAGGAGCAAGAGTGACAGAAAACGTCTACCACGCTTCTCTTCTCAAAGGTCTGCCTCTCCTCGTGCTGCTTTTATTAAGAACACAAGAAGGAGGCAACATTTTCAAGACAAAGAGAAAAGTTCATTAAGGGGTGTCGTCAAATGACCCTTTTTGGTTGGATTCTAAGTTCAAACAGTTTTATCAACTCAGGACAGTGTGTCGTAAAACCCCCTCTTCCTAGCTGGGATGAGAAGCAGATTAACAAACACAGAACTGTTTTCTAAAAGGTCAATCTGAATTAAAATTTAAACACACATTTAAACAAATACATTTTAACAATGATAATAATAAAACAATTTCCTTCACAATCTCTTTCAGTGTAGACTGCCTCAATCTTAAAATTAATGCAAGTCTACCTAAATACAAGACCATTTAAAATAAATGTATGTTTTGTAAAAATCTGTTGTTTATAAGGGAACGACAGTTACATTGCTTTTCATTTCGTCACTGCAGTGACATTCAAGACCTGAAAACTATATTTTTATGAGTTTGAAAGTCATGCCATCAGTTTTTCATTCATTCATTCATCTTCTGCCGTTTTTTTATTCCTTTCGGGGTCACGGGGCTGCCGGAGCCTATCCCGGCCACTTGTGGGCGAAGGGAGGGGACATCCTGGACAGTTCGCCAGTCTGTTGCAGTGTCATCAGTTTCTCAGACAGAAATGTTGGAAAAATAATGTTTAATGCTAATAATGAGGAAAACCACCTTTCACGCTCCTGACTTTAGGCTGTTGGTTTGAAGATGGTCATTATCCACCACAAGCACTACCGCATGGACACGTGGTGAAATGTTTTAAGTTCATTTCTAACAATAATATTCCCACCACAGTGTGGTATATTCTTAACTCACAGCAAAAACTAAATCTGAGCAGAAATGTTTTTACATTTTGCTCAATAAGAGGTGGTGACTGAAAACATTTCACTGAAAGAAGATTTGTCCAAAGAAAATGAAAATAATTCTTAGTCTTCACTTTTTTATCAATTGATTTTTTATTCTTAGAATTTGAAGCTGCACTATAAATCCTTAAACCTCATTAAAACATTATCTTTAGATAATTATTTGAAGTTAGTTTTAATGGAAGTCCCATTCATTTCTGCAGATTCTAAACGTGTGTCTGAGATTTGGCTGAACGATCAGAACAGCTGCTTCTGCATCACCTCAACTGCAGATATTCAGGCTTCAAACCTCCCACCCCCTCGCCGCCGCCTCGGTTTCACTGTCAGAACTCATTTTCTGCCTTTTGCTGAAACCCCGGTAAAGACTTAAAGACTTAAACCACGTTGCTGTGGCAACTCTTGTTGAGGCTTTCCTCTCTAAAAAGAGAAGCTGAAAATGACCTTTGATGCTTCAGTGTGGTTGAACTGACAGCAGCAGCGGCCCGCTCAGAGCCTGAGAATTGTTGCACTGAGCGCGCACGTGACTGCCCACGCACACGCAACAAACAGCCTCTTCAAAAAGGAGACAGATTCCTAAATGCAGAAAAACTGCATATATTGGGAAAGGGCCTTTCCTGCAGACATAGGAACTGAAGACACACGCTGCATCAGAGCAGAATGTGTGAAATGATCATGCCTTCATCACATGCACCCCTACGGGTGCTGGGGGGTTTTGGGTTGTTCAGGCCCTTACAGGGTCAGAGAGGGGAGCAGCCTCATCCTAAGGGAGGCACAGGTGTGTCTTGCAGTTCCTTTGAGGCTTGTGTGGCCACCTCAAGGGATGTCATGAAAATGGAACGTACCATAGTTGTGTGTGTAGATGTGAATCATGAAGTATTTTTTTAAATAATCTAAATTGCACGCTCAAATGACGTACAGTGATGCTGTCATGAGGTGTCCTAATACCACACTTTAGTCATTGGTAAGTTGGAAGTACTGGCCTCTTACAGACTGTGTGAAAATGCTTCACACTTGGGGTGTGCATGTGAAAGGTATAAGATGTCCACACAAACTATAATCTGATTGTCTAATTTCCTCATTTTCAACAGTAAAGCTGCAAGCACAGAGCATAAACTTATTTTGAACATCACTGATTGGCTGCTTATGCAGTTTGCATGTTTGCTTGTTTTTTTGTTTTTTTTTTGGGGGGGGGGGGGGGGGGGGATCCATATGTCCCCCCCGTGTCTCACCAAATTTACCCTTACGTACATGTTGTTCAGGTGTCCGCTACAATATGTCACCTGCAGCATGCCCTCAGCGAGCGGTCTCTGATCTTTACATTTTTGTTCGGGCCTCCTGCATGCACTGTACAGGTTTGCCCAATTTTTGGCCCCAGACAGTAACTTCAGTAACTTCTGTTACTGAAAACGTCTTCTTGGTCCTTCAGCTGCTCCCTTTAAAAGGCACCAGAACCATCTATCTGCCTTCTGACCCTCTCCTCTTCATCTTCTTTACTCACACCCTCATGTCCTCCTAATGGTGGTTTCATTTTAACAGTCAGAGAAAGAAAATCACAAAGAAAATCAAGAAATCAGCTTTGAAGAATGTATTTACATTTATTTGAATTTCATTGAAGGTAAAAAGAATTTGATCCCGTAGTAACCATGAAGAGTCCTGGGGCCTCATTTATAAACGTTGTGTACGCACAAAAGAAGGCGTACGCCACTCTCTACGCAATAATGGGTGAAATGAGAAACGGCGACACAGTCGGCAGATGGAAGAAACACGTGAAAGTGAAAGTGACAATACTGCCTCTCAGAAATAACATGAAGACTTCACAAAGCAAGTCTTACAATTAACAGCCTACACGAACACCCGTTTGATCGATCAGCAGTGAAACAAACAAAAAAAATCTAACGAAAATTACAACAGAAATTTAAATGAATACATATTTGCATATTTGAACTGATATTCTCATCAATGTGTCCGTCTGGCGGAGCAGATATAGGTGCAAATAGATAGATAGATAGATAGATAGATAGATAGATAGATAGATAGATAGATAGATAGATAGATAGATAGATAGATAGATAGATAGATAGATGGATGGATGGATGGATGGATGGATGGATGGATGGATGGATGGATGGATGGATGGATGGATGGATGGATGGATGGATGGATGGATAGATAGATAGATAGATAGATAGATAGATAGATAGATAGATAGATAGATAGATAGATAGATAGATAGATAGATAGATAGATAGATAGATAGATAGATAGATAGATAGATAGATAGATAGATAGATAGATAGATAGATAGATAGATAGATAGATAGATAGATAGATAGATAGATAGATAGATAGATAGATAGATAGATAGATAGATAGATAGATAGATAGATAGATAGATAGATAGATGTCCACTAGGGAAAGTTGTTTTCATAGTAAAACATTTCTTCATAAGCTACAGAATTATGGTATTCATGGATATGCCTTTAGTTTGTTTTATTTTTGATAAAACAATGTATGGCGTACGTCTCAACCATTCAGAAAGCAACAAAAAATTACATTTGCGCTGATCAATTTCCTATTTCCACGTCGATTATTCCCGACATCTGTAGCTTGTCAGATGTAATTAAATGGATGGAAATATAATGCACCATCACAATGCGTAATGACGCACAATGGCTGATCTTGCGCTCTTAGAAGATGTGGCAAATGGAAGAATTCGGAGTGAACGCATCTTTAGACAGCAAGAAGACTTGCTGGCAAACGAGGACGAGTGGCTTATGAGCCGGTTCCGACTTCCTCGAGCCGTCCTGTTGGACCTCTGCGGGCTTTTGGGCCCGGCATTACAGAGGAACACTCGGAGGAACCATGTCGTGCCAGTCCCACTTCAAGTACTAACAACACTGGGATTCCTGGCGACTGGCACTTTTCAGAGGGAATTGGCTGACAGGTCAGGAATAACTCAGCCGACCCTTAGCCGGGTAATGCCAGACGTGTTAAAAGGCATAATAGCTTCGTCCCATGATTCCGATGGAGCGCTAGATGTTTTTTTGCCTCGACTTTGATGTCCGACCATTTCTTTTTTATTTCGGCCACGGTCCGAGGTTTTGAGCCTACAGCATTTACGGCGTCTGCCACCGTTTGCCACTCAAGTGCCTTTTTGGCATTAGTAATGCCCACACTGTGCCCTCCAAACAACATTTTTCTCCACTTTTCTCCTCTTTTCCACCTCGCCAACGATAACTTCTACTTCACATTGAGTGAAGTTACGTTTTTTTGATTTCCTCCCTGTGTTTGCCATGGTTTCGCAATCAATGAATATTAACTTGTGGCCGTTTCATGGACTATTTATGGGCAACTGTGGGCGTGTCATGAAGCCGCAAAAGCTGCGTTACATTTAGAATTGATTGTGATTTATTAAGGGAAAAATCTGTAGGATGTGCGTGCGCACGGTTTTATAAATCCGAATATTTCTGTGCGTACGCACTTCCTATGTTTCATCCGTACGCCACTTCTGACGCAAATCCTACGCAAAGTTTTACAAATGATTCCCCTGGTTCATACAGACCAGTTAGACTCTCCTAATCAACCTGTATTGCAGACACCTGTTTGAACTGATCACCTGTAGAAAGACACCTGTCCACAGATCAGTCCATCAGTCAGACTCCAAACTCTCCAACACGGGAAAGACTAAAGAGCTTTCAGTGGATTTAAGGGAGGAGATTGTAGACCTGCACAAGACTAGAATGGAACCATCAACAACAAGCTGGGGGTTAAGGTGGCAACTGTTGCTGCAACTGTGCCAAAATACAAGAACATGACCATCAATCCACCTTTAGCTACGGGGCTCCAGACCAGATCTGACCTGGTGGGGTTTCCATGAACATGAGAACAGAGAAATTGTCATGAAACAACACGGCAGGAGTTAGTTGATGATCTCAAAGCAGCTGGAACCACAGTCACCACGGAAACCATTGGTAATGCTTTATGCTGCAATGGTTTAACATCTTGCAGAGGTCAAACCTCCTGCTGAAGAGGACACGTGCAGACCGACCTGAAGTTTGAGCTATACATGATTTGGGAAAAGGTCTTCCAGCCAGTCTCTGAACCTCCATCCTGTAGAAAACCTCTGGAGATAGAGCTGAAGCTCAGAGTTGCTAAGCAACAGCAACCAGATCTGAATGATGTGGAAGATAGATAAATAGATGATGACTTTATTAATCCCACAATGGGGAAATTTCATATATCTGTGGCAGCAAAAAACGACATTCAGAAATAATCTATATAACATCAAAAAAGGACATAAAAAATGAAATTCATATTAAATTATTAAGAATCTTAAATTATTAAAAATTATAATTACAATTATTATTGAAACTATTATCAAAAAGGAGATTCATAATAAATAAATAAATATTAAATAATAATAATAATAACAATAATAATAATAATCACAATAATAAAAATAAAATATATACAAAAAATATGTGGTCATCTGCAAATGCTCGATTCCTTATGCAACCACCCGATGTCAATTTTTTTTTTTTTATTGTAAATTGTAAAAATTTGACAAATTGGACAAATTGTAGAAATAGTCATTTGTAAAGAAGAGTGGACCAAAGTTCTTCCTGATATCTTTAGAAACATCAACTACAAGAAACGACCTACCTCAGGTTTTGCTAAAAACGATTTAGTCACAAACTACTGTCTTTCTGGAAAAGAGGGATCAAATATTTATTTCCTCTAATGTAGCCCTTATTAAGAAAATGTGATTACTTTTTAAAACTTCTTTATTAGACAAATTATCTTGCAACAAACCTGCAATCTTGCAATGTTCCGCTGTCTGCAGATGCAGAGGTGATCTCAGGAGATCAGATAAGCTTTGTATGTAATGATGCTGCCACGTGGGCCAGTTTTTAGCTTTCTGTACAAACTTTGTGGGCTACTTTGGAAACGACCAGCTTCAAAAGATCTACATAAGAATCATAGCTTCAAATGCACGGTGTGCCAACAACAGAAATGTTCTGTCCTATTTGAGGTTTTTTTTGAGTCACTGACCTCACTGAAGCTATAGGAGGAAGGAAATAGATAACTGTCAAAATGAAAATCATGCTCTTACACGAAGTTGTGTGCACACTTTTAAAAGAGAAAAAAAACATTTGAGAAAAAGAGAAAACATTTGAATAAATTTGGTTTCACATTGACAGACATTGACATGTCTGTGTTGAATATGACTTTTCTTTGTTTTGATTACATTTTCCCTGTTAAATTACAGTGGTATGAGAAAGTTTGGGCACCCCTGATAATTTTCAAGATTTTTCTTCATAAATCATTGGTTATTTGGATCATCAATTTCATTTAAATATATCATATAGCAGATGAACACAGAGATATTTGAGAAGTGAAATGAAGTTTATTAGATTTAAGGAAACTCTGCAATAATTACTTATACAAAAAAGGCAGGTGCGTAAATTTGGGCACTTCTGTTGTTTTATTGATTTGACTACCTTTAGCAATAATTATTGGAACACAACCTTTGTATTACAAGCTCATTGACCCTTGATCTACATACTCATGTGAAGCCAATCATGAGAAGAGGTATTTAAGGTGGCCAAGAGCCAGTTTTTCTCCTCTTTGCATCTTCTCTGAAGAATGTCAACATGGGAACCTCCAAACAGCTGTCAGATGACTTGAAAACAAGGATTGTTCAACATCATAGTTTAGGTCAGGGGTCGGGAACCTTTTTGGCCAAGAGAGCCATAAATGCCACATATTTTGAAATGTAATTTCGAAAGAGCCATACAATAATGTAGTGTCCCTTTCCCACACAGAGGCACGGAGACTTAACCTCTTTTAAAGTTCTTTATTCCGATTACTGCAGACCGCAACAAACGCCGAACAATTAATTCAGCAACTCCTGAATCTCTCCCGCCGAGACGAGAGCGCGTCTCCCAACTTTATATTCCCCTGCTCCCGCTGCAGCCCCTCCCATTTCCCTTATTCGGCCCATAGCTGAACCCCATTGGTCCAAACTACCTAACAACAGGCTGAGCGACAGAACTGAGAGCCAATCAGATCTCTGCATGATCGATGCGTTCCATGAACTCCAGAACTTTTAACGCGGCCCAACAGCCATCCAACTCAGTCCGCGACAATATGTTTAAAACTAAATATACAAGTGAATGTGTGCATTTGATGTAATTTCAACATTTTTAAAGTACAATAAGTCTGTGGATTCTTTTTAATAACATTGTTATTCTGTTGCTAATAAATGATGAGTATTTCTCATGGTAGTTCTGCTGATGGTCTAGTCTGGTTGATACGTGGTGAGTTTCTGCTTCATGCAGGCGTTGAGACTTTAAACGTGATCGTAGGTCTGAATGTTCTGTAGATGTGAGACAGACTGATCACATGCAGACGTGGAGCCAAACACACACTCACACGCTGCAGTGGGTGACGGGCAGCGGGTTTTACGTTTTTATAATCCCTGCGCGATTCACCTGCTGTCCCCACAACCCCCCACCCCCACCCTCTGCTTTCTTCCTCTAACATCCCGTCCCCGCATCTGCGCGCTCTTTCTCAGAGACGGGAGCGCGCAGTTTTAGGCACGTCAATTCACAGGTTTCCAGCTGGTACAAACTCTGTGAAATAATAGATAATAGTAACTGATAGCGCTGGCGCAGATTTCTCTCTCTAAGCACTGCTACCACTGCGCGCCTCTGGCATCGCATCGCGCCCGAGGACTGGTCTAATGAAAAAAAAAAAAAACTATAATTAAAGATTTGTCTGCGAGCCACATGTGACCATCAAAAGAGCCATATATGGCTCGCGAGCCATAGGTTCCCGACCCCTGGTTTAGGTGAAGGATACAAAAGGCTTGCTAAGAGAGTTCAGCTGTCAATTTCCACTGTGAGAAATATAGTGAGAAAATGGAAGACCACAGGCACAATTCAAGCAAAGGCCCGGAGTGGCCGACCCAGAAAAATCTCAGCTAGGCAGAGGCGAAGGATGGTGAGAACAATCCAACTCAACCCACAGAGCAGCTCCAAAGACCTACAACATGATCAGATGGTGTCACTGTGCATCGTTGAACCATTCAGCCCACTGTGCACAAGGAGATGCTGGATGGAAGTGTAATGCGGAAGAAGCCTTTTTTGCGCACATGCCACAAACAGAGTCGCTTGAGGTTTGCTGAAGCACATTTGGATAAGCCAGCTTCACTCTGGAATAGGGTGCTGTGGACTGAAACTAAAATGGAGTTATTTGGACATTACAAGGGGCGGAATGCTTAGCGAACAAAGAACACAGCATTCCAAGACAAACACTTACTACCCACAGTTGGTGGCGGTTCCATCATGCTTCGGGGCTGTGTGGCCAGTGCAGGTACCGGAAATCTTCTCAAAGTTGAAGGTTGCATGGATTCCAGTCAGTGTCAGCAGATTCTTACAAACAATGTTCAAGAATCGGTGACAAAGTTGAAGTTGCGCCGGGGCTGGATACTTCAACAAGACAATGACCCTAAACACTGCTCTAATTCTACAAAGCCATTCATGCAGAGGAACTAGTACAATGTTCTAGAACGGCCATCTCAGTCCCCAGACCTGAATATTATTGAAAATCTGTGGTGGGATTTAAAAGGGCTGTCCATGCTCGGAAGCCATCAAATCTGACTGAACTGGAGATGTTCTGCAAAGAGGAATGGTCCAAAATACCTTCAACCAGAATCCAGGCCCTTATTGGAAGCTATAGGAAGCATTTGGGGGCTGTCATTTCTGCAAAAGGAGGATCTACTAAATATTGATGGCATGTTTCTGTTGGGGTGCCCACATTTACGCACCTAACTATAGTATGTGTACTTTGAAATGTTATCAGTGCAACAGCTAAACTAGGGGTCTTTAAAGTGTTCATGTTTATACAAATACTGAGAAAGAGACAGGTTTTCCAACACAGAAGTTCATTACAGGAGAAACTAAATGTGGATCTTCATTTCAAACTCAGCTGTAACAAGGACCGCTCCATCTCAGGTAGCAGGGGGTTGAGATGCTCCATGTGAAGCTGGACTGACAGCTGGGTGTTTGTTTTTCAGGCTGAGCCGCCCCCCGCAGATGAAACGCCCCACTCAGGTGGAAGAGAACATCTACCACATTGATGCGAAGGACGATGGAGTCTACGAGACGTGTCCCTGAACGGGAATCTGGGGGGCGTTCTCTTCTTCTATGTCAAAAGCCCACAGTGCGTGGTGTAGCGTAAAAAAGGATGATTGAGAAGAAACGAACTGCAACCAAACAAGTGTATGAGTCAGAAATTGACTGACTTCATGGGGTTCAGGCTTCTGTGTCGTCCATTCATTTCTGAAAATGGAATAATTAAGGCATCATCCTTTACTTATTCTGTTTTGTGGCCAAAAGAAATCAAGCCTGTCGATTTCTAGGACATAGTTTCAGCAGAGCGGCAGGAGTTCATCAGAAACAGGTGAGCAATGTTGGAGCTGTGTAATGATACACCAGATTGTCATCTCACTGATTACCAGCCTTTCACATTTTATGATGCTTTTTAAGGTTTTCATACTTTGAGTAAATGATTCACAATCTACTTTATCTAAAAACTATATACTTTATTTGTTGGAAATAAATACTTTTCTCGGTGTCAAGTGTTTAATCTTTGTTACATTGCTTATGGAGCTCATCTAGTAACGTGACATTCTGTATTGAGGCGTCTCTGCAATGCGGGTAGCGAGGCTTCATTTAGGGGAGGAGCTAAAAATGAGGATGCCTAAGGCTTCACTGAGCGACTGTATACCACGCAACTGATTAAGAAAGCAGTTCAGACTTTGCCATGAGTTTTGACGATGCAAATTCTTCAGGAACCTTTCAAAGTGTAGGTTTGTGACGGAGAGCACTGGAATAAATCAACTGGATGAAAGGCTTCAATGCTTCATGAAGCTTCATCTGCCCATCACTACTCATTTATCTTTAAGCAGCTGTGAGGGGATTTGGATGGATGGATGACCTGAAGGAGGTGCAGTGCTCAGATGCAAGATGCAGTTAAATCATGTTGAGGCTAAATAAAACTGCTGCTGATGAAAGACACCTCAGTTCCTTATTATTTAAAAGTAACCTGACCCTTCGATAGCTACAAAGGTGGAGCATGGATTATAAGTCCCTCCCCCACACTTTAATTCAAATAAAAAGCTCCAACTGTGTTCAGTCCATCATCTTTTTTTAATAAAATAAAAAACTGAAAAACTCCTCAGTGAGTCCAGATCAGCAGAAATGAAATCATATCAGATTTCATGAGTTCATTGAAGGTAACGCAGCTGCCTCTCAGGATGGTGTCGCTCATCAGTGGAAACTGGTAAAGGCGGAGCTTCTTCTGATTGGAGGCAGCTCACAGAGGTTTGGGCAGGTCCGACACCTCGCTCAGACACTCGTCGTAGGCCTCCTGGTAGTCCTGGTGGGGCTTGATGAGGATCACGCAGGTTGGTCGCTTAGAGCCGGCTGCTGAACCCAGGTCCTTTCAAAAGAAGAGTCACGGGTCAGTCCTTCACAATAAGAGCAAGAAGCTGAACACACATTGAAAATAGCAGTACTTTTGTTTTTTAGGAGCTCAAACTACACACAACTGAAATCAAAGCAGATTATTGGTGGATAAATGTAGAATGCCACAGACTAAGACATAAGATATAACCTGAATTGCAAATTGAATTGTCAATTGAGAATTCCAATTACTTTGAATTATGGGCGGTAAACAAAATTTCCATTGCTTTCATGTTATTGATGCCAAATTCTGAGCCTACCATCTGAATGTGGCAGCATAAATGGATATTCATCAGACCAGACAATGTTTTTCCTGTTCATGGCTGACAGGAGTGGCACCATGTGTGGTCTTCGGTTGGAACCAGTGGTTCTTTGAGTTCCTGTAGTCTTTCTATCAGCTGGAACCAGTCTGGTCGATCTCCTCTGACCTCTGGCATCAACAAGGCCATTCTGCCTGCGGAACTGCTGCTCACTGGATTCAGACCATTCTCTTTAAACCCTAGAGATGGTTGTGGGTGAAAATCCCACTAAATCAGGAGTTTCTGAAATACTTAGACCAGTGCATTTGGCACAAACAGCCATGCCACGTTCAAAGACACTTCTTCACCTTTCTTCCCTGTTCTGATGCTTGGTTTGAACCCGCAGCAGATCGTCTAGATCAGGGGTCGGCAAACTGCGGCTTTTTTATCTCTGTGCAGCTCTCTGTGGTTTAGTTTTTTTATTTCATGATGGCGCTGCAGGAGCAGCAGCTCTTCTTTTCCTTCTTTTCTTTTCTGTCGTTTTTTGGCCCGCTTTACAGGCTTTTTTTACGTGGTCAATGCCTTTTGCAAGTCTGCACGTAGGGAGACCAATTTAATTATTTTAGCTCTCTGTTTTTCATTGTTTTTTTATTTCTTTGGGAATGCGTCGGCGGGCCCCCTCAGCTTCGCACATGGCTCCATTGTTTACTCCAGGGATCAGCAGTTAGCTCTCTACACTGAAAGACCTGAGGTTCCACCTGAAATACAGAGGAAACAGAGGCTGTGGAGCAGGACGTAGGCTTCGGGAGAGGAGATGAGGGTGCAAATGGGAAACGTCCGTTATGTCTCCCACAAGATGGACGAGCTGATGGTGCTGACCCGGTTACAGCAGGAATACAGGGAGTGTAGCCTCATGTGTTTCACTGAGACGTGGCTGAACGAATCGACACTGGACTCTGTGGTCGCCCTGGATGGATTCAAACTGGTTCAGGCGGACAGGAGTTAGAGAGACAGTGGTAAGAAGAAAGGAGGAGAACTGGAGGTGTTTATTGATGAGAGATGGTTTCAACCCGGGGCACGCCTCTGTAAAGGAACAGCTTTGCTCGCGTGGCATTGAGGTTCTCGCTGTGGGCATTTGGCCGTTTTCCATTCCGACGGAGTTTTCTCATGTTATAGTGTTTAACGTGTACATCCCTCCATCGGCCGACGCAAAGGCAGTCTGCGAGCGACTCCATGGAGCGGTGACGCGTATGCAGACCCGGCACCCACAGGTGCTGCTTCTCATCAGTGGGGACTTCAACCAACTTCAACTCGCTCTCCTCCATTCTCCCCACTTTCACTCAGTACGTTAAGTGCCACACTAGGGAGAACAAGACGCTGGACTTACTGTTTGCGAACGTTAAGGACGCATATGACTCCAACCCCTCCCCCCATTCGGCCGCTCTGATCACAACATGGTGCATCTGCTTCCTGAATACAAACCCAGGGCAAGAAGAGAACCACCTCAGAAGTCAGTGAGAGCGTGGACTGATGAGGCCAGGAAGAGATTGAGAGACTGTTTCCAGACCACGGACTGGGAGACACAATACGCACCGATGAGCATCCAGGGCTCGGACATTGAGATAGTGGACAGTTTTAAGTACCTGGGTGTTCACCTCAACAAGAAACTGGACTGGACTCACAACACCGATGCCCTGTATAAGAAGGGCCAAAGTCGCCTCCACCTTCTGAGGTCCTTTAGAGTGTGTAGGCCTCTCTTAAGGACTTTTTATGAATCTGTGGTAGCCTCTGCTATCCACTACGCCAGGGGTCGGGAACCTATGGCTCGCGAGCCATATATGGCTCTTTTGATGGTCACATGTGGCTCGCAGACAAATCCTTAATTATACTTTTTTTTTTTCATTAGACCAGTCCTTCTCGGGCGCGATGCAATGCCAGAGGCGCGCAGTAGTAGCGGTGCTTGGAGAAAAAACTATCAGTTTACTGTTATCTATTATTTCACAGAGTTTGTACCACACGGAAACCTTTGAATTGCCTCCCTGAGGAAGAGCGCGCAGTTTTGGGGACGGGATGTGTGAGGAAGAAAGCAGAGGGGGTGGGGGGGTGGGGGGGGACCGGCAGCAGGTGAATCGCGCAGAGATGGTAAAAATGTAAACCTGCTGCCCGTCACTCCTGCAGCGTGGGTGTGTGTGTTTGGTTCCATGTCTGTCTCACATCTAAAGAACATTCAGACCTACGATCACGTTTAAAGTCTCAACGCCTGCATGAAGCAGAAACTCACCACGGATCAACCAGACTAGACCATCAGCAAAACTACCACGAGAAATACTCATCATTTATTAGCAACAGTATAACAATGTTATTAAAAAGAATCCACAGACTTATTGGACTTTAAAAATGTTGAAATTACATGAAATGCACACATTCATTTGTATATTTAGTTTTAAACATATTGTCGCGGACTGAGTTTAACTTGGCTGTTGGGCCGCGTTAAAAGTTCTGGAGTTCATGGAACGCATCGTTCAAGCAGAGATCTGATTGGCCCTCAGTTCTGTCGCTCAGCCTGTTGTTAGGGAGTTTGGACCAATGGGGTTCAGCTGTGGGCCGAATAAGGAAATGGGAGGGCTGGAGCAGGACGGGGGAATATAAAGTTGGGAGAAGCGCTCTCGTCTCGGCGGGAGAGATTCAGGAGTTGCTGAATTGATTGTACGGCGTTTGTTGCGGTCTACAGTAACCAGAATAAAGAACCCTAAAAGAGGTTAAGTCTCCGTGCCTTAGTGTGGGAAAGGGACACTACATTATTGTATGGCTCTTTCGAAATTACATTTAAAAATATGTGGCGTTTATGGCTCTCCTGGCCAAAAAGGTTCCCGACCCCTGCACTACGCTGTGGCATGTTGGGGAGCAGGCAGCACAGACCGGGACAGGCAGAAACTCCACAAGCTGGTCAGGAGGGCCAGTTCTGTCCTGGGCTGTCCACTGGACATTGTGGAGGAAGTGGGTGAAAGGAGGATGTTGGCCAAGCTAACATCCATTATTGTCAAAACCTCTCACCCACTACATCAGACAGTGGAGGCACTGAGCAGCTCCTTCAGCTGCAGACTGTTACACCCTCCATGTAGGAAGAAACGGTTCCGCAGGTCATTCATTCCAACAGCTGTTAGATTGTACAATGCCACAGTTTAAATATGCATGGTTATCGTGGTTATCAACCGGTTATCATGCATCCATAGCCCATCCGAATATTATGTCTTTTACTTTGATTAATTTTATTATTAAGTATAAAATATGTCGTCATAGTGTATATAGGTGTAGATTCTTCTTGTTGTTAAATGTCATTATTTTTGCACATTTTTACACATCCTTTCCTTGTTTTTGTGCATTGCTGTTGTTCTTCTTGTTTCTCTATTTTGCACTGAACTGCTGCAACAAATGAACTTCCCCATCATGCAGAACCTCTCTGGGTCGTCTCGTCAACCAGCTGTTGCATTTACATAAGCTGAGCATTAGGTTAAAAAAAATCTAAATGTCGACATTTTTTAATTTCTATGAGACTACCGACCAGCATCACCGCCATGACTCCCCCTGGTGTGTAATCCCAACAATGTTCTGACCCAGGAAGGGCAACGATGGAGAATTTAGAGAAAATTGAAGTTCCTGAAGAAAACAGTAGCTTTAATGGCACCTGGTCAATTGTGTTTGCTTTCAAAGACTTTACCAGTAGGATTAATATGTATGAGGAATAAGAAAACAACAAAGTCTCAAATGTTGCGAGACATCCCAGAATAAACACGCAGCTTTTGCCCCTAAACATCCTGATCCAGTTCAGAAAAAAAGTTATTTGTTAACAAAAATCTATTGGAGAAGTAGATTAACTGCAGGTTATTTACAACATATTTGCTAGTTTTGTGGACTCTCTGGAAATAGTTCTCATTATAACTGAGGTTAGCTAAAACTAAAGACCTGATGGTGACATCACACCTTTATGAGGTGAACTGTACTGCCTCCTGCAGGAGAGTCGAGGGAACAGCACCTTCTCTTGTGTCAGTGGAAGATGACAAACTCCCACCCTAACCCCTAACTACTAAAACTATTTAGTGCCCTGGATTTTAAAGAAAATTCAGACACAATGCTCAGTGCTTAATATTTTAAATGGCGAATATGACATAATTGATTTCACAAAGTTAAAATCTAATTCATATGAGCGTTTTGTCACCATTATTTATGAGTCCACTGAGTTCTGAAGATAAAAACATTGATGGTTTAATTAAAAAAATACATTTAAATACATTTTCTTTTGGCAAAAATTGTTCTGATACTATGCATTGTGGTCTATATTCACCGACATAGTGAGCCTTGATGCACACTGGTATTTCACAGAGACTTCTGGTAAATTTCTAGGGCACTGGATTTTGTAATTGTAGATTCAGACAGCTCTACAAAAAGGTGGACGCATTATGCAGTGAGTAGTGAAGGAATTCTGACACACCCCAGCAGCAGCAAAGTTAGAAACAGCTGAGAATGTTAAGTACCTGTAACTTGCAATAGAGGCACTTTATATCCATTTTAAACAGTTTAGGCCATATTCTGTAAAATTGTGCTTTTTACATTCAAGCGCTTTGTTTTTGAGAACTCCACCCACCAAAGACATCTCCATACCAGAATGCTGCTACTGTAACCCAAATATACTTCACTGGATGTAAGGAATTTCTAGTTTAGTGTATAAATATATTGGAAGCTATTTATATTTATTTGATTTTTGGTTGTGAGTGGAGATCATCTCAGTATTTACTTCCAGAACTTTCTTTCACAGAATGTATGTCCACCTTTAATGTTCTGGTCTCGTTTGAAAAAATGTGTTTCTCTGAAGAAAGCAAATAAAATTTGAAATATTTCCTCACTTTTACACAACGTACCAGAGGTTTAGTTATAACTTTACTGCTGTCGGTGGTGGTTCACCTTTCAGCAGATCCCTTCATGGATCGCCTCTGCAAATCCACTTTCATTACTGCTATTTTTGAAGTCCTCAAAGAGAGGAACACCTGCATAGGTGCGCTGCTGACTCACCACTTTGGAGGGGATGTAGGCGTACGGCAGGCTCCTGTCCTCACACATGACCGGTAGGTGGCAGTACACCTCGATGGGCAGAGTGTCGCCAGCTAAAACCACGATCCTGTAGAGCAACGACCAATCAGAAAACCAGCTTGCAAGCAATGAAGTCACTTCTGGTCACGCCCCCTCAGACTAAACACAAAAGACTGAGTCACACGGGTGACTGCGCATGTGCGGGGTCAAAGGTCGAGACCTCAATGGACAGCAGACAAGGTGACCGCTAAGCCAAAACGCAGCCATTACGATACATAACCAAAGACAAAGTACAGGTCCATCGGCAGATGCAGTTTGCCGTTGGTGGGTCAGCTAATGAAAAAATAGCAACAAAAAAACCAAAGCAGCAAATACTAGTAAGAACAGACCGTTCAGTGACATGAGTGAGCAATATTGACATTTCTGTCAGCCATGTTTTAGTTGCTTCCTCACCAACCCAAGAGCCTTTTCAATCACAAGAGGATCGGGTTATTGTTTTCTGTCAATGCAGAGAAGTGGCATTCTGATCTGTCAAAGAAACAGAAGAATGTCGTACGCCTTTAGATAGTCCATATGGAATATTTAAGCCTTCTACTAGTATTATAGATCTGGAATGTTTGAGTACTGCATCATGTGGGCCTAATGTTGAACCAGACAACTGTTATCCAGTCCTCAAGTTGTATCATGTCCAATGCTTCGCATGCATACGTCCTTTTTATCATCGTCTGCTGTGGGGATGAGGCCTCTGCAGCACACCTGTGTCGCAGCACACCTGTGTCGCAGCACACCTGTGTCGCAGCACACCTGTGTCGCAGCACACCTGTGTCGCAGCACATCTGGTGCATCGTCGGGCGCCTTTAGTTCGTTAACTGACCGGGCAGATGGTCCTGTTATTTTAACTTTGAATATGTTTCATCATGGCTAGGGTTAGAGACCATCACCAAGTTTGTCGTCCAATGAGGCCTTGACCTTTGACCCCGCGCATGCGCAGTCATATTTGTGAACTGGCCAACATCACTGAGTCGCTTTGACTAAACCCCAACTAAAACAGAAAAGAACTTGGTTGAAAGGTTTTGCAAAGTTTCTCATCATTAAAGTTCTAAAGAACTGTAGCTCCAGACAATAAAATGAGAAATGAAGAGCAGCACAGAGACAAACGGAAATTATCTGGATTCTAGAGAAAAACAAAGGATCCTATGAGAAGCTTCATCCACCAACATGCTTCTCCTCCTCCTGAGCAGCTCCGGCTCGTTCTAACTCACCCTTTCTCTCCCTTGTTGATGAACTTCTGCACCTCCTTCACTCCTCTGCGGATGTTCTTCACTCTGGCAGCTGAAACCACAAAAATGCTCAATACTGTCCTGGTCCAACCCGGTCCCAGTCGGACCCGGACTGATCCACAACCTGGAAACGTCCCGCACTCGTACCTTTCTTCACGCACTTGTAGAGCTT
This sequence comes from Oryzias latipes, assembly GCF_053564925.1. NCBI lineage: Eukaryota > Metazoa > Chordata > Actinopteri > Beloniformes > Adrianichthyidae > Oryzias > Oryzias latipes. Next base: position 3,841,771 of record NC_136250.1, read on the forward strand.
CTTGCTGAGCTTCCTGGAAGCCAGCGGCTGCGCGATCGGGTTCAGGTTCGCGATCAGTTCGTGATAGGAGCGCTCCGGGACGCCGGCGGGCTCCTCCGCATCCAATTTCTCCTTCTTCACCTTCGTCATTTCCAATCGATGATTTTCTGAGCCGAACGTCTGCTAACAACAACTTAACACGAGGACACCTCACGTGCTCAGCTTCCTCTGCTTCTTTTTTCAGACTACGGCTTATCACAGCGCCGCTAGCGGCCGGGCGGTGAAATGCAGCGTGACGTTTCAAAGTTTACATTCCAAATGACTTTAATTTGCTTCTTTCTTTCAAAAATGAAATTGTGTTTAAGTTCTTGTGGTGTTTTTCTCATGATAGTGAAAATATAAAAAGAAAATTAAGATTAAATGTGTGTTTTTGTGTGTTTCTTCTGTTATTTCTTTATTCAAATTGCTGTGAATCAGGAGTAGATGACAAACTTACAGTGTAAAAAAGCTTGTCGTTACCATTGAGAGTAAAATAAGAACTAGACTGAAAAACACCCCCCCACCCCCTCCGTGTACCAAAAAAGGAAGTACCTGCTGGTCCTAAGAAGGCAAAACCCCATAGACTTCTATTAAGAAATAAACAGCTGTTACTCTGTCATTCTATTGGTCAGAATAACCATTCTGGATCTGATAACTTTTATTAAAATCTTATTGCTAATCCTGATTTTTCTCATGGTATTTTTCCTGTAGTGAAAGTTATCTAAGTTATAAACTGACAAATCAGATGCCTTAATAAAAGTAGCGTCAGAAGTTTGAAACGTTTGATTGACAGACCCTCCCTATCCGCTCTCAGTGGAAAGGGGTGTGGCCTTCTAACAGGCTCACTCCTGATTGGAGAGAGTGGTTGCAACAGAAATGTAGACAAGCCAATCACGGCTTACTGAGGTCATCTGCTTCTCACATGGTGAAGGACATATCGCAGAAAAATGGGGACTGAATTGACTTCAGTTGGTTGCAACCAGAAGCAAGGCATTTTCTATGGATGATATCACACGCCATTTATCCAGTTGTAAATTTAACAGTCAATTGTCAAACAAACTGAAATTGATGGGCCACACGCTATGGGGTCAAATTATATGAAACCCATCAAGACGACTGTTGTTGTGAATTTGGGCTATACAAATAAAATTGAATTGAATTGAAATTAGGATCAGGTAAAAAAAAAAATAACTCAAAAGTACACATTGAAAACGCCAAAAGAAATAATGAAAATTAAAAAAACTTGACCCCTAAGTTTAAACAAGAACTTCAAACCTTAAACTGATACCAAATGAAAAATAATATTTATTTGTTTTGCATTTTCAACGTTTGTTTCCTCTGTTTCTTTCCTCCTTAGCTTTCAGTTTTCACTGAGAGTGCCTAATTTTACTTGGGGGCGGGGCTTTAAGGTCATTGGCTGCGTTTACATGGACAAAAGTAATCGGAATGAACACCTGATCAGAAGAAAAATGCGTCATGTAAACACGCCGTTCGGAATACTCTGCCCCGATCAGACTCGTTTGGATCAAAATTTCTTTCTGATCAAGATAGGTGGGTTATGCCGATTGTTGATCCGATCGTGGTGCATGTAAACGGTTCATTCTGATCATGGGTCACTACTGCTCTGGTTTAACGGCATGCAAGATGGATGTTTCACTCCAGAGACGGCTTTGGAGCTCAAACAGGACCGACCGGCAGCTCCGTGGACGCCCGGTGCGAAGCGCGGACGTCTCTGCGCTCCGCCCTCGCCCACGGGGTCCTTGCCTCTCCCTTTCTATCTTCCCCGGCGCCCATTGCGAGATGGGTTGCAGGTTCTAGGTAGAGAACAGACGTTCATTGATCGTGAGCTAAAAGTTCAACCAATTGAACTTCTTGGTCTCTAAAATGTGACAACACTGAACTGTGACGAATCAGGGACTTGGCTTTGGTAGTGACGTGTTGGTAGCGTCCTTCTCAAAACAGTGAGGTTCCAACCGTTGTAAATATGATCTTGGAAGTTAAATTAATAATTGCTGTTTTCCTGCCCAGGCAGAATTCTATGACACTAAGTCTTTCATATATCAGAATAGAGCATGTGAAAGAAAAAGCCTGGAGTAGGATTTGTGGAATTTGCAGCGCTCCAACATTTCACATCAAGCCTCATTCTATTGTATGTGGTGAACAAGCGTTAGTAAACAGTAAAAAAAAAAACAGAAGAAGAAGAAGCCCCTCACAGCAGCTCCCTGCTTGTCCGGTGTGAACACCACTGGCTGAATGCACGTTCATAAAATCGAGCATAGCGTGTTCTTGACTATACCACACACACCTGGTGTGAATGCCAGATAAAACTCTGCCAAGCTGCACAGTGTAGCGTTTCTGTACAAAAACACAGCACGGAAGACATCGATTGACAAGATTCAACAACAAATCACACAGAACACAGTGTGCTGTTTAAAAAAAAAAAGAGCATGAAAATTTGGGCTAAAAACAGCGACACCGTGAAAGGTGAAGCTCGATGTATGGAGGGAACACTGTACTGTAGTGATAACTGTTATGTATCAAAAGCACTTCTGGATGCTGACTGTGTCTCCAGACAAACTGGTTTAATAGCTGATAACCAACTGCAGCTGTTTAGTGATGTCACATGCCACAGTTACCCACTTTTCCTCTTTGAAACACGTATGCACATAAACACTTACAACAATCAAAATCACTGAACTAGGTTAGCTAGGTGAACCACTAAACCAGTTACATCTGCATGGTTGATGGATTATTCTGCCATCCCTACAATGACTCTTATGTTGCCATTAATTTTGCATGATATAGTCAACATCCTCCGTGTCTTGTAATACAATAAACACAGACACTTCTCCATGTAGCCATAACATTTGGCGTTAGCTCCTCCCACACACATCTGGGGCATCAAGACATCAAGCACATTTTTGAACAGATATCAAGCAATGACTTTGATGCGCCTTTAAAACAAAGACGTCTGATGCGAACCAGACATGCGAATCACGTCTGGTGTAAATGCAGCATTAGATTATTTTCTCCCTTACTTTCCTGCTTCATCCCAGTCTTCAAAATGATCAAATCAACCAAACAGGTCAAAGGAAGCAAAAAAAATCACTCACGTCTTTCTACTGTCTTTCTGTTGTGATAAACTGTGGAAAAAGGTATGTCAACATATGGACTATAATATTGATTTATTGGTTTTTGGTCAACATTTCTTGGATTACTCAGAAAAGTGTTTCTACTGTTTTTATGTGTTAAATTAGAGCCCCCTGGACCTGATGTTTCCTGTTTTTTTTTTTTTACTTAATTGTTCTAGACATATGCTAATTGGTTACCGGTGTGTGAATGTGACCTGTTAAGTAACAAAAAGAAACAAATAATTCCCATTGTTTGATTTTTATAGATTTTATGTGTATAATGGATCATCCAGGTGGTCTATAGCACATCCAGATGAGCCTGGATATGTACTGGCTTAAGCGTGCTGTGCAGGATTTGAGGTCATGAGGGCATGAAATCCCAGACTGTGTGTTTTGTAACTTGTTTTTGGTCTGTTTTATTGATTTTTAATTTTATTTTAAATATTATTCTTTTTTTATGTACCATCTAAAAACAATTTCAGCCTTGCATCATGGGTAATCAAAACAAAATTCTCTGTCCTCTTTTGGGGTCCTGTGACATATTCAGGTCAGTCTGTATTCACTTCACAGTAAAATGATTCTCATTTACAACAAAAAAGCTTCAATCTTGTTAGGAAAAGGAAAAAAATGTGGTTTTATGAAATATGCATGACAACTCTTCTGGGGGATTTATATCAACTTCATCAGCGTGTAAATGAGACTGTTACTTAGGAAGGTAAAGGGCTATATAGTTATACGCCAATTACCATTTATGCTATGGAAGTTTCGCTTTAATTTAGGGTGTGGTTATGTGATTGACAGGTGATAAAATCCTCAGCTTTATTTAGTGTAGGCATGTCCTGACCGACACACACTCAGTAGCGTCATATCTGGACAAGATGGCGACCATCGTGGCGTTTCAAACTTTATTTAAAACAATGGATAAACATTTACAGACTGCTAAAAACACAACAAATTCCTCAAATTTTGTTCAAACGTGACTTTCTAACATCATCTAAAACAAAGCTGAAACATTTCATCCAACCTTGACTTAAACAAAGACTACATTTCTTGGAAAAACACCAAATTTTACAGTTCTGGTCTTCATAAATTCAGCAACATCTTTGTAGATGAGATTAAAGAGTTTTTACAACCAAGAAACAGACTTGACTTCAGTCTGATGGTGCAAGTCATTTTACAGATAAATATAAATTAGACAAAAGCATTTAGAGTGTGAGTCGTGATTTTAATCAAAGTTTCATAATGTGGTGCAAATCTTTGAAAGAGTTTGAATTAGAGGGTGTATTCAGACGGAAAATGAGTTCCAGATTATCGCGGGGAAACGCACTCTGGTTCACTTTCAGTAAACCCGGTGTGTCCAGCCTGAAAACACCCAGAAGTACATGAATTCCCAGAATTCTTTGCACAGATGCATTGAAGAAAAACCTGTTAGGCATCATATTGTTTGCCCCCAAAATAATCTTTGATTACATAATTTATTGTAGTATGCATTTCATGAAGCTTTTTTAAGATGATTTGTAAAAGTGAAACACAAATGTTTGGTCAGATGTTGATTATCATTTGGTTCATGTCATCATTCTTCTGAATTCCACAGATTAGGAGAGAATGAAAAATAAATTGGCGCCTTTTGTATCTTTCTGGACGCTTTAAGGAGATCAGCTGAGAGTTAAACTAACAGACAAGCAAAGAATCAAAAAAGGAACAGAAATTTAGGATAAAGCTGACTTGACTTCAACACAAGTTTTTCTGAAGTTTGAATCATGTATGTAATAAATTTATGGAAAGCAAACATGACACAAAACACATCTTAAACACGTAGAGCTTTAAGGTATTTCAATAGAAAAACAAAAGCAAACATTTGAGCCTGAGAATTCCTTCCTGTTTTTCAACCGGTGAGGCTTAACCTGAACATTCCTCTAATTCTGACTTGTGGGCTTGTTTCTCCTCTGGTCTGGTTTTGATCCGGTTCCGTCTGCTCACTACCATTTCTGCCCAGTAATATAGTTTGCAACCGGGTCAGAAAGCAGACATTGGTTCTGCTGTCCAGAGCCCCGATTTTTAGCATCAATGAGGAGCAAAGGAGAGTGGGAGTAAAGGGAGATGATTTCAGCGACTGAAGAGAAGGACTAGAAACAAAAACAACACAAAAAAAACACAGTTAATGCACGAAAATTAGCTGCTCTCTGCAGATAGAGAGCGTTTATCTGCCCCCCCCTGCAGGTCAAATGTGTAACTACTTCTTTTGATCAACTCTTGAAGGGTAAATGTGTGACTACATGTTTCCTCTCTGGTCTTTAGGTCAGAAGTGACGGAGGCACATGGAGACATTTTGATTCAAATATTTTGAATCTATCAGGACATCTTTAGCTGGAAATGCACCTCCTACTGGCTGCATCATATGGAATCATTTGTGTAGCACAATTAAAAATAAAGGTCCAAACCAGAAATGCTTTTTCATTTTCAAAATGTAACTGCATCAAATGACTCAAAATTAAAATGAAAAATCAATACTTCAAAATTATTTGTCATTTTCTACTTCAAAACCGCTTTAAAAAGCATTTCTGCTTTTGACTTTTATTTTTAATTATGTTACACAAATGCTTCCATAGCATCAAGTCTTGTTCTCTTCGAAAATGTTTCCTCTCATTTTTTTAGTCTGCACGTTCCTAAATTTTCTATGTTCATCTGAAGATAAAAATGTTTAACCTTCATGTCTACATGAAGAGCCTAAGAACTGCTCCTTCCCAGAAGTCTGTGTGTGATTCCTGTTCACCTCCTGAGATTTGAGTCCGGTTCCCAGCTGGAACACCTGGTTCTCCTGCCTGATCTGGATGTTGTAGACCTTGTCCTGGTAGAAGACCATCAGGGTGAAGGGCTGGTTGGCCTTCTGCCGGATGCTGTCCCTCACCAGGTACGCCCCGTCCTGCATGCAGACACACAGGTAACATCACTGACCTGCTTCCTTTCAGGTTTATTGCTCTCAACGCTTTACAGCTTCAGTTGATCTAAGCCTCCTGACGAATATTTTATGAAGACTTAAAAGAGCAGAAACTGGAGCTTTCTCCTCCTGACCTTGTGGACTTGTTTCAGACATGCTTCAGCCTGACCCCGGGTCACCATCCCAGCATACCAGCGTGGATCCAGATCCTGGAAACACACAGAGGCCTGCATGACAGCAGGAAACATGAACAGCAGCACCACCTGCTGCTCAGACTCAGGAACTTCCTCCGGAGCAGTTTTCTCCCTCCTTCCTGATGAAATCACATTTCCGTTTCTTTCCATGTGGCTCTATAAACACTTCATCATCTGTTTCACGGTTCAGGTTTTATTGAACCTTCAGGCTCTAACTGAGAAGGTTTGTTAAAGGCCGAGGTCATCTGGGGTGTGAAGGTCAATGAGGACACTATGGAACTGAGGTGAGGTGGTTTGTTTGTTGTTCTAGACAGGCAGCCCTGCTTTGGACAGTCTCCTACAAAGGATGTTGAACACTGTCCGTCTCAGAGCAGAGCTTTCATAACTGTGGAGCCTCAAGATGCACCACTGACAAAATTAGTCTTTTGTTATGTGTGTAGATGTTTAATAAAAACATATTCCAACAGCATTCTGTCAACACTTCAGAGCTTGTTAACATTCTTAAGTCAAGGACCAGATCGTTTTCACAATTCTTCTTTCTTTCTGCACCTTCAAGCAGAAATTTGACCCCACCAGAAACTCAAAAACTCAAAATTTACAAACACCTCGTACCCGGTGAAATGAATTTTGAGCATAGAAAACAACCCCACGACCAAAAAAAATGATGACATCACCCATTAAATGAATGAACGGGTCAAAATCTCTTATGGGGCTCAAAAATGTTTTTCTGAATTCACATCTAACGAAACTAGAAGACACATGTCAGGGGTCTCCAAGGGAGGTTATGAAATTATTATGGGATGGCCACAGCAGGACCTACAGCCTCAGTCTACATTGACCTTGGGAAAAGATTGCCATCATTTTCTTGGCCAGGGTGGGTAGTGCCTGCAGGCCATTCAACACTGCTTGCAGCTGTAATTTACTGTTAATTTTGAACTCTAGTTTTCAATGTAAATGGTAAATGGCGTGTTCCTGCTGCCGAACACTGGCGCCGACTTTCCACCAGACGCAAGGTGGGGTTCAGTGTCTTGCCCAAGGACACTTTGACACATGGGTGGACAAGGGGGAAATCGAACCTGCAATATTACACTGAGAGGTTGACCGCCCTACCACTGCACCAAGGTCACCCTGTGGATTACGAAGTCTCAAGTCCTAAAAAAAGGTTTTGTGTCGTCTGTTTGTTTTTATTCAGTTCTTTGTAACCTTCCTTCCTTTATCAACGGGACTGAGAGCCAAACATGGATCTGTTTTCCAGACTTTACTTAGGATTGGTCCCAAATCTGCTCTGCCACGAGTCTTGTGTTGCTCTTTTGTTTCGTTGTGTTTACCTGCATGTGTGTATTTGTGGGAAGGGGAGGACGTGGCGTCTGTCTCTCTGATCCAACAAAGCTGCCTCGATGTTCAGCAATCGCTGCAAACACAGAGAGAGTGACTCACTTCCTATTCTTCAAACCCAACTTTGACCCGACATTAGCTAACGCTAATCTAACATTAACCCAACCTGATCCTAACATTAACCTGACTCTAAGCTAACATAACCCAAACCAGGCCAATCACTTGCTCGATTCATGAAAACCATAATAACATTATTTCTACATTATTTTTAAAGAAACCACATTTCAACACCCCAAAAAACTTTACAAAGATGAAAGCTGCATGTTGAAGGTCGGAAATGAAAACCATCCAATGAGGAGTCACATCTGTCTGATCTTCATCCGTCATTTCAAAAATCCTGAGCTGAGTTTGTTAGTTTTTCTCACCAGAGGACAGTTTGTGAGGCAGGGAGCCTGCAGAGGGCATGCTGGGGGAGAAAACAGAAGCATCAGCATCAGTGTCTTTGCTGTGTTCATCTGAGCTCGTGCTGAACCTCCTCCATGAAGCATTCAAACTGAAAAACAGGTTTGATTCTGTTCACTTACCTCTCCGAATGAATTCCAGGAATACCAGGGCGGGGGGCAAGACTTTTGTTATGGAGAGGGAAGGTGCTGTGTTTAGAGACTGAAGAATGAAAGACACATTTATTAAATCATTTCAGTGACAAACAAACAAAAGCCTCACTTCATTTCAGCTGTGAAGCAATGGTGGAAAACACTAATTCTGAAGCTGATTATTAACATTAAAGGGTAACCTCAACTTAAAAAAGCCTTGCTTTGTTCAATAAGGCACTCAGTCATTTATTAAGATAAGGAGTTAACTGTTAGGGTAAAGCTGGACTTTTTAACATGCGTGGGAATCCATTAGATTGGCTCATTTCTGCCACCAGCCTCCAGAGGTTCTTTGAGGAACTGCAGCAGCGTCGCATCTGAGCTTGCTTTGGAATTGGGAATGGAAAATGAGGGTTTGGGTCCCAACCAGTTTGTTAACATTTAGGGTGTAAAAATTAAAGCACAAAGCAAACTTAATGAAAAAATTAAAAACAAAAACTGAGCCTCTTCCATCCTGCAGGTCCTTCTGGAAGATTCTCTCATTCATGTTTTCAGGTTTTAAGCAGACAAAAGAAAAGAAAATACTCATACCTTCTTTTTGTGTTTGCTAAAGAGGGAAAAAGAGAAAAGACTTTAGAGCTCATTTAGTAAACACCCCCGTCAGAAATGTGCCGCTGCTCTCCTCCATCATCTCATCCTAAACTACATTCTTTTCCATGAATGAGGTGTTCCTGAAGGCAGTGAGGGTTTCTCCCCTTTTGCTGTTATTGTTAGTTCATTTTAGTATTTTCCTATTGAATTCTTTGTATTCGTGATCCTTTTAAGTTCATGTTTTACTTCGAAGCCCATAGAGACGACTGTTGTTGTGATTTTGGGCTATACAAATAAAATTGAATTGAATTGAATTGAATAGTTTGTGCCCGACTGAAGTAAAAACCACAAATTTTCATCTCACGTTCTTTCGTTCTGTGAGTGAAAAGGCCAGCATACCTCTGCAGGACCAGGATATCTGAAAAACCAAACGGAATATTGTTAATGATAAACCAATAATAAACCAATCTTAACACAGTCTGTGACGCGCTCAGAAGAGGACCTGTTGGGCGGGGGCCGAGCGGAGGAATTGCTCCGGCCGATGGAGGTCGAGGAGGGGGGTAGCACAGGAGGAGGCTTGGACCGAGCGGGAGGATCAGACGGGTCAGGCTGAGGCCTAAATCGAACACAAACATCATGGTGAGTGTTAGTGGACCTGCTTCGGTTGATATGGCAGACAAATCATGCATTGTGTGGTACAAGCACCAAATTTGGCATGGCTGGACTTTAGCAGACCCTCTTTCAGAAAAACCTGTTAGCCAGGAGAAAAATCCAAAAGGGCGTTGATTTGTCAAGATGGCAGCCATACAGTCGATTGTTACAAAACCTAGTCTCAACAATATGGGCTGTTCATGCACAAAATACAGTCTTTAAACTTGAGGGGTACCTGCACATTACTATTATATGCATACCACATTTTAAAATCTTGGATAATCACGGGGCTAATGTCCTTTTCTGAAAGAGGGGATCCTTAGGCTTATCCATGCTATATCTAGTGCTTGTACCACAAAATGCAGGATTATTTTAATCATCAGCTCCACTATTGGTTGTGTGTCTGGATGGCTCAGTTAGTTCAGCGCAGGACCAGCGTTGGATCTCAAGGGACGCAATGAGCTTTATCCAGTGTGGAATGGGCAAGACCCTTTGTGGTGCTGCATAATAAAGGGGGGGGGGGGGGGACATATGTGTCAAGGTGTGGGTTATCATGGAAGATGTGAGCCTAAATTGTGGGGGGGGGGGGGGGGAGTCCCGGAAAACAGTGGCGATCTCACACAGATAGTATGGACTGATGCTGTAAATGTGTATTTAATGATAGAACAGAACATTTCAGGCGGAAGAACTCTGCGGAAGCATTTCACTGAAAGCTCTGCTCTGGTGACAGAAGAGGGAATGGAGAGGATGACTGCTGTTGCTGGGATGGACTTCACATCTTCATCCCATTGAACGGTCCAGACAGTGAGAGAGCTTAAAGTTACAACCAAGCTTGTGTGTGAGTGTGCACGCACCTCCAGGAGTGACCGCCGGACTGGAAAAAAGAAGAAATTCATCAATTAATGGAAGGTTAAAATGTTGTGCTAACCTGTAAGTGTGGCTATGGAGTTCTACAGGGTTCACTTGCTGACCCCTGTTTTTGTGTCTTAGTCTATTGGTTTCATAATGTTTTGTTAAGTTCACAACATCAGCTGTTTGTGTTCTACCTGACAGCTCCACCATAAATTCTGATCCTTCAGAAAGGAAACTCACCCTCTCAGGAGCGCTGTTCTGAGCTTCTGTGGAAAACAAGCAAACATTGACTGTCATAATAAATGAATTAAAGCAAGATAAATGTAAAAAATAGAGTGAAAATCTGGAACAGAGTGGCTGCTCGTGTGGCATAGTTTGGGAGGTTTGGTGTTTTATTTACCTCTGCTGTTGAAGGAGTTCGATCCTGGCTCTCTGCCAGGCTTGCTGCTGCGACAAATCTGCGGCGGCTCAGCAGGAACTGAACACAAACATAAGAAAACCTCTGTTGTCAACAGAGCCAGATGTGGTCACACGTGGTGAGTGTGATGTCATCTGTAGAAAATGGTTTAATTCTAGTTCCAACAAAATAAAGTCATATCAGTCGCCATTTTTTCACTGTACACATGTTGCCATGTTGGAGCCAGCATTCGTCAGTGATAAGTCCAGGTAAGTTGAGTCAACATATCAATGGCAACCACTCTTTCAACCAATCAGGAGGGAGCTTGTTGGAAGGTCACAGCCTTACCACTTGAAAGCAGGCTCAGGTGAATCTGTCAATCAGATGTTTTAAACTTTCGACGCAAAACCTGCTATTGTTTTTTGAGGCATCTGATTGGTCAGTTTTTAACTTGAATATCTTGCAATACAGAAAAAAATGGAATTTTCAATAATATGGTAAAAAAAAAGGTTTCAGATCAAAGAATGGTTATTCTGACCAATAGAATGACTTATTAACAGCTTTTTTTTCCTCTGTAAAGGTCTAAGAGATTTTGGCTTCTTGGAACCAGCAGGTTGGAATGCCAGGGGGGGGGGGGGGGGGGGGGTCACTCAGTTCAGTTCTTTTATGCAGTCAATAGGAGGAGTGCAGCCTCCTTTTAGAAGTCTGAACCTGAAATATCCTAACAATCGGTAGGGCGCTGAGAGGACACCTGCTGCTTGCTGGCAGTGATGTCCAAGCCCCCCCCGGTTTTAATTGCACCTTAGACATGCAGGGCCCTTGGTGGTGGGGGGGGGCATGTGCTGTGCTGGCTTCTTTAAAACAAACTTTAGCTTCATCATCTGGACAAAAACAAGAGGTAAGAGGTGAACTTTCTCTCTGAACTGATGCTTTATCAGACACATCGTGACCATCAGCCTAAGTATCGCTTTCCTTTGCTGCTGCAGTCGAGGTCGGTGCCGCTCTGCCGGCTAAGTGGACCAATGTCACAGTAGTGTGAAAACGCACCACACCACGTAACAAATAGTCCTTTTTTTGTGATATAGATAGAAAACTTTATTTATCCATTTGGGAGGTTCCCGCATGGAAATTGACATCTCCATCGCATACAGCACTGGTTGACATACATATAGGAAAAAGCAGCACAGTAACTAGAAAAATTAGAAAATTAGAACAGTAAGAAACAGTTTAAATATCTGCAAAACAGCATATACAAAACAAAAAGGTCACTCAGGCCCTTTCCCTTTACTTTTCCATCTTCCTCCCCCCTCCTAAGTGGAGGTTAAAGAGTTTGATGGCCCGGGGGACAAAGGAGTTCCTCAGTCTATTAGTCCTGCACCTTGGGAGGAGCAGCCTCTTGCTGAAGGTGCTTCTCTGGCTACTGATAGTCATGTGCAGAGGGTGGGTGGTATTGTCCAGGATACCCGTCAGTTTTTTTAGTGGGAATGCATGAATAACTCTTTTAGTCACAAAATTAAACATTCCTATTTTACTGGAACAAATAAAAGGGACCAAACCAGTAATCAGTTAGTCTTCAGAAAGGCCTTAAAAAGAGGAAAAGTCTTGTCCCCTTCCTCACCTTAAATGAGGTTTTATGACCACCAACTCCAGGTTAGCAACTGTTAGCAAATGTGGACAGTAGACTGAAGCCTTTTACTCACATTTTCCTGGCGCTCGTCCCACACAGTGCGGGGACGGTTCCCGCCGAAACGAGGATTCTGAATGCTGCTCGGACACAAAATAGACAAAAAATGCATTTTTAGAAAGAATCGTCAAACAGAAAATGGTTTTAAATACAAATGCTGGCTTCACTTTGACTAAACTGATTAAAAGGCAGGCTTTTTCAAGAGAAGATAAGACTTAATTTATCCCGCGATGGGGATAAAAGCAGAACACTGGAGCAGTGTGAAAGAACAGAAGAATATCTGTAGCTCACACGACAAAAATAAATTAAATCAAAATTAAAGTAAAAATACACACCAAGACAACCTTTGTAGGAACTAAAAACGACGGAAACAACAACAGCAACCACAAATGAAAAATACACCGTGTGCGTGCATAGTGTGTCACTGGTGTGCAGTGTTGTACAGTCTGATGGCTGTACATTTTAAATATGAGCATGTTGGCTTTTATCGTTGACCATATGACTGATCGGTTGTTTCTGTTTGATGGTTCCTGTCACGGCAGCTGTTTTTTTACATTTTTTATTAATTTGCTATTCGTTTAAGTGGTCTCCTTGTCTCGGGAAGTCCTGTGGACTTAATTTTTTTTCCTCTGGTCAGGTTTCACACACCCCACTCTCAGCACAGAACCAAAGACTGAAGTAGACCCAACCACCTGCAAAAATCACAGTTACAGTTACAGGTTTCCCAAACAACCTTTAAATCCAGATTTCTCTTGTTTGGTCCAAACCAGAGTTCAGTTGAGCCCTCACACATGCCATACTAGGAGATCCATCTGAGGTAAAAGGTCTGGATCTGACCAAGAGCAAACCTGCCAGTCTGAATTCTACCTTAAGGTCTATCATCTGAAGCAAAATTTGTTCAGAACTGAAGGTGTGTTACAGTTAGAATTTGGAAAAAACATCAAATTCAATTTCAACAGATTTTGCCTTAAATGCAGTGAACCTGGAAGAAAAAAGACGGAGAACATGAAAAACACTGTGAGAGGACCAGTCTACAGCACTCAAGATCAATTTCAGCACCACAATCTGGGGCTGTGGTCCTATGTGGTTCTAAACCTGTGACATGAACACTGTTGTTGTTTGTTGAAGACCCGTTGTACTGTGTTTGTACTGAGCCACTTAGGTGTCAAAGTGAATAGCGCCGTCAAGAGAGTTTACTTAAAGTGCAGATGCCTCCAACCAGCAGGACACTGGTGGTCTAGAAGTCATTAAGTCCCAGACCATGAGACAGACTAACAACTTCCTGCGTTGTTTTTGTGGCCCTCTGAGCTCACCAGAGGGCTCTTTTTAGTACGAGGCAAAAAAGGGCCGGTACTCAAGCACCCCTGGGGCCCTATTATTGCACTCGCCCGGCGCCACTTCCTGTTTCTTTATTAACTCCGTGTGTTCTCTTCTCTTCCTCTTGCTAACATGAAAAAAAAATGATCAAACAGAGAGAATGCTGTGTGGCTGTCATTCTATCATGCATTGTTAAGATTTTCATTATCTGTAATGACAACAACATACGATTATAAAGTGTTATAGTTAGGCAATGTTCTTTACTTTACGGAGCTGTAATCCAATAGGGGGAGGCTTTCTATTTTTGAGAAAAACATAAATTCTTGAGATCACTGAGTTTTCCACTGTTCAAACAGAAGGCAGAGTTGATTTAATATGCGCAATAATGATAAATTTGCTATTTATTGTACATGTACACGCAGCTGTACAAATACTGTTTTTCATGGAATCAGTCTGCTGCATAGAAAGAAATGGGAACCAATAGTCTGAGCAAAGGCAGAGGGATAAAAACTGCACTATGAAAGCTTGACCATCTCAATGTCCTCAAGTTTCAGACAGCACTGTAAAGTGAGATGGACCTCAAAACACAATGTGAGGGGCTGTTTCAAAGACAGGTTCCTGTTTTCTCGATGTTTGGTTTTGAAAATGAGCTAAAGAGAAAAGGAACCCTACTAAATATGGGTACAGGACAGTTTCAATTCAGTAAATGTATAAAGCGGATGCATGTCAGCTGTTAAGCTTTCTGTGAACTGCTGGGGAGCACAGTTATTTGAGTGTCTGCGAAGGCCTTCCTCTCTCTGTAACAATGTGGTTACATGTGCAAAATATCTTTGATCCGATCAAAGATCAGATCAGAATTGAACTGTGTACGTGGCCCCCCCAAAAAAACCTTATCCGATTATAACAAACGTTTGCATACGCCACACTTTCGGTCGGAACAAATTATGTGGTCATGTGCAGAGCTCTCGAAAATACCGGTAACGACTGTAGATGAAGAAATATTGAGTTCCGGTGTAAACAAACAAACCTGCAGCATAGAGCGACATGATCTTCTAAACATGCTTTGATTATTTTTATTATTATCAAGTGGTTGTTTTCTCATAATTTTTTTTAATCTGTCCTTTTTTTGTGTGTGTGTGGAACAGAGCCGGAAGAAGGACTAGGATTAGGCTAATATGTGCCAAAGACAACATTTAGCCGTGGAAATAGCTCAAATCCATGCGGGATATGCTGCAATCTGTATCTTGACTGAACGTAAATATGTGGGAATAACATCCGCCTTAATTATGTCTGGACATGATTGGAAACATGAATTCACATGATTGTTCACACGGTTTCTCAGGACTGAGCAGCATTTCTCCAATCAAAGCTGCCTCCGTTAGCTCACACACATCCAAGAACCGCTCCACTGTTGTGGGGAGACGCGGTTCTCCTGAGTCCAGCAGCTCGCTAAAGCAGAGCAGCCGGATGGACTGAAGCCTCCTCCGGAGCACACAGTAACAAAGCACCTCCCCTGCCTGCAATCGGCATAACCCACCTATCTCCATCGGAAAGAAATTTTGATCCAAATGACTGATCAGGGCAGAGTATTCAGAACGGCGTGTTTACATGACGCATTTTTATTCTGATCAGGCGTTCATTATGATTACTTTTGTCCATGTAAACGCAGCTAGTGGTTTGCTGGCTGCAACGCTCCTCTGTATCGCTGAGTTATCAGTTCTTAATGAGAAATGGTTGAAGACAGGTTTTACTGACAGCTCGGTAGAAGCTTTCTGCTCGGGTGCAGATCTTTTGGCTCCCTGCGTACTCACATCTCGGGATGAATGCCCTGGCAGAGTGGAAGCCAGGGGGCGGGGACTCAAAGCTGGAGGTGCGCTCATGTTAGACGTGTGGTTATCTCTTTTATCTGTGGAGGTATAAACATGGCTTTTGGTTACCTACTCAGGTAGTGGTATGCAGGCCTGAAGTCAACCATGTGCTTCATTGAGTACCAATATAATCCCCCTCCCCTATGGGGGACGTTGGGTAAAACTTGGTAACCCCATCATCCGATGGTGCTGAAGGCGGGGGCTCGTATTCGTTAGATGGGTCTTCGCTCGGGGACTCGTAGTTGTCACTTTCTTCCTTTTCATCACTGTACGGACTCTCATAGTCGTCGTCGTCTTCCTGTTGGCAAAAGAGGGTTTATAGATGTGATAGAAAGAAAAGAACAGAGGAAATGCTGTCAAACTGCATGAGAAACCTAAAATAAATAAATAAAAAGAAAAAAAAATGCATGCAACAAAACAAAAGAGTCAATAAAAATAGTAAAAATAATATTAAAAAAACCTAGTCAATCATTAAATGTAAAAATGTTTTAAAATAACATATAAATGACATTTACCAAACAAAAACAAGCATAACTCTTCCACAGTCTCTTTGAAGGAATAGAGTGGTCTACTTTGGGGAAAGATTCACTCAAGTCCAACAAATCCAGGACTGAAGACTTTCAATGTCTGACTTGGACCTGAAATGAGTAACCCTGACCTGGTTTTGTTTCATGCAGACCTGCATTTTAGAGTCAGACATCAGTTTTACCAAAACGGTTACTCAGCCTAATATGATCTTATCTGTTTTGCATTGTGTATCTCTGTGTTTTTCCAAAAATTGAAATTCCATCCATCCTCTGTTCCTGTTCAGGGCTGGGAGAGTCCTACACATTAATACACCAGTGGTGCCACATGGAGGCAGGGAGGGTCAAGTGTCTTGCCCAAGGACACAACGGCAGCTGACTGGGGGGAGCAGTGATCAAACCGCCAATCCTTCAATCATTGGCCGACCTGCTCAACCACCTGAGCCGCTGCGGCCATATCATAAATAAATGGAGGTGATCTGTAAGGGTGTTGCTGTTTCACAAAGCTCCCAAATTTCCAAAAGCTCTTCAGAAGCTGAAGGTTATGAGGAAAAATCAACTTACAAATTCATTATCGCTCCACCCTTGGGCCTCAGAGCTGGTGTCTGTAGAGCAGAAACCTGATCACAGGTAAAAAACAAAAAAATACACATCAGCAAAATTCTCTTGGAGAAACTAAGGAATTCTCAGTATAGGAGAAACTCACCTGCGTCAGGAAACACGGGGGCTTGTCTGTGGAAGACAGACATGGATCAGAACTTCACAGCAACTCATGCTCAGACTGGGTTCAGTGCATTCAGAAGCTTGATAAAAATCATGTCAGAAATGTCTTCATGGCCTCTGCAGACACATGATGAATCCTAACAGCAGCCTCTGCGGTGTTCAGCCCAGACTGAGCTTCCACAGTCCTATGTGCAAGTCTGGCTTTGTGAAGACACAAATTCTATTCACACTGGAAGAATCAGCTACAAACACATGTCAATCTAAGATGACCACCACAACTGAGTCCCCAATGTTTAAGTCAGGTTAAGGGAAACAGGAACGTACTTTTTACCAAACAGGCTTCTCTTCCCCTCGTTCCTGCGGATTTCATTACTGAGCTTGGAGATCATCCTGCGGACACACAAAAAGCATGAATCACACAAACTGCAGCAGCTTCCTCATGACCCGGTGTAGCAGATTCAGTACAGAACCAGCCCAGAACTGAACTGTTCTGATCTTTTTTCATATAGAACTTTCGTTTGTTTCTATGATTACAAATTCTTTTCTAAGCTGAAAATTGCTGCTTCGCTGCAGGCAAACTGTGAGTTTCCATGACCCTGTAAGCTGTGATCAGTGGACTCAACGGTTTCCTTAAAAACTGTTGTGAAGATGTTTTTGGGTCAGCCACTCTCTGGCTGCCTTCCCTCTTTAGGCAGCTTTCTCTCTGAAGACTCTAATGTGTGCTCACGCAGCTCGTCAGGATTTTCAGACTGGGCCCAAGTGACATGAAGGACCCACATGAGTCAGATCTGTAGGGGAAGATAGCTGTCAAAAGAACGTGTATGCATACATACAAAACTGTACACAAAAAAATAAAAATGCAAGATTTTGTTTTATGTAGCTCGTGAAACCAAATTTCTCCTGTTACATTGATGTCCTCACTCCTAAATCTTCCACAGTTAACTGTCAGCTCTATAAGAACAACACGGAAGATTTTGGGAACAACAGCAACTCAACTACCAAGTGGTAGACCACGTAACCTGATGGAGAGGGGTGAGCGGATGCTGAAGCGCGTAGTGCAAAGAGGTCACCGACTTTCTGTACAGTCAATTTCTACAGAGCTCCAAACTTCATGTGACCTTCAGATTAGCCCGAGTTCAGCATGCAGAGAACTTCATGGAATGGTTTTCCATGGTCGAGCAGCTGCATCCAAGCCACACGTCACCAAGTGCAATGCAAAGCGTCGGGTGCAGAGGTGAAAAGCACGCCGCCACTGGACTCTAGAGCAGTGGAGACGCCTTCTCTGGAGAGACGAATCACACTTTTCCATCCAGCAATCTGATGGACGAGTCTGGGTTTGGAAGTGGCCAGTAGAACGGTACATTTGGGACTGTTTTGTGCCGAGTGTGAAATTTGGTGGAGGAAGAATTATGGCGTGGTAATTTAGGCTTGGCCCCTTAGTTCCAGTGAAAGGAACTCTGAATGCTTCATGATACCAAAACATTTTGGACAATTCCATGCTCCAACCTTGTGGGAACCGTTTGGAGTGGCCCCTTCCTCTTCCAACATGACTGTGGACCAGTGACTAAAGCAAGGTCCATAAAACACGGATGACAGAGTCTGGTGTGGATGAACTGGACTGGCCTGCACAGAGTCCTGAACTGAACCTAAAAGAATACCGATAGAACTGTTGTATTGTATTGTTGTTCATGAAACTACACTCTTGTTTACAGGAAAAGGCAGAGAGCTGGCAGACATGATGGAGAAAAGGAAGGTAGATGTACTGTGTGTGCAGGAGACAAGGTGGAAGGGCAGCAAGGCACGTAGTATTGGAGCAGGATACAAACTGTTCTATCATGGTGTTGATAGGAAGAGAAACGGGGTAGGAGTGATTCTGAAGGGGGAGTTTGTAAACGGTGTTCTAGAGGTGAAAAGAGTCTCAGACAGGATGATGAGCCTAAAGTAAGAAATTGAAGGGGTGATGGTGAATGTAGTCAGTGGGTATGTGCCACAGGCTGGCTGTGAGTTAGAATTGAAGAAGAGATTCTGGAGTGAGTTGGATGAGGTCATAGAGAGTATCCCCAGAGGAGAGAGACTTGTTATTGGAGCAGACTTTAATGGGCATGTTGGTGAAGGCAACAGAGGTGATGAGGAGGTGATGGGCAGGTTTGGTGTGAAGGAAAGGAATCTGGAGGGACAAATGGTGGTGGACTTTGCGAAGAGGATGGAAATCGCTGTAGTCAACACTTACTTCCAGAAGAGAGAGGAACATAGAGTGACATACAGAAGTGGAGGTAGGAGTACTCAGGTGGACTACATCCTATGTAGACAAGGTCATTTGAGAGAGGTTATTGACTGCAAAGTGGTGGTAGGAGAGAGTGTAGCCAGACAGCACCACATGGTGGTGTGTAAGATGACTCAGGAGGTCAGGAAGAAGAAGAGAGGGAAAACAGAAAAGAAGACCAAGTGGTGGAAGCTACAGAATGAAGAAACTTGTGAGGAATTTAGGCAGAAGTTGAGACAGGTCCTGGGTGGTCAGGATGAGCTTCCAGATGACTGGGAAACTACAGCAGAGATTATCAGGGAAACAGGTAGGAAGGTGCTAGGTGTGTCATCTGGAAAGTGGAAAGATGGTAAAGACACTTGGTGGTGGAATGAGGAAGTACAGGAATGCGTCCAGAGGAACAGGTTGGCTAAAAGGAAGTGGGATGTAGAAAGGACGGAGGAAGGTAGACGGGAGTACAAGGAAGCGCAGCGTAGAGTGAAGAGAGAGGTGGCAAAGGCCAAAAAGAAAGCTTACGATGAGCTATATGACAGGTTAGACACAAAGGAAGGAGAGAAGGACTTGTACAGACTAGCCAGACAGAGAGACAGAGATGGGAAGGATGTGCAACAGATAAGGGTGATTAAGGACAGAGATGGAAAGGTGCTAACAACCCAGGAGAGTGTACAGAAAAGATGGAAGGAGTATTTTGAGGAGGTGATGAATGAGGAAAATGACAGGGAAAAAAGGGATGAAGATGTGGTTGTTGTGGAGCAGGAAGTAGCAGAGATTGGAAAGGATGAGGTTAGGAAGGCTCTGAAAAGGATGAAGAGCGGAAAGGCCGTTGGTCCTGATGACGTACCTGTGGAGGTATGGAAGTGCTTAGGAGAGACAGCAGTGGAATTTCTAACGAGTTTGTTCAATAGGATTTTAGAGAGTGAGAAGATGCCTGAGGAATGGAGGAGAAGCGTTCTGGTCCCGATCTTTAAGAACAAGGGTGACACGCAGAACTGGAGCAACTATAGAGGAATAAAGTTGATGAGCCACACAATGAAGCTGTGGGAAAGAGTAGTAGAAGCCAGGCTTAGGGAGAAGGTGGATATTTGTGAACAGCAGTATGGTTTCATGCCCTGTAAGAGCACCACTGATGCCATTTTTGCTTTGAGAATGTTGATGGAAAAGTACGGAGATGGTCAGAAGGAGCTGCATTGTGTGTTCGTAGATTTAGAGAAGGCGTATGACAGGGTGCCGAGGGAGGAGCTGTGGTACTGTATGAGGTCGTCTGGAGTGGCAGAGAAGTATGTCAGAGTAGTTCAGGACATGTATGAGAGAAGTATGACGGTGGTGAGATGTGCTGTAGGTCAGACAGAGGAGTTCAAGGTGGAGGTGGGACCACACCAAGGAGCAGCTTTGAGTCCCTTTTTGTTTGCTATGCTGATGGACAGGCTGACAGACGAGGTAAGACAGGAATCTCCCTGGACAATGATGTTTGCGGATGACATTGTAATTTGCAGTGAGAGTAGAGAGCAGGTGGAGGAACAGCTAGAGAGGTGGAGGTTTGCTCTGGAAAGAAGAGGCATGAAGGTCAGTCGTAGTAAGTCAGAATACATGTGTCTGAACGAGGGGGATCAAGGTAGAAGCGTTAGGTTACAGGGGGCTGAGGTGAAGAAGGTGCAGGAGTTTAAGTACTTGGGGTCAACAGTTCAGTGTGATGGGGAGTGTGGAAAAGAGGTGAAGAGGCGAGTGCAGGCAGGTTGGAGCGGTTGGAGGAAAGTGTCAGGAGTTTTGTGTGACAGAAGAGTGTCAGCAAGACTCAAAGGAAAGGTGTGCAAGACAGTGGTGAGACCAGCTCTGCTCTATGGGTTAGAGACGGTAGCAGTGAGACAGAGACAAGAGGCTGATATGGAGGTAGCGGAGATGAAGATGTGGAGGTTCTCCTTAGGAGTGACCAGGTTAGACAGGATAAGGAACGAGTACATCAGAGGGACGGCTCATGTTGCCTGTGTTAGCGACAAAATCAGAGAAGCCAGACTGAGATGGTTTGGACATGTTCAGAGGAGGGATAGTGGATATATTGGTAGAAGGATGTTGGAGATGGAGCTGCCTGGCAGGAGGGCAAGAGGACGGCCAAAGAGGAGATATATGGATGTCTTAACAGAGGACATGAAGTTGGCTAATGTTAGGGTAGAAGATGTTCATGATAGAGTGAGGTGGAAAAGGATGATTCGCTGTGGCGACCCCTGATGGGAAAAGCCGAAAGAGAAAGAAGAAACTACACTCTTGTTTATGACGTCACTGCTGTCACATGAATGCTGGTGATGATTTGTTGTGACCAATCACCTACAGAGATAAAATATTAATAAAGTAATGATTAAGAGAAAAATACTAAGTAGTTCATAAAACAGGTAAACAGTGCCTGATTGTTCTCCATTGCAGAGACATCGGTAACCAGACATTCTATATCCGGTTACCAATGTCTATGAAGGTACCTTTGATTTTGACAGTTGTCTAACCCCGTAACTCCAGGTCTGTTTTTGTCAAGTATTGAATTTCTTTCAGTTGACTTGATTTATTTTCATCAGTCATATCTGCTGGAAATGACTTTGCCTCTAATTTAAGTTCAGAGGTGAGAAAGTAAATGTGAATGAAGATGGTGTACAGTTGTGATACAGTTGGGACTTCAGATAAAACAATGATCCCACAACCTTAATCAAAGGAAGCGTATCTTTAAAATTTGAAACTTGTTTTGATCAATGGAGTTAACGAAAGCTGCCTGTAGTACTGCTGTGTGACTCCAGAGGGCAGTAATACTTACGGAGCTTGGAGTTTGGGGAACTTCTGGAAGTCGCTGTCAGTCAGATTCTGCATAAACAAGAACAGTTTGGGGTCAGAAAAACTTCTTAATTTCCAATTGAAAATGTCTTTTCTGTCATGGTTTTCTCGAAACTCACCACAAACCTGGCGCCACTGATGGAGTTTTTCAGTACTACTTTGTCACAGCCGGGTAAATTCCTCTGTGGGGCAAAAACACAACGTCAGCTCAGAGTTTTTAACCCTTTAAAGGGCCATATCATGCTTTTCTTAAGCCTTTCAGAGAAAACTATTTCCATATAGATGATCTTATATTATCTTTGGCACACTAAGAGAACGATAATGAAAAATTATTTAATTTCTCTGCTCATTTTTCCACCCAGAAGGAAGACGACTCATTCTCTGAGGCTCCGCCTTTCTCTCCTTGTGGGTGCCGCCCATTTCATGACGTCATCCTAAAGTCAGCCTCAGTAGTGTGTCTGCGTTTCACCCACGAAAACAAACAACATCCAAACTTTTGCAAAGATGGATGTGCATATTGCAGATCATCGTAAGTTCTGCAGAGAAAGTGGGTGTGTTTCAGTCTGGGGGCGGAGCCGGAAGTGCAGACTCTTCCTGGAAGGGGCTGATCTCACTTATTTACATCAGCTCGTGAGAACCCGCTCGTTTTCGTTGTTTGGGAGGGGCTGCTGCTCAGAGAGCAGGTTTTGAGAGGAACACTCAGAAATGGATCAAAATGTCACTTTGTTTAAGCGATGAATGAACATTATAAGATAATTAAAAGCTCAAAAAGGTTGATTTAGCATGATAGGGTCATGGATCACCTGGCAGCTGCACCCTCCTCCTCCCCCTTCTGTGTGTTCACCTGTTTCTCTCAGCTGTTTTCAGTTTCCTGATTATGTGGTTTGTTATTTAAGTTTCTGTCCTTGTTGTTTTCAGTGTCGCAGAGTCCTGTTTGTTTGTACAACTGGATGTTTGACTTCTTTGAGATTTCGAGTAAATCTGTGACAGTCTACTTGAGTTCGAGTTTGAGTTCCTCCTTCCTGCGTTTGGGTTCCTTCGGTCACGAGTCGTAACATTACTCTGCGACCATGACCAACCCAGCAGGAGGTTCCCAGCTGAGGGACTTACCTGGATCATCGGGTGAAGGAGGCTCCGCCGCCGGTGAAGAGCTGTTGGCCTTGGCTCAGGAGATGCGTGGGTTCATGTCCGGGATGCAACAGCTCCACGATCGTCTCTCCAGGCTGGAGCATGTTCCTTCACCTTCGACCCAACAAACCAGACTGGGTCATCCCGAGCCGTTCGATGGAACAGCTGAGGCCTGCCGGGCGTTCATCACCTCCTGTCGCCTCCACTTTGATTTCAACCCCGACGAGTTCCCCTCCGAGCAGAGCAAGGTTGCTTTTGCTTTGAGCTTTCTGACGGGTAGAGCCAAACGATGGGGTTTGGCAGAGTGGGAGCGCGGAGCAGAACTTTGCCGCTCTTTCCGAGCATTTTCAACCCACCTCGTCACTGTGTTCGACCCTACTACACCCCATCGAGCAGCCGCGTCCGAGCTTCTTCGCCTCCAGCAGGGACCGCGCAGCGCCTCTGACTACGCCGTGGAGTTCCTGACCCTGGACGCCAGCACCCGCTGGGCGGATGAGGCACTCGTGGACGTTTTTCTCCAGGGTCTCTCCAGCGTCCTCAAGGACGAGCTGGCGGCGAGGGAGATTCCAGAGGACCTAGAGGAGCTGATCGATCTGGCAGTTCGTATTGATCGGAGGATGCGGGAACGGGGTCGTGAGCGACGCCGCAACACCAGTCCCCGCCCTCGCCCGCTTCCTCCTGTGAGTGATCCTCCGCTCCGTTCCAGCACTCCTCGCCAGGATTTCGTTCCTTCCCCGGAGCCCATGCAGCTGGGTTCAGGACGTCTGACGCCCGCTGAGCGGCGGCGCCGTATGGGAGCTGGACTTTGTTTGTACTGTGGACGGTCTGGACATTTTGTGCGCGACTGCCCGGGAAACGACAGGGTTCATCAGCAAGGAGGGAACTGGTGAGCCGGATTTCGTCTTTTTCTTCTCCCTCAAGGCCTTCAACCAAGGTCTTAATAAACTATGCAGGAGTTCAGGAAGAGCTTGAGACCTTAATTGAGTCTGGTTCAGATGGCGACTTCATTTCTCATGAAGTAATAAAAACACTCAAGATTCCTGTTGAACATTTGTCTCCAGTTTTGCATATTCATGCCATCAATGGGGCAGTCATTCATAAAGTGTCTGCACGTACGGTTGAAATTCATATAACTGTGTCAGGTAACCATACTGAACTGCGGAGATTTTTTGTTGTGGAATCGCTGAAACCACAGGTTATCTTAGGTTTTCCCTGGCTGTGCAGACACACCCCTCATATGGACTGGACTTCAGGACGTGTATTGTCTTGGAGTTCGTTTTGTTTGTTGAACTGTTTAACTGCAGCCACTATTCGCTCCTCAGTCAAGAGACCTTCCCCTGAACCTTTGGATCTTAGCACTGTTCCTACTGAATACCATGACCTTGGTTCTGTGTTCAGCAAGATCCTTGCCAAGTCCCTTCCCCCTCACCGTCCTTATGATTGTGCCATAGATCTTCTGCCAGGAACACATCCACCCAAGGGACATGTATATCCTCTCTCTCGTCCTGAGCAGGAGGCTATGGAGGAATACATCCAGGAGGGTCTCCAGGCTGGCATCATTCGTCCCTCTTCATCTCCTGCAGGAGCAGGATTTTTCTTTGTGGGCAAACGAGACGGGGGGTTGCGTCCTTGCATCGACTACAGGGGGTTGAACTGCATCACTGCTCGGAACACTTACCCCTTACCCCTATTACAGACTGCCTTTGATCAATTAAAGGGGGCCCAGATCTTCACCAAATTTGACCTCCGAAGTGCGTACCACCTTGTCCGTATACGTGAGGGGGATGAGTGGAAGACTGCCTTTAATACCCCTAATGGCCACTTTGAATATTTGGTTATGCCTTTCGGGCTCACAAACGCACCTGCTGTTTTTCAGAGTCTTATTAACGATGTGCTCAAGGACATGTTGAATAAGTTCGTGTTTGTATATCTGGACGATATTTTGATCTTTTCTCCAGATCTCGGGACCCATGTGCAGCACGTCCGAGCCGTACTCCAGCGCCTCCTTGAGAACCACCTGTATTGTAAGGCCGAGAAGTGTGAATTCCACACAACACACACAAAGTTCCTTGGCCATGTGATCTCACCTGGATCAGTTCTCATGGACCAGGACAAAGTGAGGGCCGTTCTGGAGTGGCCTGTTCCTACTGGACGCAAACCAGTTCAGCGATTCCTAGGGTTTGCCAACTTCTACAGGCGGTTCATTAGAAACTTCAGTGACGTGGCTGCACCTCTGCATGGACTCACATCAGCTAAGGTACCTTTTATCTGGGATAAGGGCGCAGACAAAGCATTTTCCGAGCTGAACAGACGCTTCTCTGCAGCTCCCGTCCTGACTCAGCCTGATCCCTCCAAACAATTTATTGTGGAGGTGGATGCGTCTGAGACGGGGGTGGGGGCTGTTTTATCTCAGAGGGCGTCTGATAATAAAGTCCATCCCTGCGCGTATTTCTCCTGCAAGCTCTCTCCTGCAGAAAGAAATTACGACATTGGGAACAGAGAACTACTTGCTGTTAAACTAGCCCTTGAGGAGTGGCGTCATTGGCTGGAGGGTGCTGAGAAACCATTTCTTGTGTGGACGGACCACAAGAATCTGGAGTATATCAGGACTGCCAAACGCCTAAGCCCTCGCCAAGCTAGGTGGGCTCTGTTTTTTGACCGTTTTGCCTTCACCCTTTTTTATCGCCCTGGCAGGAAGAACACCAAGCCGGATGCCCTGTCTCGTCTAGATCAGAGAGAGGAGGGTGGAGATTCAACTACAGCCAGCCCCATTGTCCCGTCTCATTTGGTTCTGGGTGCTACACGGTGGTCCTTGGAACGCAGGGTCAAGGCCTTGGTTTCTGATCCTGCAAATATTCCACCAGGTTGTCCGGCAGACTGTCTGTTTGTTCCTTCCAGTCTCCGTCCGTCAGTCCTAAAGTGGGGACATTCGTCCCGGTTAGCCTGCCACCCTGGAGTTATGAGAACTGCCTTCCTGGTGGCCCAAGGATTCTGGTGGCCCACCATGTCTTCAGACATAAGGGCATTTGTTGCCTCCTGTCCTGTGTGTGCCAGTGTAAAAACTCCCAGAACTCCCCCTGCTGGTTTTCTTCAACCTCTTCCTGTACCCTCCAGGCCGTGGTCCCATATTGCTATGGATTTCGTCACCGGTCTGCCCAGCTCGAAGGGAAAAACAGTCATAATGACGATAGTGGACAGATTTTCCAAGCTGGTTCATGCTATACCACTACAGGGGCTACCATCAGCCAAGGAGATGGCAGTATTGGTGACGAAACACGTTTTTCGTCTGCACGGTCTTCCGCAGAACATAGTTTCTGATCGTGGGCCTCAGTTTGTAGCTTCTTACTGGAGGGAGTTCTGTAAAATGTTAGGAGTCAAGGTCAGTCTAAGTTCCGGTTTCCACCCCCAGACCAATGGCCAGGTAGAGAGGTTCAACCAAGATCTAGAGACCACTCTACGAGCTATGTGCTCAAAGAACCCCAACACCTGGTCATCTCATCTCCCCTGGGCAGAATATTCACACAACTCTCTCATCAATACCACCGGTTTTTCCCCCTTCCAAGCAGCTTACGGCTACCAACCGCCTCTCTTCCCACACCAGGAGCAGGCGGCCTCGGTTTCGGGTCCTGCTGCATTTGTGAGGCGTTGTCGTCGTTTTTGGGAGGACTTCCGACACCGGTTGCTGAGAAACCAAGAGAGGTTTACCGCTGTCGCCAACCGCCGGAGGACTGCCGCCCCTGAATACAAGGTGGGAGATCGAGTGTGGCTCTCTTCCGCAGACATTCCACTCAAAGGGGGCTCTAGGAAGCTGATGCCTCGCTACATTGGTCCTTACCCCATAATTGAGATCATCAACCCTGTGGCAGTCAGGCTTGGTCTGCCCCGTACTCTCAGAGTTCACCCGGTGTTCCACGTCAGCAAACTCAAGCCTGCAAAGGACTCACCTCTTCAGCCTCCTTCCGTGCCCCCCCCTGCACCTCGTATTGTGGATGGAGATCCTGTGTATACTATTCGGGAACTCCTCGCCTCCAGGAGGGTTGGTCGAGGCGTCCAGTATCTGGTGGACTGGGAGGGTTACGGCCCTGCTGATCGTCAGTGGGTGCCAGAGCGCCACGTCCTCGACCCAAACTTGATTGCCCGTTTCCACCGTGACCACCCTGATTAGCCTCGTCGGGGTCCGTCTGGGAGCCGGACTTTGTGAGGGGGGTTATGTCATGGATCAGCTGGCAGCTGCACCCTCCTCCTCCCCCTTCTGTGTGTTCACCTGTTTCTCTCAGCTGTTTTCAGTTTCCTGATTATGTGGTTTGTTATTTAAGTTTCTGTCCTTGTTGTTTTCAGTGTCGCAGAGTCCTGTTTGTTTGTACAACTGGATGTTTGACTTCTTTGAGATTTCGAGTAAATCTGTGACAGTCTACTTGAGTTCGAGTTTGAGTTCCTCCTTCCTGCGTTTGGGTTCCTTCGGTCACGAGTCGTAACAGATAGAGGCCAGGGGTCACCAACATTTATGACATGAAGCGCCAATTCAAAATGTCCTACATAACAACTATGTCAGCACCAACTATAATGTGAACTAATATACTACGAAATTAAAAAACATTTCCAATAGATCTGAATTTGTATTTCATTTTTAAACAGCAGGTCAAATCGATTTAAAACCTATTTTGGTATTATCTTACAAAAGTTTTTCATAACAATAATGCAGAAGGAAAATAGGTCAAAGTTGAAAAAGTTTAGCAACTTTGAGTGAAACCAAAAGTACTGCATTTGTGGTTTGGATTGGATACATCAAAACAAAATACCATCAATATTTTTCTAAGAACTTCACAACCATTAACATGAAAAAAATAACTGTATTTTGACCTATTCATCTTTTATTACATTATGAAACATGGTCTGAGTAACTTCATGTGAGTTCATTCTGTCATGGTGCTTTAATTCCATGTAAAAGTAAATGGTTTTACTTTTTTGTTATTTTGCTAATTATAATATAAATTTTCCACAATTGGACATCATTATCATTTATCTTTTTCACCCTAAGTAAATAAAGTAATGATCACGTATAGTAACATATTCATTTTAGAACTTTTCCATATTTTATTTTGACTTTTGGCAAAACAGAGAGAGAGTCTGGATTTAATCCGATCTTGCTTGGTTTTTCTTTCATAAACTGAAATTATGACTTCATAAATGTCAGCCACTGCGACGCCAAAAACATGACTGAAAAAAACAGTTGTGCAGTCATAAAAGTGTGCAGCAGCTCAAGGATCTACTGCGTGCTTTTCCATCTCACGCACGCTCATCGTGATCCACAGACGCTCTCCTATCCACCAGCTACAGGATCATTGTTACAATATTTTGTTTTTCCCTTCCCGTGCATTAATTTAAATCGCCCATTCCTGAAGGCTGACGCAGAAAAGTGTCAGTATTTATATTGGTGGGCGGGGTCACAGTAACAGCGCTGCGTGATTGGGCCATTTCCCTATGATCTTATAGGGGAAAAAAGACCATCGTAAGAGATTTTCACTCAAACCCGATCTGTTTTTCAAATACGAAAAGAAAAAAAACAGCTGAAGTGTTTATTTTAAAACCGCCGCACGCCACTGTCTTTCACTCTGCATGCCCCAGATTAGGGGGCATGCAGAGTGCAGTGTCAGTGGCCCATCAGTGTTAAAGGGCCACTGATGGGCCCTTTAACACTGAAACTTTAGCTCCAGTGTTTTTGCATTCTTTCAACTACTTTAACTCTTCAGCCGTTAACCTGAATAACGTAAATCCAACAGAGAAAAGCAGCTTTATATAGATGCTGATGTGCAACACTTTACTGCAGTGAAGCGCTTATGTACTCCACGTAAATCAGCTGATTTTGTCGAGGAGAAAGCATTTACTAACACTTTACGTCAGTAATGTGTTGCATAACAGCACTAAGTCACAAAAAAGCTGCTTTTCTCCACGTCAGAATAATCTGATCGTGTACCAGTCGAGAAGTTACAGTATGTCACAAGACGTGTTTTATTTAGGTTTCTGGCAATGTCTCCGGTGGTAAATGCTTAAAGGAGGAGGGACAAGAAAACATGAGAAAAGGTAAAGTTTCATGGCTAAAATGACAGAATTGAAGACTGAACTGAAAGAAAAACAGTCGCAGATCACAGTTTTCAGAAACGTATGAAAAAAATGCCACCAGAAGAAAGCTGCAGAAAAAACACCACTGAGTGTGTGTCAGTGTGTATTCGCCTTTGTATGTCAATGAGGACAAATTAAAACGTCTACCAATGTGAGGACATATGAGAGCTGAACTACAGCACCCCCCATTGATAAAAGGATGCAACTGCAGTACGCTAAGTAAAACTGGATAAAATTGGTTATACTAAAAAAAGAGTAATAATAATTATTATTACATTTTCCAAACATTACCACCAGTGCTGCTGTGCAACACTAAGTTGTGCTCCAGCATAAGCGGGATCTGCAGGGTTTTTCCTGGACACAGAACTCTAACTGCCACGGAAACATTTATTCCTGCTGCATGGATCAGCTGGTGACTTGGAGGTGTATTTCCCGGCTTTGATATGTTTTAGCTGACTAAGTTTCACACACCTTCCAGAGGTGATTCCACTGTGTTAAATGAGCGTACAAAATGAGAGAAAGAACGGCCATTTTAGAAGTAATTATTCATAGAAGATTGTTTTTACCACAAACAGTTACACAAAACTTAAAAAGAGAGAGACAGAAAAAAATCACAGGAAGAAGAACATTTACTTGTGACATTCCAACCACAAAGGATGGTTTTTGTTTCTTTTTGTGGACAAGTACATCCAATTTAGGCTAAAAGGATTTTTTGAAACACTATATGACTTTGTGTAATTACAATACTTCACACTATTAGTTTTACCGATATGACAAATTGGCAAAAAATATGCCTCTCTAGCAACAAATCGAGGCCATTTGTTTTCTTTTTTTTGCCTCCAACCAGTCACTGGTGGCAGGTGGTGGTCCATGCTGAGTTTTCCTCTCCACTGTCGCTTTACACTGAAAATCACTTGACGTAATCTGGGTCACTATTATTGTCTATTTTTGTACAGCTAAAATGATCTGGGTTTATCAAAATTATTTCATTAGATAGAATATTATCAATCATAAAACTGTTTTAATGTAGAAACGAGCTGAGATTTAAACTTGTGTTTTATAATTTAACTGAATTATTAGTGATTGGTGTTTATCTTTTTAGCGTTTTTCCACTTTCTTCAAAGCCCAAAGACTCGAAGGAAGACAATAAACAATTGAACGCTTTGGGCAACTGCAAGTTGTATTAGATGTCCCGTGGAGATACATTTCAGACTCAGCAGACTGAAACGCACTCAGAGTTGTGTTTAAGATCAGTGAGATTGCTGTGGTCTAACTTGTAACTGGAGGTCAAAATGTAGACGTGTGGTGGTTTCAATGAGCAGCAGATGATTACAGATTACTGGAAAATATTTTTGAGAAGACAGAGAGAGAACTACTCTCAGGTAACATGGGGTCCTCTGCAGCGGTTGTATTAGTATTATTTTTTTTATCCTTACTTTTAGGGTAAAGTGTCAAATAACTTCTTTACTGGTCCAATGTTAAGAATCAAAAGGTTCGATAAGACTTTAAAAACTGAAACCAGATTTACACATTATTTATACTTGGAAAAACATGACATTTATTAAAGGCTGCTCACATGTATTTACATGCAACCAGCACAAAAAGTGATGGAAAATCATGTTGACAACATGTAATACATGCAACCAAGATGCGCGTTGCTGCGTTGCCCGCAAGTATTTTAAGTGTGTCCATGTCTGGATTTTGTTGTTGTTGGTTGTACGTATTTAAAGTTGAACTTAAAGTCCCTTTAGCTTTCACACTCCTAGCTGTGTGAAATGTGTTTTCCACATTTGATCCATCGCCTGGAGGAGGTGAGCTGCAGGAACAGCCGCACTCAGGAACCACTCGGTGGTTTAACCCATCGTAACCGTAACCCAGAGTCCTAACCTTAACCCTTCCTCTGGGTCTGTGCGGCCAAGAAAAGGTTCAGCACTGGCCGCATGTATTTATAAAATTACGTGTAAATTGACACTTTCATTATTAAATGCACTAATTTGTTAATCCCTTCCGTCCTAGAAAGAACAAATGAAGATTTTCTATTTTCTATTTTCCCTTTGATTTGTCAGATTTTACTAAAGAAGCAAAAGAAAAGAACATTTTTGTTCTTGTTTTTCCAGAACTGTTGGAAGTTTGGCAACAATTGTCTTGCTTTCTCTTTGCCTTTTCGTGTTTTCACAGCCCCTCTGTTCATTCTGCTTCATTTGACCACTTTTTTAAAAATTGCTTTGAATCATCATTTAATCTCTGCCGGTGTTGCCAGATAGAGTCGTGGTTTTCCAGCCTAAAACTGATCTAAGACCAACAAAAAAAACACCTAAAACATTGATCGGTGATTAATTAGCAGTAATTAATTATTCGTTATTTATTACTTCCTAATTTCTTATCGTTTTTAATGATATTACATCCACCTTGTTTGCAGTCAGAGACAAACAGGAAATAATGGACTTCTATTGACCTTTACTAACAATCATTTGCTCAAATATTAAGAAAAATAAAAAAGGAAAGAGAAAAAACAAATAATTAAACTCTATAGGAGTTCTAGTTGAACTTATTAGCCTATCATGAACTAAAGTGGAAATTGTACTTGTATTTTTACTTTTCATGAATTTAGGTTATGTTTAAAAAAAAGGCAAAAGTTCTTGTGAAACGTAATAGAGAGGGATTTGATTTTTGAAAACCGGTTCTGTTGATATAAAATTTACAATTATTAAATAAAACATTAAGAACTAAATTAAATGTCACCTGAGATGATTCCAAAAAGTACTTTTTCTTTTTTCAATTGTGTATTAAAAGGAATTTTGTGCAACACCAACAGTAAAAATCCTCCCAAAACGTATAAATGCATTCATAAAACAAATAATCTATTGTTTAGACTAATATTCGCAAACAGCTCTGTTGTTTTTCTGCCTCATTCTGTCTTTTCAGCACAGCTTCGCATCAGATTTGAACTGAAATATATGACCATAGAAAGGGAGGACATGGAATCAAAATGTCTGGAATGTAAACAATATTAATACGCTTTACTTTATTAGCGTTTTCTGAGTAAACTAAAGGATCAACCCGACTTCATCCAGGCGTAATCTGCCCAGCAGCAGAACTCTCGGCCTGCGCTGAAATGAATCTAGAAATACACAAAATAAAGAGATTTTTAGAATTAAAATGATTAGAATATTTAGAATCAAACATAAATTGCGTTTATGGAACCAGTTAGTGAACAAATATTTTATGTTTTTATCAGTGGGCTTCACCTCTCATGACGGCAGGTGAGGAAGACGACAGGTGAAGCACCGTCTGCCTCTCTCTCTCCCCAGTTCTCCATTTGTTTTAGTTTGTGTTGCACGTTGTAATTCTTTGTAGTTTTGTGTCCGGGCCCACTCTGTTTAGTCTTTTGTCTGTAGTTATGTTTTAGGTGAAGCTGTAGGGGTGACCTGCCATTTTCATTAGTACGTTTTTTCCCAGTCTATGTCAGTCCAGGCAGGTTAGTGTCTGTCTTTGTTTTCCATTTTCTTTTGGTTCAGGTAAGAAAACGGATTTCAGTGAGGTGGAGCTTTGTTTGTTATTTTGGCCTTGGTTCACCCTGAAGTCTTTTTGCTTCACTTTTAGTTATTGGTATTTCTTATTCATTAATTTGTAAATACATTTGTTATATTTTTATGGAGACAATTCATTTGTTGTTTTAATTCATTTAAATCTGGTGGCCATAACAATTACCCAAAAAGGGGCGTAATATATTATTACGCATTATTTCCTAATGCGTGTCAAGCCGTTCGCCTTTAACATGTCTTAAATCCATCTGCTGCATTCTTAACGCAGCTGCTCCGACCGCTACATTAAAAGCTAAGAAAGCTAACAAAAACAAGCCATTTTGGGAAGGAACCATTGAGGAAATGAATGAAGAGCTTTCATCTACAAAGAAAAATAAATTTGCTATTCAAAGACCAAACCAGGAGTCTTCTTCAGAACATGGATTTATTCTGACATTTCTTGTTCTCACGTACCAAACATTACATGATGACCGACTCAGATGTTTCACGTACGCTGATAATAACGTTTCAAACACGGTGGATTCAGTATTATATTTTAAAAAGTTGAATTATTTATTTTGTTTTTTTTCCCGTCACACTTTAAATTAGTTAAAGTTGTCGTCCACTTTGACGTCACAGGGAAAATCTACATTTCAATGGGTCCTACTCAAAGTCTAAGTTTAAACTGGCTGAAATGTTTTATAGAAATAATGGATTCAACAAAATTGATTTATGGAAACTTGTAAAAAGGACATTTAAGAATTTTCCTACAGCTAAGTTAAACTTGGCAGACCCAAGTTAAGAAACTTTAGCACAGAAAATACTCCTCTGAAGTGAAATACACAGTAAATCAACATTTATTTAGAAACAAAATAGGAAAAATCTTTATGCAATGAAATTGATTGGATGGATTTCTCAGAGTTAAAATGATGCAAAAAAACCCTGTCATGCTGCTTTTATTACATTTTATATAAAACCGAAATGTTTTTTACAAATCAACAACTTTGTGTCATTGAAGCTTCATCTTCTGTAAAATATCTACAATATCAAATGAGATCTTAAAACTAAATTTCCTGTAGAAACAATTTAATTTAAAAAAGATTTTTTTAGAAACCGAAACGCCGACTTCAGTCCCGTTTGGACGGGTCTGTGAAAATGTTGTCTGAGATGAAACTGGTCTGTAACCAGTGGACCGCTGTAAGGTTTAGACTAGAACGATTGAAAATTAAAGTCTGAAGATTCTTTTTCCCGTCCCAAATGCTGTTTTCGTTTTCCCCTTGACTTCAGGTAATTTGGTGTAAAATGTTTTCATTTCTAAACCAAGTTGCAGTATTTTGCAGACTGACAGGGTGGATCATGTGGACGTTTGTGTAACAACAAGCACATTTTCATATCAGCTCTTAACCTGTGTGAAAGTTTACAAATCCACACAGAGCTGCACTTTGTTCCTCCTGCCGTGTGCATGAAAGCATGTTTGCTCTCCGAGGAACATTCAGCCTCTTCAGGAGAATCCTAAAGTAGAGTCTCAGCATTTGGACTTCTAGTCTCAAACTTTATACCACTTTCACTTTTGGTTTTCCTACTTTTGTGCTTTTACACACTTGAATCTGTCTGGGGCTCATAGAAAATCAAATCCTTCAATAACTTTGCATGTTTGTGAGAATTTCAGCAAACCTTTAGTCACAAAGTGATTCTTAATAACGATAAAAACTGGGCACTTCAACTAACTGTATTTTTGAAATTTTCCTTTTGTTTTTTTTCATGAGCTCCATAGTTTGTTTAGTTGAGTTTTTACCTTTGCAAAATTATTAACCACGGTCACTTTTACTTGATCTACATTATGTCCACCTTTATTTAGCCTTCTTCAGCACATTTTGATCTCGTTTTAGTCATTATTAATTGATTTTAAACATGTATTTTGCAGTATTTTCTCCCATGTTTTTGTTTGAATACGCTCCTGTCAACATTTTGCTGTGTTCAACACCTTGAGCTCATTTAGCGTTAAGTATTAAGGATTTTAGTCCCTCTATGAGTTTATTCGAGTTCATATGCCTTTGAGGGAACAGCATCCGGCAGCAACGATCACGCTTCTTTTGGGAAAAGATCCTGGAAGTCTGCATGAAGGTTTTGTTATCTGGAAGCACACAGAGCCTGTGGTCCCACTGTGGTTTTTGGCTGATGTTCCAGCTCTGCCGTCAACACCTGACCTTTCTCACAAACAGACGAGGCTTGTGGTGGAAGTAGATCGATGTGAAGGGAAGTAAAAGAACGGCGGGAGTTAATTAGAAAGCAGCCTTACCCTCTTCAGGTAGTCTGCCAGCTGCTGGGGGCCCCAGCCCATCACCTCCAACCTGGATGGACGTTCCGAGCTCATCCTGCAGCCTCCTCGCAGCTCCCTTGTGTTCCAAACTCAAAGTCTGTCTGGCAGATGTCAAACCACTTTCACACACCAGTGAGACGAAGCCGAGGTTCCTCGCTGCCCAGCGTGCACCGCTTCGACAGACTCGGGCCTTCGCCACTTCCTCCTGACAAGCCTCTGCTAAAGACTCTCTCAAACTTCAGCTCAGTCTCTGATTAGCCTCTGCTGTCCAAACCTTTGAGAGCCAAGAAGCTGGAGAGAAGAAGGCCCAGAGCAGCAGACATGACACCCTGCAACCAAAATGGCTTCCTCTTCTCTCTCTCTCTGCACTTCTTCAGTGTCTCTCTGCTTCTTTTTTGCCCTGCTCTCTTGCTCTCTTCCTTCCTCCCTCTTCTGAGGAAGTGACTGTGCAGTTTGGGGGGGGGGGGGGGGGGGGTTTCTTGTCTTCACCCCCACCCGGTAAGAGCGGAACAACGCTGCACCCACTCCCTGCAGCACGACCGCTGATGAGAGGCAGCACAGAAAAAATGCAACAAGACGTAACTGTGGGTTAGCTAAAGGCTGGACCGGTCCGTGCATGTGTGTGTGCATGTGTGTACACATGTGCACGTGCTCGTGACACTGCTGAAAAGTGAGCGCCTCAAGTTTGTGGAACACAAGTCGTTTTCATTAACTTTCAGTTCATCGTGAGCTTTAGTCTGTGGTCCACAGAGCATTTGTCTGGTCTTAGTGTTCACTTTGGCCGCGTTCCTCCTCAGCGGCTCTGACAGAGTTCCTGCCTCGTTCTCATCCTCTGGGTTCTCCAGCCTCAGGCGTACAGACAACCAGAGAACCAGCTTTCTGACATCCTCAGGGCCTGACGGTCAGTACTGGTGACACTTGCTGAATAAACGTGGCCATAAAGACGAGCGTTTGCCAGTTTAGGCCTGATGTACCCGCCCTCCGCCTCTCAGGAGACAGATGCAGCTTCAGCCGAGCAGAAACATTAGCCAGGTTAGATATGTAAAGCAGTCAGAGATATTTTAGGTTTTTATGTGGTTTGACCTGACAGATGGGGGCTCGGGCTCTCTTCCTGTCAGTTGCTGCTTTGAGTGCGTTTGTTACGCAGGAAAAGCATCATCTGCTTCCTCTGTCAGGCATGACCAGCTTCCTCAACCAGCAGCTCTGCAACAACGATGAAGAGGTGGAGGAGGAGGAGGAAGGAGATTAGGCAGGTGGATTTTTAATTACCTCCTGTTTGATGACTCACAGACACGGGTGTGGGCTGGAGAGGTGCATTCTGGGAGTTCAGATAGGAAAATGAAACATTCCCCGTATGCAAAAGAGGCGGTGACCTATGCTCGGAACTGCCTAACTTCAGCTCGCAAAGCAAACCTTTATCATGAAAGCAGAACCTCAGAAACATTTCAAGCATTCATCTAAAAATAGATCAAGAAAACGTTTACACACTCTTCCAAAGAGATCATAAGCCTGTCCTCCTATAACTCTTTTAGTTGAAGTCAGCAAAGCTGGAAAATGTTCATCTGACCATTAGGGGTGTAACGATGAATCGACCTAATCCATTAAATTAAATTATATACCTACAATCCAACCAGATCAATCTGTTGAAGGCAAGTTGTTTATTGTTCAGTCTAATCGTTTCAAAATTAAATAAACCAATTATATCAATATTGGAAAATACCATTTGGATTGAAACAGAGTTTATGAGAATAGCCATCCAAATCAGAAAAAAACAAGAATTAAGGACTAAAAATTGGTAATATGTATTGCTTTTGTAAGTGACCATAGTGTAAGCGGGTTAATGGCCTTCGAAGTGTGCGTTATTACTTTTTAACGCACTTTGCGGAAGCTTCGCATCGGATGGTTCAGGCTTCCACGGCGTGCGTTAAGTAAGGTTTATCACATGGTACGGTTGAATACTCGATTCTGATTGGCTGCTGGGTGTG
The DNA here is from genome assembly GCF_053564925.1 of Oryzias latipes. Taxonomy (NCBI): domain Eukaryota; kingdom Metazoa; phylum Chordata; class Actinopteri; order Beloniformes; family Adrianichthyidae; genus Oryzias; species Oryzias latipes. The sequence continues at coordinate 3,878,735 of NC_136250.1, forward strand.
CATTAAAACCTGATAACCGCACGGTGAAAAAAGTAGTTCCGGTCACCTAGCATAAATGTTCTGTATCACTGCGCCGGCTTCTTTAAAACAACCTTTAGCTTAATCATCTGGACAAAAACAAGCGGTAAGAGGTGAACTTTCTCTCTGAACTGATGCTTTATTTAACCCATCGGAAAGATCAGCATATATATATCGCCGAATCTTGACTGCAGCGTTGGTGCTGCGCGACGCGGATTATATGTTACGTGATGCGGCGCGATGCGCATCAAGTAATAACGCACACTTCGTCGGCCATTAACCCTTACGTAAGGTACAAAAAAAACAACAACCATGTGCTGCCGTACAGTGTCTAGAATGTTCTAAGAATGTTCCCTTTGGATTCTTTGGATGTGGAAAAACAACAGTGGGCTGAACTTTAGGAAACTAACATGTGAATGGATTTGACATTCATTTTAGTTTACTTGATTGTTTGGACACATATTTAATTCCAAGGCATCTGGAAAACTTCACCTGCACTGTTCAGTACCAGGTATTTCTTTCTGAGACACACTGGTGAAAGTTTTAGCTAAAGATGTCTTGGATCCATTTTAGGTCAGTGAATGGGAGTGTTCAAAATGAACCAATGTCGACTATGAATCGAATAGGCAACCACAAATTATGATATGAATCAAATTGTCCTCTTGGACAGGCTAAAAAGCTTGGTTGGGGTTTCTGGATCCGCTTTAAACTGATTTTCCTCTTGACTGGTAGATCTATTTCTGTTGTTTTTTCCAAGTTTAAGTCCTCTTCTGCATCCCTCACTTCCGGAGTTCCACAAGGCTCAGTTTTGGGACATTTATTGTTCATTTTATATCTGCTGCCTTTGCAGCAAATTTTAAGTTCTTTTAATGATATTTATTATCACTTTATGCTGATGATATTCAGCTTTATCTGTCTTTTAAACTCCAGGATGTTTTTAAAATATGGATTTTACACAGGCATCTGGATTCAGTCAAGAGTTAATTGAATAAAAACTTTCTCTGACTAAATGAAGCCAAAACTGAGGTTCTAGTCTGTGCTCCAGACAGTTGCTTCCCCCAGACAACCCAGTGGTTCGGTCCACTTGCTTCCTTTATCAAGCCATCTGTCAGGAACATCGTGGTGACACTCAACCCAGTTTTATCACTTGACTCTGATGGGCAGGTTACTTGTTTGTTCTTGTTTTTATCAACTAAAAAACATTGCAAAACTGAGTTCCATTGTGTCGCGTTCTGAGATGGAGATGCTCATCCACGCTTTCTTCTTGTCTAGATTACTGTAACTCCATCTTCACATGTTTAAGCAAAAAATCTCTAGAATGGCTCCAGGTTGTCCAGAACGCTGCTGGAAGGCTTTTAACTAATTTATTTAAGTTTTCACACGTCACCCTGTTGTTAATCCAGCTGCACTGGCTCCCCATCCGTTTCCGAGTGCATTTTAAAACCCTGGTTTTAAGATACACAGCTCTTAATAACCAAGCACCGGTCTACATAAAAGACCTTGTGCAGCCGTACACTCCCAGCAGGTCCCCTGAGGTCATGTGACCAGGGTATGCTGGTTGTTAAGAGAACCCGGTTAAAATCTAAAGGTGACAGAGCCTTTGCAGCAGTGGCTCCATCACTCTGGAACTCCCCTCCTCTCAGCCTCAGATATGCAGACTCAGTGTTCTCTTTTAAAAAACAGCTGTTCTGTGTTTTACTGTTTTTTACTGTGAAGCACTTTGTGATTTTTATCTTGAAAGGTGCTATACAAATAAAGTTTATTATTATTATTATTATTATTATTATTATTATTATTATTATTATTATTATTATTATATGAATCAAATTGTTAAAATCAATGGTTGCACCCCTGCTGTTAATGAACAACAGCAGTCAGGATGGCAGTCAGTATTTTTTCTGATTCTTAGTTTAGGCTGTGTCACATTTTAATGTTAAATGATTTCATCTGCCTGTTTCATGTCTTCATTTGGGCATGGAAGTGGCAGTGTGATGGTGGGGATGGAGTTCAACAACACCTTGACTTATTTTAAAAGAGAAGAGGTTGTATTCAGCCCGTCATCAGTTGTGCTTGATGTGAGTTTTGACGTAAACAGAGCTCTAAGAGAAGCAAGCTGAAGTGACAGACCTCCAACCTGCAGAAAGAACAGAAGTTGGAGGAAATGATGAAAACATTTCAGACTGGTTCCTGTTTAAGTTGTGTTTATTTGCTTTGATAAATGAGCGTCTGTGTTGAAACTCTTCCACAGAGCAAGGAGAAAAGTTTCCATATCTTTCGCTGAACTGTAATTTCACAGAGCTGTGTGTCTACGGCCACAAACAGGCCACAGATCAGTCAGCATCCTGTTCCAGGATGGTATTAGGTTCTGTTTAAAGGTCAATTAAAAATACACATCATCGCTTCAAATGTGTGAATTACATCGTTTCTGTTCACTTTTGCAGTTTAAGAACATGTTTGGTTTACGAACATGTTTGCAAAACCTTTTCTCCAGAGTTTGTGTAAAGATGGTACAGATCATGAGCTTCAATACTAGACAACAGCAGCATAAAATACTTTAAGTCTAACCCATTAACCTACACACTCTGGTGTCACTGTTTAGAATGTGAACAGAAAAATAAAGCCTGAGGTGGAATGGGCATGTTGATGGGAGTTTGGTTCATCTAAACATCCATCCATTTTCCGAGCCTGCCAGGGTCATGGGGTTACTGGAGCCTGTTCCAGCTACTGTTGAGTGAAGGTGGAGAACATCTGGACACGTCATCAGTCTGTTGCAGGGCATATGTTCACACCGAGGGACACTAGAGAAATCAATTAACCTATAAAGTATAGGTTTGGACTGTGTCTCTGGAGAAAACCCTCACATGCACAGGCAGAACAGCAAAGGTCCCAGTTAGGATTTAAACCAGGCCCTTCTCACTGTGAGACAAGAGTGCTGACCACTGCACCACCGTACAGCCCTCCAGTTAAATGACCTTCTGAATGCGGCTACCTCCTGGACAGTTCACTGGTCCATTGCAGGGTCACACGAAGACACTCATTCACCTCTAAGAGAGTGGAATCTACCTCACTATGGTTTACTTTACACATTCACCCATTTTTAGTGTTGGACAGAGTAAACTCCAGTTGATTTGACAGATCCACTTTAGATTTGATCCTTGCATGATCTTAAAGACATGTATGTTCTGTACTCACTTTCAACACCATGCATGAAATAATTTTTTTTTAAGTAAAAAGACAACAACAGATGTCTTTGCAGATTCTCAGTTGTATTCCAGAAATAGTAAATGGTATGTGTCTTACTATTTCCACTACCCTACGCTCATTCCTGGGACTTACTGCGTGGTATGCAAAGTTTGTGAAAAATGATGCATCCTTGGTGGAGCCCATGAGAGCAAACCTGCACACTGACACATTCAAGTGGACTTCAGAAGCACAGGCTAGTTTTGAAGCAGTGAAGACTTGCATAATCCACAGTTTTGCATTAGCAGTTTTTGAGCCCAGCCTCCAAACTATTGTGTCCACAGATGCTTCACATCATGGACTGGGAGCTATACTAACACAAGTCCATCCTGACAAGACAGAGCGCACAGTTGCTTTTCTCACTCCCGCTGAAAGGAATTACTCTATTGTAGAGAAAGCGGCATTGACCTGGGTTTGGGCAGTTGAAATGTGGGGGACTAGATTCACTTTACATACCAGATTCACCAAGCCCTGACCACCCTCCTGGCTACAAAAGGACTGGGAAGGGCGGGGATCCGCATTGCACGATGGTCAGCTAGACTTTTGTGTTTCACATATTATGTAGAATATCAAGCTGGTGAGCAAAATTATGCTGCTGACTGTCTCTCCAGATTGTCTCTTCTTTCAGTCCAGAATTCAGAGCCAGTGATGGAGCCTGAGCTGGTGGCTCTCCTGGATACAGAACTGAAAGCCTTCACAGTTATAGACTTGACTGCAGCGTGTCAGGTGTGTCCAGAACTGACCGCCGTAAGAGAGCAGATGAAGCAAGGATGGCCTAAAACAGCACAATCTTTACCTGCCATGCTCCAAGCTTACTTTGCTGTTAGACATGAACTGTCAGTGGAAGAGGTAATAGTATACAGGGGCTCTTACCGCCGGCTAGTTCCTGTAGCAGTGAGAAAGCAGATTGTTAATCTGGCACATGAAGCCCACCAGGGCATCGTCTGCACCAAGAAGAGGCTGCGAGACCTGTAGTGGTGGCCATGTTTTCAAGATTCAAGTTTTATTGCCGTTTGCACAAGCGGTACATCGGAATTTTTCTTTGGCATCTCTCATGTCAGGATAAGTTAAAAAAAAAGGACAAAAGAAAAATTTGAAGAAGAAATAATAAAGAAAATAAAAATAAATAGAATAAAGTTAAAAGTCAAAATTAGACAACAAATTTACATGGTGTATAAAAATATAAATATCAGTAAAATATGATAATGAATATTGCAGAGACCCAATCTGTACAGAAGCATTATTGCACATAGAATTATTGCACATATTATTGTTTATTGCACTTAGTAATTTAGTCCAGTCTTCCCTCTCTGATGTCCTTTGCCAGCATTCTTATTGCTGTTGGGAAGAAGCTGTTGTGGAAGTGTGTGGTGTGTGCGTGGATGCTTTCAGGCCTGCGACGCCTGAGGTTGTGGCCTGAGTCCACGCATTGGATCAGTCCATGAGCAGGGTGGTGTCTGTCTCTGATGATCTTAGTCACTCTCCTCCTGCAGCGCTGTTTGTAGATGGTGTCCATGGATGGAAGGTTGCAACCTATAATTTTTCCAGCTGTATTAATGACCCTCTGCAGCATCTTCTTCTCTTTTAAGGTGGTGTTACCGAACCAGGCTGTTAGTCCGCTTGTGAGGATGCTTTCCACAAGCCCCCTGTAGGCTTGGGTGAGGGTCCGGCGCTTGAGACCGGCCTTCTTCAGCAGCCTGATGAAGTACAGCCTCTGCTGGGCTTTCTTCACTTTGGCAACAGTGTTTTTTTCCCCAGCTGAGGCTGTTTGGACATGTGTGTGAAGGAGATCATAAAAGCATGTGTGACATGCCAGCTGAATGATGAAATATCCAAAATACATTCTGCACTGGCTCAGCCAATTCCATTTCCAGATGGTTCATGGCAGAGAGTAGGGATTGACATTGTTGGTCCATTTGACTCTGCATCTGGGGACTGCCGCTATGCAATAACACTGATCGACTACTACACCAAATGACCAGAGGTTGTGTTCTCTCCTTCTATCACAACCATTGCAATCACCACATTCCTGTCTACAATATTTTCCAGGTTGTTTTTTTTTTTTTTTTTCAAACTTGTCCTGTCCAACAGCTAGGCAAACAGATGAGAGCTGAGGGCCTCTTGTGTTGGACATATTTTACTTTAACAAGAGGGGTTATTAATCTTCAGACAAACCAAAGGTATGTCTGAATAAACCCCTTTTGTAATTGAGGCCAAACTTTATTAATTTCAATCATGTTTGAAAATCTTTGGTGTTGGACCGGACGGAAAAGGAAAGAGGGGAAAAAGAGAGAGGGACGTTAGAGAGGGGGGGGGGGTAGGAGGGTGATAATAGGAGGGGAAAGGGGGTAAGACCATGAAGCAGCATAGAGCAGACAGGTTTACTGGTTGTTTATCATTACGGTAAGGTTCAAATGTAGTACAAAAAGGGCGGGGCCTGTTCACACACACACTCAAATATTATCAACACACCTGCTAGCTGCAAAAATGTCCACATGTCAACATGTACACAAAACAGATAGTGTTCACGAACGCATACTTATGCCTTAAAACCAACTAGTGTGAAATCTTTCATTCATTCAATCATGCAAACTATTAGTGCAAAGGTGAGCTAACACCTGTGCTCAGGTGAGTGTTTATGTTCTTCTAAAATGGATGGTGGAATGTTAAAAGAAGGAGGAGGAGCGCCCAGCCACCCCCACACCCAGACCCCCGCCGCAGCAGCAGCGGCAGCCGGAATTCCCCCAACGCCACACGGGAACAGGCAGGGAACAACCGCCCCCCGGGCGACCAAGACCGCCACCCAGGCCAGGGCCAGCAGGACCGCCGCGAGGCCCCCAGAGCCAGAGAGCAGGGAGGCGCGGAGGGAAAGAGAGCGCCGCCCCAGCCCAGCCAGGAAAGCAGCCCCCCCGCCGCGCCGGAAGAGCCCAACGCCCAATATTTTCCAGGTTTGGTAACCTTACAGAACTGATTAGTGACAATAAGACACAATTTACCTCCACTGAGTTTGCAGACTTCCTAGCAGTGAGAGACATCAAGCACAGGAAGGTGTCTCTATATTATCCTCAAATAAATGGAGTAATGAAACCGTGTTCTTAAAAAACCCTCCTTACAGCAGAGCAGGAGAGGAAGCAATGGAAACCTTTCCTACAGAACCTCCTGCTCACCTGTTGTGTTACTCCACACAGCACCACAAGAGTGTCACCGTATGAACTCATGTTCAACAGGAAGATGCGCAAAAAAGTTGACATCGGTCCGCCAAGAACGTCTCCACTGCTATCAGAGAAACAGCTACGTACCCGTGGCTACACGGGTGCCACAAATCAGAGCAGGAAGCCTGATCAGAGTGAGAAAGCCCTTTCATGTAAAAAAAGAGGACTGTCAAAGTTTCACACCCCAGCCAGAGTGATGAAGAAAGCAGGTGAAAGTTCGTCTGTGCTGGAGGATGAAGGCACGTGGAATGCTTCTCACCTGTCTCTGGTTCCAAAGAGTGTACAAGACACGGCCACAGGCGCTGCGGATGCAATACCTGAGCCAGAGGTCACACCACCACTGGATGACAGGATGCCCAACCCACAAGGGTCAGACAGAAGCCTGCGTGGCTTAAAGATTATGAACATTGGTCATGACTCATGATTAATGTGAAAAAGGAGGGGGGGGATGAGAAGAAATATTACTTATTGCAGATTTCTGTTATACTTATAGTTGTTTGAAAGTTTCAGTGTTTCCATTACTGGTCTGTTAAGCCTAAACAAAGGGGAAAATATATGTTGTATTCAATTGCTGCACCACGACACTAGAAGGCGCTTTGCAATTCTGCAAGGGTATCAATCCCCAGCTAAACGAGTCTGGAAGGATTGATTGTGGAAGTGAAATGTTTTGCACTGTTTTTGTGTTTTCTTTTCTTGTTATGTGAGTTCTGTACGTTACGTTATGAAGAAGAAGAAATAAAGAAGATGGTGGGAAAGCATTTGAGTCACGTTCAGATTTCGTAAACCCTGAGGCTACTTTTACAAGCATACAATACCGTACATGTAAACCTAGGATCAGAGGTCGATCGCTTTACCTCCATGGCAATAAATCCGCCTAATGAATAAAGCAACGACTGCAAAAACAAATTCTTTTTAAATTTACTTCCTCACACAGTAGTCATGGTGTAGCAAAGAGCCATGTGTTTGGTTTTCACATGCTTGCATTAGGTAACATTAGAAAGACAGGACACGATAAATTTCCGTTCTTTTGCTGATGGTACATCCCTTACAGCTATTACGTGAATGGCAGACGAAGTGTACATTATCATAAATTATCGCACGCCATGGAAGCTTTGTGTCGGACGGTTGCGTCCTCGAGCTGCGTTAATTTCTGATAATGCACACTTCAACGGCCATCATCCCGCCTGTACCATGGTCACTTACTAAAGAAATAAACATTCAATCAGTTTTTAGTGCTTTATTCTTGTTATTTTTTCTGTTCAGATTTTTTTTCCACTAAAAGCAGACTATTTGTTACATCGTGCGCAGCATTGTCACGTTACAGTGACAACGTGCTGAGAGGCCACAGACCTCGACAGCAGCGTCAAAGGAAAGCGATATAGTACAGACCAATAGTTTGGACACACCTTCTCATTCAAAGAGCTTTCTTTATTTTCATGACTAGGAGAATTGTAAAGTCACACTGAAAGCATCAAAACTGTGAATTAACACACGTGGAAGTATATAGTGGTGGACAAAATTGTTGGTACCCCTCAGTTAAAGAAAGAAAGTCCACAATGCTCACTGAAATGACTTGAAACGTTCAAAAGTAACAATAAATTAAAATTTATTGAAAATTAAATGATCAAAATCAGCCATTACTTTTGAGTTGTTGATTAACAGAATTATTAAAAAAATAAAAAAAAACAAATGAAATAGGGCTGGACAAAAATGATGGGACCTCCATAAAAGACTGAGAACTAATTGCCCAGGGGGTCATGATGGACTCAGGTATGTCCTTTAATTGACATCACAGCTGGGAGACAAATAGTCACGTTGCTGTTTGGTGAAAAAGTGTGAACCACACTGAACATGGACAACAGAAAGCGAAAGAGAGAGTTGTCCCAGGACATTAGAAACAAAATTATAGACAAACATCGTAAAGATAAAGGCTATAAAACCATCTCTAAGCAGCTTGAAGTTCCTGTGAAGACAGTGGCACATATTATTCAGAAGTTTAAGACCCACGGGACAGTAGCCAACCTCCCTGGACGTGGCTGGAAGAGGAAAATTGAGGACAAATTGAGGAGACTGATAGTTGGAAGTGTATCCAAAAAGCCCAGAACAACCTCCAAAAACATTAAAGGTGAACTCTTAGATCAAGGTACATCAGTGTCAGATAGCACCATTCGTCATTGTTTGAGCCAGAGTGGACTTCATGGGAGACGACCAAGGAGGACACCACTGTTGAAAGGAAATCATAATAAAACGAGACTGGAATTGGCAAAAATGCATGTTGACAAGCCACAAAGCTTCTGGGAAAATGTCCTTTGGACAGATGAGACAAAACTGGAGCTTTTTGGTAAGGCACATCAGCTCTATGTTGGTAGACTCAAAAATGAAGCATCCAACCAAAAGAACACTGTCCCTACTGTGAAACATGGAGGAGGCTCAGTTCTGTTTTGGGGCTGCTTTGCTGCATCTGCCACAGGGTGTCTTGAAGTTGTGAAGGTCAAATGAAATCTCCAGATTGTCAAAGCATTCTGGATAGAAATGTGCTGCCTAGTGTCAGAAAGCTTGGTCTCAGTCGCAGGTCATGGGTCTTCCAACAGGACAACGATCCAAAACACACAGCCAAAAACCCCAAGAATGGCTAAGAGAAAAGCGTTGGACAATTCTGAAGTGGCCTTCTATGAGCCCAGATGTGAATCCCATTGAACATCAATGGAAGGAGCAGAAACATGCCATTTGGAGAAGACACCCGTCAAACCTGAGACAACTGGAGCAGTTTGCTCATGAGGAGTGGGCCAAAATACCTGTGGACAGGTGCAGAAGGCTCATTGACAAAAACAGAAACCCTCTAATTGCAGTGATTGCCTCAAAAGGTTGTGCAACAAAATATTAAGTTATGGGTAACATCATTTTTGTCCAGCCCTATTTCATTAGTTTGTTTTTTTAAATAATTCTGTTAATAAACAACCCAAAAGTAATGGCTGATTTTGATGATTTAATTTTCAATAAATTTTAATTTATTGTTACTTTGAACATTTCAAGTCATTTCAGTGAGCATTGTGGACTTTCTTTCTCTAACTGAGGGGTACCAACAATTTTGTCCACCACTGTATGTACATAACAAAAAAGTGTGAAACAACTGAAAATATTTCATGTTGTAGGTTCTTCATAGTAGCCACATTTTGATTTGTTTACTACTGCTTTGCACTCTCTTGGCATTCTCTTAGGCTGCATTTACACTGCAGGTCTTGATCCCCAAATCCGATTTTCTGACTATCTCCAACTGTTTTGACAGCCCGCTTACATCATCTTTTAAAAGTGACCCGTAACCGATTTTTGCATTTACACTATACAATGCTGAAACAATCATACGTAGACGTCCGCAGGAGTACGTTGCAGCATTTCCGGCTTCCGCGGACCTGAGCACTGACCGCACGGATTGAAAAAATTATGAGCGAGCAGGCCCTTAAAAATAATCGTAACAGTAATAAAAGCACATTTAGAAGATGCGTGTTGGTCCAAACGGCAAACGTTTAGCACGGCGAAAAAGAAACAAGCAAATCTTTGAACGTGTCCCCAAGTGCAGTCACAAAAACCATCAAGCGCTACAAAGAAACTGGTTCACATGTGAACCGCCCCAGGAAAGGGAGACCAAGAGTCACCTCTGCTGCAGAGGATAAGTTCATCCGAGTCAGCAGCCTCAGAAATGGCAGGTTAACAGCAGCTCAGATTAGAGAACAGGTCAATGGCACACAGAGTTCTAGCAGCAGACACATCTCTACAACAACTGTTCAAAGGAGACTGTGTGAATCAGGCCTTCATGGTAGAATATCTGCTAGGAAACCACTGCTAAAGAAAGGCAACAAGCAGAAGAGACTTGTTTGGACTAATGAACACAAGGAATGGATATTAGACCAGTGGAAATCTGGACTTTCGTCTGAGGAGTCCAAATGTGAGATTTTTGGTTTTGTCTTTGTGTGACGCAGAAAAGGTGAACGGATGGACTCTACATGCCTGGTTCCCACGGTTAAGCATGGAGGAGGAGGTGTGATGGTGACACTGTTGGGGATTTATTCCAAATTGAAGGCATACTGAACCAGCATGGCTACCACAGCATCTTGCAGCGGCTTCTATTCCATCCGGTTTGAGTTTAGTTGGACCATCATTTATTTTTCAACAGGACAGTGACCCCAAACACACCTCCAGGCTGTGTGAGGGCTATTTGACCAGGACCAGGAAGGAGAGTGATGGGTGCTGTGCCAGATGACCTGGCCTCAACAGTCACCAGACCTGAACCCAATCCAGATGGTTTGGGGTGAGCTGGACTGCAGAGTGAAGGATAAAGGACCAACAAGTGCTAAGCATTCTGGGAACTCCTTCAAGACTGTTGGAAGACCATTTCAGGTGACTACCTCTAGAAGTTCATCCAGAGAATGCCAAGAGTGTACAAAGCAGTAATCAAAGCAAAAGGTGGCTACTATGAAGAACCTACAGTATGACACATTTTCAGTTGTTTCACACTTTTTTGTTATCTACATAATTCCACGTTGTTAATTCACAGTTTTGATGCCTTCAGTGTGACTCTACAATTTTCATAGTCATGAAAATAAAGAAAACTCTTGTCCAAACTTTTGGTCTGTACTGTACTGTATGTCCTCCACCATGGAAAAAAATGCTACAAAAATTAAAAACAGCATCTTCATTGTAGTGGGTCTTTCAAGCACTGTTACATATAACATGTTAGTGAAAGTCTGTAACAGGCATCGTTCTGCAGTTCTAGGGGGAGTTGTGTCTCATTGGACCCACCAGAACACCCCCCCTCCCCCAAACTGTCCTAGTCATGGACCATTTCTGCTATATTTCAAGGATTAAAAATCTTATGTCTCAGCAGGATCTGGAACGACAGGTTCACATGTTTGTCTTTAGCAGACTTGACTACTGCAAAAGTTGTTTAACCCTTGAGCTATCCTAGGTACTTTACCATTGGGAGTTGGGTCATCTAGACCCACTAGACAGTGCTCTGAACCTTTTTTCTTCAATGATTTGTGATCTTCACTGGTGTCCATGGATTACATGAAATCTTTCCACCTTTATCCACCTTTGTCATGGTAGGGAGAACACGTCAATGGAAGGGTGAGGTCATCTAAGATAGCACAAGAGTTAAAACCAAACATGGAGAAGCTGCATTCAGCTTCTATGCTCCACAGATCTGGACCCAACTTCCACAGAGCCGCAGATCAGTTGAATCACTGTTTACTGAGGTCCAGGTCAAAGCTCCACCTGTTCTTATTGCACTGGTACTTCAAGCTGATTTGAAATTCGGTTCTTTTGAACTTCCTTTAGATTTTTTTCTGATCACTCCTTTATGTGCTCCATCTTCAGAGGCAGAGGAGACAAATGGAGGTGGAGTTTATACAGTTTAAAGGCCACATCACACAGTTCCTACCTACATTTTTCGCACATGGCACAAATGAACATTGGTCATACGTGAATATACGTGGACAAAGTGAGAAAATTTGTCTGTCACGTGAAATTTTTAGATGTGTCCCAATTGAACCACGTTAAAACAAATGAAGTACGAATTTTATTTAACCTTTTTTAACCAGGAAGTTCCCTTGAGATAAGATCTCTGCTTCAAGGGAGACCTGAGTAAACCACACAAAGAACATGTAAATCAACGTAAAAGCCAAATTTGGCCCCAAATTAGTGTGTCAATTACATAATTTTAACGTGATATGTGTGCTGTACATGTGATAAAAAACATCGGTGACACATGCATGAAAAGTCTGTTGTACAAAAACAACAAATTTGCATTTGCAGGAAAAAAAAATTTGCACAATTGAGTAAGATTTACGTAATAGTTGTGTATAAACTACGTAAAAGCAGCTGTACCTCTGCATCCTGTCACATTTTTAAACTATTATGACAGTGCATCACTATAAATCCATATTTGAAGTAAAGACTGCTGGTTTCAGTCTGTTGGATGCAGCTTTCTTTTATTTTGAAGTCAGAGACTCTTCTGTTTTCTCTCTGGATCTTTCCTGCAAAAGAAACTTTTCAAAGTCGTTTGTTAACTTTGCTAGTTTGGAGGTTTCAATGTAGTGGTCCGTGCAGCCGCTTTGAGTAAGTAATGGATGGATTTTCAACGTCTTAACATTTCAGGAATGAGTCGGATGCTGTCGGATGTGGCGGGGAGAAACCAGTAGTTTCCCAAGACAAAACTTCCATCAGAATCAGATAAAAAGCAGGTTGTGTTTTTTCCTCTGTGGCCAGGTACCAAGCGCTCCACAGACGGGTACCGGTCATTGATCTAAACTACCTTCAAATAGACGGAGGTTTGTCACATAACCTGCTTTTTGGAGCAGAACTGGCTGCACATGCTTAAAAAAGGAGTCTCTTTGGTTTGAATTCTTATGAACTAATGTCTAAATAGTCTGAGTCTTTTTTCAAAAGCCGCACCGTGACGAGGACCGATAAGACGTAGCGGCGTTGTTGGTCATTAATGAGTGAAACACAGGAAATGCAGCAGACTTCCTCTTCTTCTTCCTGTTGATCAAACGCAGTTTCAGCCACATTAGAAAGAAGAAGTGAACGCCGCCACAGACATCTTTCTTCACATGCCAACCTGCCACCGATTCATCGTGTTCAGGTGGAAAGCTTGGCTGAACCCAGGAGAAGTGTTTTATTGTGATTCCTAAATTCATTTCAGATTACTTTCCCCTTTTTGCCATAACAAAATGACAAAGGAACACAGAAGAGCACCTTTTATCGGTTTGAAGCCTCAGCTTCTTTGTGGAACATTTTTACATCAATTTCAGGAAAACATCAGGAATAAAAAAAAAAGGTGTATTTATTAAAAATTAAACCAACATTTCCTCCAGTTCTTTCTTTTTCTAAGATCAGGATCTAATTCAGAGAAAAAACTTGAATGAAGAAACAAAAATGTATAGTTTTCTGTGTGCACCTGAACACACCACAGTCGTGCTAAAGGAAACAGTTTCTCCTTCATTTGTCTTCCTGCATTCAGATCATTCATTCATCTGTTAATATTTGTGATGGTGTTTACCAGCTCACCAGAAGAGGTTTGAGAGCAATCTCAAATAAAAAAAGTCTGTGAGGGAGGAGCCCGCATCAGCAGCCCCGCCCTAGAGAGGGGGGCATGGCTGAAAACGGTTTCCTGTCCCAGTTTGGGGCTTCAGTGGCTCTTCTTGGACGAGCCAAACCCCGAGAAGCCCATCACTGCTGCCATCTCATCATCGTCCTCCAGGTCCAAGTCCTCCTCAGCACGCCGCTTCCTCTCTTTCTGCTTCTCTTTCCTGTAGGCCTTCGCCTTCTCCTCCTGAGGAGACCAGGAACCAGTTTTTATTCATGACTTCACCAGATTATAAAACACTGAAGACACTGAAAGAAAAGAATGAAAGTAGGAGCGCTGGAAAAAGCAGAAGAATCAACAGAGCAGCCTTTTCCAAATTTCACAGGACTCTGGGAGCTGACCAGCAGGGGGCGCTCACCTCTTCCCGCAGCTCCTTCATGCGCTCCTCAAAGTCGTACTCCTTCTGCTTCTCCTCCATCTTCTTCCTGTTCACCTCAAAGCGTTTCTTCACCTGATCCAGAGACGAGCGCTCCACCCGCATGGACATGCCCAGGTTCCTCTGATCTGAACACACACACACATTTATCAACACACATTCATGGACATACAGTCAGGTCCATAAACAACAGGACAGCGACACAATTCCAACATGTTTGACTCTATATGCCACCAAAATGGATTTGAAATGAAACTAACAAGATGTGCTTTAACTGCAGACTGTCAGCTTTAATTTGTGGGTATTTCCATCCAGATCAGGTGAACTGTGTAGGAATTACAACAGTTTGCATCTGTGCCTCCCACTTGTTAAGGAACCAAAAGCAATGGGCCAATCGGCTTCTCAGCTGTTCCAGGGACAGGTGTGTGTTATTCCCTCACTATCCCAACTACAAAGAGCAGATAAAAGGTCCAGAGCTTTTGAAGTGTGCTGTATGCATTTGCAATCTGTTGCCGTCAACTCTCAAGATGAGATCCAAAGAGTTGTTATTATCAGTGAAGAAGCAGTCATTAGGCTGAAAAAACAAAAATAACCATCAGAGAGATAGTAAAAATATGAGGCGTGGCCACAACGACTGTTTGGAACATTCTTAAAAAGAAGGAACGCACTGGGGAGCTCAGCATGCCAAACAGCCCGGAAGACCACAGAAAACATGTGTGGTGGATGACCGAAGAATTGTGTTCCTGGTGAAGAGAACTCCCTTCACAACAGTCGGCCAGATCAAGAACACTCTCCAGGAGGTAAGGTGTGCATGTGTGTAGAAGTCGACAATCAAGAGAAGACTTCACCAGAGTGAGTTCAGAGGGTTTACCACAAGATGTAAACCATTAGTGAGCCTCAAAAACAGGAGGGCCAGATTAGAGTTTGCCAAACGACATCTAAAACAGTCTTCACAGCTCTGGAAAAACGTCCTATGGACAGATGAGACTAAGATCAACCTCTACCAGAGTATGGAGAAGGAAAGGAACTGCTCATGATCCTAAGCATACCACCTCATCAGTGAAGCATGGTGGTGGTATTGTCATGGCGTGGGCATGTATGCCTGCTAATGGAACTGTTCTCTTCTATCTATTGATGATGTGAACGCTGACAAAAGCAGTAGGATGAATTCTGAAGGCTTTTGGGCTCATGATCAGCCAAATGCTTCAGTGGACGGCGCTTCACAGTGCAGATGGACCATGACCCAAAGCAAACTGCAACCGCAACTAAAGGCCTTCTTAAGGGAAAGAAGTGGAATGTTATGCAATGTTTCACTTGCTGAAGACAAAACTGAAGGTAAAATGCCCCAACAACAAGCAGGAACTGAAGACCGATGCATTGGAGGCCTGGCAGAGCATCACCAGGGATGAAACCCAGCGTCTGGAGATGTCTGTGAGTTCCAGACTTCATGCTGGAATTGACTGCAAAGGATTTGCAACCAAGTATTAAAAAGTAAATGTCTGATTTATGATTATTGTTCTGACCATTACTTTTGGTTCCTTAACAAGTGGGAGGCACAGATGCAAACTGTTGTAATTCCTACACAGTTCACCTGATCTGGATGGAAATACCCACAAATTAAAGCTGACAGTCTGCAGTTAAAGCACATCTTGTTCGTTTTATTTCAAATCCATTTTGGTGGCATATAGAGTCAAACATGTTGGAATTGTGTCGCTGTCCCATTATTTATGGACCTGACTGTATAAAATGATCCACGTTACATCTGCGCTCTTGGCCCCTCCCTAAAGCACAGGTGTACTTACGTTTCTTGCCGTTGATGTGATCCAGAAAGTTGATGGAGTCTTTGACCACACAGTCACAAACATTGCAGTAATATCTGAAAAAAAAAATATGTCGGAACCAGAACCCAGACCTGTCCGTTTCTGCTCCACAACTTTTTCTTATTGGTTCAAAGAGTTTCAGTTTTCCATTTTTCCAAACCCAAAGCCGTCAGGAACTCACCCGCCCATCTCCGCCTGAGGGGTGGTCTTGGTGATGACAATAGTTTTCCCCAGTTTGGACTCCAGATCCACTTTGTAGTCTCTGTGCCGCAGGAGCTCCCGCTTGACGGGAGGGACAGGTTTTCCTGAAAGAGCCAACAGGTCATGCGTCAGGGGTGATAAGCGATTGACCCCCAAGGGTCCCCAAAGAACGGAGAGCGCTGCCCTCACCATCCCTGAGCTCCCGCTCGCGCTCCTCGTTCAGCCGCTTCTGAGCGAGATTCTCGTACTCGTCCTTGTCCCATTTCCGCCGGAAGTCGTTCTTGCTGGACTGGAAGACACGAGAAGATGACTCAGAGCGCCTCGATTATCTTCACATCTCAACAAACATTCAGCTGATGAAGACGAGGAGCTTTTACTCCTCCTGACAAAAGAGCAACAGCTTCTCAACTCAACTTCATTGATAAAACTCTAAAACAGAACCACAGAGACACAACAACAGAGAAGGAACAAAAGCAGGAAAGCCTCATGCTTCGTCAGAAGAATGTTTAAATGCAGACGGTGAAGATGCCTGTTGGACTGTCAGAGCTGACGCCTTGTGCACCTTCCAAGCTCAAACAGGAGGAGCTGGCTCTTCCCAGAGGTTCCTCCTGGATCTCTGTCCCTCCAGGGAAAGATATGAGCTTAACCGAGATTCCAAAAGCTCAGAGAGGTATGGATGAACGCACAAATCATGGGGAACGTGTGACCCATGATTTATGCGTGAGCCATGCTGCTGCTCGTATTTAATGGTGTTTGGGAAAAGGGCTGTTCCTACTCCGTGACCCGAGATAAGGGGAGGGCTCAGGCCGAACATCCAGCTGACGGGAAGCATCCATGTTGGATAAACAGATGAGTCCAAAGAGATCCTTCATAATGAACATTAGATTTTTCAGAAATCTCCGTTCAACAGCCTGATCCTGGCTGCAGCTGCAGCCTGAAACTGATCAGCTCTCCAAATGCATGGTGCCGTCAGGCTCCAGGGGGATACGCCTGCTGGTGGAGCTGTGCTTACAGGACAGGAAACCCTAAGTCACTCTAGACCAGTGTTTTTCAACCTTTTTTGAGCCACGGCACACTTTAACCCTGAAAAAGATCCCGCGGCACACCAGCATCCAAAAAAAAAAAAAAAAAGCAGAAATTCATGGTCTGTATTGATCGACAGCTCTTCCCTTTCATTCATATTATCAAAGTAAACATTTTCAACAGGGGTGGGTTTATAAATTTTATAATATAGCAACAGAAACATTGTTTCATATTTGCAAAAACCAAAAAGGACATTATCCTTATTATTACAGTTTCATTTATTATCATCACAGTCGGCTTTACGAAATAAACTTCAAGAGCTTTTATTTTGCCACACCGGAATTCGTTACACCTTTGAATTAGTCCTTTAAAGATAAAAACTAACGGCGGTTGAGTCAAAACGTTTTTGGTACTAATTTTTTTTTTTTTTAAAAAGGGCCGTAAAATTCTGCAAATAAAGTACCCAAGCGTCAGAGCGAGTTAGCCGCTGCTAGTCCGAGGCCGCGCTTCTAACGGCAGCAGCTGATGTCTGTAACGGTTACAGTCAAAACGCCTCCACGGTACCAAATATAAAGTGAAGAATTTTAATCTTGTTTATTGAATTAAACTGTATTACAACAAACAGGGGCAGAGAAATTCTGCTTGGAAACTCACCCCACTGCCGGACGCCATCTTGTTTACCTACGGAAAATACGTCACCGGATGTTGCAGCTCGTCATTGCTAGTTTCCTGTCTAAATTTAGTTCTATCGGTAGAGGAGACATCACGTGATTCCTCAAGGGGGGAGAGCATCGCCATCTTGGTGAGGTCAAATTACTGCTGTAGTGCATGCATGTGAACACATTTCTTGCAAAATACCAGTTCATTTTTCGGGTTTCAACTGCCAAAATCAGAGAAATGAGTCCACGAAGGAGGAAGGCATAACATTTCACAGGTAAGTATTATATATTTTTTTCTTTTAATGCTGCAGGGGCATCATTAATCATACACATGTTTTCATGCATGATGCTGCAGGGCGATTATCAACATGTAGGCATGATGTACGTATAATTTGCTGTCGATATAAATGTAAACTTTATTGTGTTAAACCTGTATACATTATACTAGGCTATTATAGTAATAGAGATTTATACATTTCTGACTCAGTGACTGAAATTTTATTGCAGGTTTCCAATGGATTCAGACTTAAGGAAAAAGTGGGCCTTAGCAATAAAAAGAGCTAACCCAGATGGATCACTGTGGTACCAACTAGTAATACAGTCTGGCTATGTTCAAAACAATTTGAGGAAACAGATTTTGATGAGACTGGCCAGACTGTTAGCTTGAAACCCGACACTAAACCAACTGTGTCACACAAATTTATCACTAACATGAATCAGGAGGTAAATCTATTTCTTTTCTTTGTTTTTTTAAAGGGGAAAATCTGTTGTTGACTTTTGGACTTTTTGTTGACTTATTATTGATTTATTATTATCATTTATTATTATTTACCTATTATTGATTTATTTTTATCATTCAATATTATTATTGACTTACTATTGATTTATTATTATTATTATTTATTGATTCATTATTATTATTATTATTATTATTATTATTATTATTATTATTATTATTATTATTATTATTATTATTGACTTATTTATATATTGTTATTAATTATTATTATTATTGACTTATTATTTATATTTGTTATTTATTATTATTATTGACTTATTATTTATATATTGTTATTATTTATTATTATTATTGACTTATTGTTGGGCTTTTCTAAATAATTTCAATTACATGTCAAAGAGGTCTAAAACTTGGAAATGTTTAAAAATTAAAAACAATGCATTTTTCATTAAAGTTTGAACTTTTAAAGCTGACTGTTTCTCTTATTTAAAAGCATCAAATGATGTATATATATAAAAATTATATACATTTATCATGTGTTTATTTATATGTATAAATATATAGAAATTTGAATAAATATAAATTATATAAAAGCTACTTAGATGCTACCAAAGGCTAAAGAAATCATTGTCATGTAGGCGTCGTTGACCTCACCAAGATGGCGTTGCGTTCCGCCACCGTCGGCCAGGCTTCCCAAGCGGGCGTGTCTCCTCTAGCGATATAACTCATTGAGTTCAGACAATTCACTGGCTATGTCCGAATTCCCACCCTAATCCCTAACTACTAATAAAACTATAAGTGTGGGACTATCCAATGTCCCGGATTTTAAAAGCAATTAGGACACCTTGCTGACTTCATTATTTTAAAACTGCGAATATGACATCACTGATTTCCCAAAGTTAAAATCTAATCAATATGAGCAATGCATGAAGACTATTTATGAATCCACTGTGCTCTGATGATGAAATCATTGAGTGTTCATACAAAACAATAAAATACATTTTTGCTCTCAAAAATTGTTCAATTGCATTGTGGTCTACACACGCCAATCTAGTAGCGAGCATCAATACACACTAATCTTTCGCAAATAATTTCTAAACCACTTGATTTTGAAATTTGAACAGCTTTACAAAATGGTGAACGCACTAGGTGCACTCTGTGCGTAGTGATTCCACAACCACTCTGTGGAATTAGTACAATTTGACTTCTCAATCTGACTGCACAATCTACTTCCAAGTGTACTTTTAAAGGGCTTATATCATGCAAAAGCAACTCTGTGATCTTTTAACTAAGGGTTAATGGCCGACGAAGTGTGCATTAGCACTTTTTAACACACGCCGTGAAGCCTGAACCATCCGACGCGAAGCGCTTATCAAAATAAAGCAAGAGGATTGCTTTTATCACAAAAAGCGGACTATTTGTTACATGGTGCGGCGACTGCATCGCTTTTTACCGCACACCCAGCAGCCAATCAGAATCGGGTATTCACCCGGACGATGGTATAATTGTATTATAACGTTCATCATTCATAATGAACAACCCCAAAGGAATATTTGGATCCATTTACCCGTTTCTGGGTGTTCCTTTAAAAACCTGCTCTCTGAGCACCAGCCCCTCCAAACCCACAAAAACAAGAGAGTTCTCCCATTGTGATGTCACAAAGTGAGGAACAGCCCCTTCCAGGAAGAGTCTGTGCTGCCAGCACCTCCCCCAGCCAGACTAGCACAAACTCCACTCTCTCCGTGGAGCTAGCGGTGATCGGCTAAATGCGTTTATTTTGTATGCACAATTTGCACATCCATCTTTGCAAATATTTGGATGTTTGTTTTCGTGGGTGAAACACAGACATGCTGCTGAGGCCTGGAATCGTTTTTTTTTTTTTTTTTTGGTGATCCATCTCTGCCAGAGGATCTGGAGCCAATTTTTCCAATACTTTATAAATTAATTTCAAGTTAGTGTAACAAGGGTTACACTTGGTAGAAGACATGTGTGGACAGGTTTCTCGTTTTCCGCTCAACAGGATACTGCGACCCCATGTGTTTGAGCAGGGAACTGCATGTAAGCGACTTTTCTTCATTTTTTGTTTGATATGTACAGATCCTGCTGCAGTCATCAATAAAAAGGGCAGCGTTCAGCAGATGTTTGGGTCCAGACTCTCTTCATTTGTCCAGCAGAACAAGAACACAACGCAGATTACTTTGGGTAAACGGATGCGCAACCCGAACTAAATTGCAACCAGGCAGATCCGCGCCCGTTACGTGTGGGAAGACTGACCTCATTTAAATTCTACAGTTTTTGAAATTACACAGTGACAATGCAAGCCTTAAAACTTGATCAGAGAGAGAACACATCTGGGAACTTTAAATTCAAACTTTATTTGTATAACGCCTGTCATTTTATTTGAAAGCAAAAGCGCTTGACATAAAAGCAAATAAAATAGTCATAAAATATAAAAATGAATTAAAATAGAAAACTTAGGAGAATCACACACCGATGGGACCCCTCCCTCACCAGTTTCCTCCCTCCATCCACCCAGTTCCCCCAATATAACCCTGAACAAAAACTGCAGGTTAAAGAAAAAGTCTGGTGTGGTTCTGCTGTGCAGAAATGACATAATAGTAATCCATATGTTGCAAGGCCCAACCTGACCACGAGGGTCATTGCCACAGCATTTAGACCACAGAGCGAGACCCCAGCCGACCCTATGAAAACGAGCACCGCAGCAACAGCACCCCCTAGAGGCGGAGCCGGTAGTTCTCCAATTCAATTCAATTTTATTTGTACAGCCCAAATTTACGATGGGCTTAAAATGGATCCCCAAGAGGAAACACCTGATTATGAAACATCAGAATATAAATTACAATAAAATAACAATACTAAAAATAAGATATAACAATAATAGCAATTAAAATACAAAAAGTAAAATTAACTTTAAATATCATGAATATAATGAAAATTAAAAAAGGTATTAAAAAACTAATAATAATAGTCCTCATATAATGTTAAAAAATGTATTAAGTAATGAAAATAGATAAATTAATAACTCCATTAATAAATAAAAGAATCAAATAATCAGGCAACTACCAAAGTCATGTTAAAGCCAAATTAAAAAGATGGGTCTTGAGTTTCTATTTCAGTTTAAATACGTGGGGCCAACAACCAAATCCAGCCTTGATCGCACTTAAAATACGTAAATGTGTGAAATGTATGGAAGCGATTCTGTAGCATTAATAAAAAGCAAAGTCAAAACCAGAAATGCATTTTCGTTTTCAACATGAAGCTGCATTTTTTGACTCAAAATTAAAATGAAAAAGCAATCCACCAAAATGCTTTTTCATTTCCTTCCTCAACACAGCTTATTCTGTCACTTAATAAAATAAAATGAAAATGGTATTTGACATTTCATTTTCAAGAGGTTCCATGGTAAATGTGTAGAAAAATTCATTTAGAAATGTCTAATTTGACAATTAAAATGGATTAACAGAAATGCTTTTTAATTTTCAAAATGAAGCTGCATCAAATGACTCAAAATTCAAATGAAAAAGCAATATTTCAAAATGCTTTTTCATTTTATACTTAAATCCGCTTATTTTGTGTCATAATTAAAACGAAAATGCAAAGAGGGGATTGCATTTGCATTTTCACATCCACCCTGGGAAATTTGTTGCAATATTCATTTAGGAAAAGCATTAGCAGAGGGGAGGCGGGGCGTTATTGTCTCGATGAAAATCTGAAAAATATCATACTATGATATTTTTAGATTTTCATCGAGACAATAACAGATCGACCATTCTTGCTTTTATTTTTACCCCTATTGAATGCTCACAGAGACACGGAAGTAGCGGCAGGAAGCGGCTTTTGCAGCAAGATGACCGGAGGGCGTACCAGATGATGTGAATGTGAATACAATGGATGCTTTTGTGCTTTTTAAAATAAATAAATCTGTTCTCTAAACATCCTCCATGTCTTCAATGCAATGTAATGAGACACACACAGACAGAAATGTGAAGGTATCTGCTGTAAATCTATGACGTAAATGAATAACAGGATCAATGATGGGCTAGTCAGTTAGCATGTAGCCTAATAGCCTTCGAATGTAAAGCGACTGACTGCTAAAGTTAATAAAAGACAAGTCCTGAATATTATTATTCCTGTTCGACCCTAAACTACAATATCAGCTGTCTGTCAACCGACCAGCCAGTTGCCCAAATGCCGGCATACATCAGAGAGCTCTGCGGCGGAGCTAGTAGTAGCCTAGCAGGAGCTATCGTATAACAAAGCAGCCTAGTTATCATAAATCTATTGATATTTTTCTTATATTCATTGAGACAGTAATAAAGTGATCATTTTTGTTTTTCATGTTCCTTTTTTGAACGAATATGGGTCACAGAGACACGGAAGTTACCGCTGAAAGCGGCTTAGTTTTGCCGGCGTACAGAGAGCATGAATGACTTATGACGTGAATAATTATTGCGTTCAAACGGATTAATTATTGCGTTCGAACGACATAATTATTCGCACGAGTTAATCATTTCGAGGGAACAGAATAGTATTTTGAGGGAACGCAATAATATCTTGTGGGAACGGAATAGTATCTTGTGGGAACGGAATAGTATTTCGTACGAACGACATAATAACCTGTGGGAACAAGATATTAATCTGTGGGAACAAGATATATTTTTATATCTTAATGTCAGGACACGGGCTCCGTACCATAGAAATGCAGCAATGTGCCATCTTCTCTCCTCTCTCACCTTAGCTTGTGCACGCTGGACGGGGCAGATCAGGGAGCTTGCGCGATGCGCGTGCGCTCTTGGGCCGTTGTGACATCACAACAGCTCATTAATTCCAACCGAGCGTCTTTGCGACAGTTTGATTGACAGCGATTTAAAAGGAGAAATACTCAGAGATGCAAAAATGAAATTTTTGCAATTTTTGGTTTTTTTACAGTTGTTCTCTTTCATATGAAAAATGCCACACGAACATGTCAAAAACTAAAAAAAAAAAACGTGATTTTTCTCTGAGGAAACTTCAAGGCGTTTGTGATCAATTCCACTTTCTGAGAGGAGCCATCTTTTCTGCCAGGAGTCATATTCAGTCGTTGCGATGGATTTGGGGCATACATTTCACGCGAGCCCCTCGGGCCGGAAGCGGCTCAGGTGAGGCGGGTGCAGGTGGCTGGCCCCGCCCCCTCACAGGTGATGCTCATTAAGAAGGTGTGAAAGCGCTTCCACGGCGTCTGTCCGCCTGAAGAGAAGAGCTGAGATGTCAACGAGTGGAGTGGAACCCGCAGCGCAGAGCCCGCTGTTGTCCTCCAGGTACGAACCGGAACCAGAACTTTGTTCTCAGTCTCTCTGTGGCTGTTCTCCGATCAGTAAACGTTATTGATGTCACAGACTGTTCTGGCTGGGAGGAAGTGCTGTTTTCTAATGAGTGCGTTTTGTCACAAATGAAAGTCTGACTGAGCAAATCAGTGGTCTGAGGTTTTACATTTTACACATTTTACAAGTTAAACTTTTCTTTGAGTCGTCGTGTAAAATCCCAGAAAATTGATAAACTGATGTTGGATTATTTTGATGTTTGGACTCTGGTCAGTCTGGCCTATAATAAAAGAGCTAATGCTTCTTTAAATAAAATTTAAAAAATCAACACAATGCAAATATGGATTTATCATGAAACCAAGCATGGAAGCTTCTAAAAGCTGATGGAAAAACTGGTTAAATGTTTTTTTTTTTTTTATATATTTTATTTTATTTTTAACCAGCTTTGTGTAAAGTTTATTTGCATTTGATTATTTTATCGTAAACTTTGTTCTTGACCTAATGGTTCCATACAAAAATCTGTTGGATGATTTAGCTCTTGTGACCCAAAGGAACTAAGAATCCTGGTGTTCCTGCTGTGCAAGGAAGTGTGTGGGAAATGTTCCTGCTGCCTTTCATTCTCCTTCACAGCAACGGGTATAAAAACTGTTCCCTTAAAATTGCTCAACAAAAGAAATGACCCACAATGAATAGAACTGCAAACAAACCATGCTGGAATCATGTTTCGATGTTCAATGCAGTGACAAAAGAAACTGTCCCTGATGTGGACCTGGAAGGCCTTCCTGCAGGCTGAGGAGATGGAAACCGGGATGAGCGTTGTCCTTCAGAATGTTTCTGGCTCTGTGGAGACGGTGGGACCTGTAGATGGAGGCTACTGAAGGCAGAGGGTCTTTTTGGTCACCTTTGCAGTCTCTTCCTATCACCCTGGAAGTGAAGTTGCTGCTTCCATAGCCCCCTCAGGAGGCAGCTGCTGCTGGGGCCCTTATGACCAGAGCTGAGGTGTTGGCTGACCAGGATAGACGGGGACCCACCTCAGTGCCCCCCCCCCCATATAACTCTTATGCCTCTTGCTTTATTTTTATCAGATGTAGAGGTCTGGTTCTGTTCAGTAAGACATGTTCTGCTGTGTTCTCTTTTCTGATCATTCTGATTATTAAGGCATTTAGTCAAGACTGACGTTAAATAAACAGAACTCCAACCTTTAGTAATTATTGTAAAACCGTTTATTTTTAAATGTTTTCATGCTTGGTTGAGGTCCTTTAAGGTCTTAAAGATGATTGAACTCCTGGTTTGTGGCTCAGAACGTGCCTGGTGTTGGTAAAGCAGAGGCAATCGACTGCTGTTCTGGTTGATCTGGTGTGTGTGATCAATGCACACGTTTGGAAGACGGGATCCAAGGTCATTTTCAGCCAGGAGCTGAGTCACAATGACAGTTTTTAAGAACATTATTGCTGATCTTAGGAGGGGAAGAACAGTCTCAATACAGAGCAGAAGCTCACTGAAATATTTGAAGTCACATTTATCTCTTTCTATGCATTTCCGCTGTTTGTATTTTGATATGTTCCAAACAGTTTTTTAAACGGCGTAAAGCAGAAGTTCTGGTTCAGTTTCTCTGTCTACGGGTCTGATGTTGCTGCTGTCGTCTCAGCTTGTCCTTCAGCCCGTGGTCATGCGTTTGTGTGAAGGGCTGGTCCTCGGCCATGTGGAACAGCCTCTCCGACCCACTGCTGCCCCCTTCAGGATACTCTGCCACTGAACCGTGGCTCCTCCCAGAATGCAGCTCTGTCTATGACAGTTTGGTCAGGTAGGACACCTCAGCTGTTGGTACTGTAAATTCTTCCCTCTACAGCAACAAATGGGAACTCGTGTTGGGGTAAATGCTGAAGTGCCTCTGGGGGGCAGTATTGCTGTAGAAATGTTGTTGTTTCTTTGCAGTAACGCCTCTCCGATCCCGTCTCCACCGGCACTCGGCGGCCTGCGAGGACGTGAACGAGCGCACAGCAGCAAACCTCGCAGGTTCTTACTATCTCTGACTTAAGCTACTGAAGAGGCTCTTCAGAAACACTCGGTTTCTGTCCGCAGATCATCCATCCTGGAGCGCTGCATCCTTAAAGCGTCCACCAGCAGCGTGGCCGTGGGGACGGATGACGTGGACAAGAGGTTGGGCATAAACCAGCACGCACCACTGGCACAAATGAATGTCTGTGAATTTTATTTGGTAAATGACGTGTACTTGTGGAGCGCTTTTCTACCTTCCTCGAAGGCCCAAAGCGCTTTAGTCACAAACCCATTCACAAGCTTGGGACCGCTGCCAAACAGCGTAGGGTTCAGTTTCTTGCCCAAGGACACTTCGAAACACGGTCGGGCAAGGCGGGAATGGAACCTGCAATATTCCAATCCACGGTCGACCGCCCTACCGCTGCACCACGGCCACCCATAATTATTGGAGGTGTAATGATTTATCAATTTCTATTCTCACGATCCAACCAGATCGCTCTGTGAGGCGGAATCAAATTAACCTACACCATTTAGAAAATGATTTTTAAAATGATACATTGATGATCGATTTTGGACAACACCATTTGGATTGAGACATGGTCTGTTTATTCTACTGTAACATAAAAATGACCAAATTCCATCATAGCAGAAAACAAACGTGTCAGCAAAAACTGATCATTCCAGTCCAATGTGTGGAAACACTTTGAATTTGGCAAAGTCATGTGACCATACAGTGTTCTAATTGGGGCGGCGGTCAACCTCTAAGATTGCAGGTTCAATTCCTGCCCATGTCAGTGTCCTTGGGCAAGAAACTGATCCCCCCCCCTTGTCAATGAACCCTCAACATAGTTTAGTGTCAGTGTGTGGCAGCGGCGCTGCCATCGGTGTGTGACTGGAACTGACTTTAAAGCGCTCCTAGCCTTCAGGGAAAGGTAAAGCACTATGTAAATATATGCCATTTACCATTTTAAAAATGGTCCCTTTTAAATATTTTGATGTGGACAAACAGCAGTGGGGTTGACCTCTGATTGTGCTGTTCAAAATGAACCAGAATCATAGCAGCCCTAGAAATGAAAATTAAAATCTCCTACACGGTTAGTGTTTCTGCATTACTAAAGCAGAAACATTGTGACAAGTATATTAGACCTGACAACAATGGAGCTAAGAAACTAATGAACAGTGTTCCCAAGCTTGTGACCTCAAAGTTGGTCTTTTGAGTTTGAATCCCATCTCTCTGCATATTCAGTGCAATGAGGCAGAATCCGAGTTATTTCCCTACCCCTATGGCTTCTCCCTAAATTTAGCCCTCCAAACAGTTATAGGTGTCTTCAAATTAAACGTTACTACCACTCTGACATCAATATTCGCTGGTCATCCACGTTGGCGAGTAGCTAAAATGACATCTGTTTTATGGATTTAAAGTCATCCTAAGGGAAAAACTCATTACTTGCAATTAAATGTAAACTTCTGTGCTTCAGAGCACACCCGTGAGAAGAAATTAGTTTCTCCCCCGTGGCGCAACATGAACTTCCCATTCAGAAAACTATTTGGGACACCCCTACCCTTAGAACTGGATGACTAAGGAGGAATACTAGGGGAAGAATTTGGGTTAGGCCAAAGTCTTAGTCTCTAAAGTGCATAGATGACTCCACACAGAATGGATTCTGCAGCTTCAGCTGAGTGTCCAGAGTTTATTTTTTTTTGAACAAGCTTAAATGCTTTTTCACAAATGCGCTGAAGTTTCTGCATGTTTGTCCTGTAGGCCCCCGTTTGGCCGTTGTTACCCCCGCCTGCCTGACCCGGCCAACTCTGAGACCAACGCTGCGGTTCTGAAGCGGCGGCAGAAACAGATTCAGTACGGCAAGAACACCACCGGCTATCTGAACTACCTGCAGCAGGTGCCAAAGTAAGGAAACTGCAGTTGACAGGTGGCTAACAAGCCACGCCCACCAACCTACTTTAAAAAGAAAATGGAAAAAAAATATTTTTTTTTCTCTCAAGACACCTGAGGGACCCAAAGCTTCACCCATCCACTCCCAACAAGTACAAAAAGTACAGTCGGCGCTCCTGGGACATGCAGGTTCGTCTGTGGAGGCGGGCGCTGCACCTGTGGGACCCTCCATCTGCAAGCCAACCGGATGAGACGCCTGACCCAGTGGAGCAGCTGTAGGTGGAGATCAGAACATCCATGCTTTTACTCGCATTTCTGATCCGTTAGCTCCACCTGCTGCCTGGTGTTCAGGTCTCCAGCCGCAACCTGCACATGGATCAGGTGTATTCTGAGGATTCAAACCCGCTTCATTAGCAGGCGGTTGGTTGGAGCTCGAGAACCTCAGTTGGTTTTGCTTCGGATCATTTCCTCACTGCTGCTCCAACTGGAGATCAGATCAAGCTCCTAGAGACTTCCTTCTGCTCCTGTTGTTCAGTTAGTCAAGAACCTCGCAAACAAGCCTGAAGTTCTACAAACCGGGTTAACGCTGAAATGGTGCGGTTGGGCATTGTTGCCAAGGCAATCGTGAGCAATTATTGCAAATTCTATAATCAAATCCAGAAAATCGGCAAACAAATCATCAGACAGGACCTCCTTAACTCAAACATTCCATTTTCACTATTTTTTGTTCTTTTGGTTTGTTTTTTGCCTTTGACAGGGTAGGTTGAGCAGAAATTAATGAGAACGTTGCAGCTCTTTTACAAGGGAGTGATTATACTGCCCTCTACTGGCAGGCAGCTGCAGCACCCAGCTGTACTGCCTGAACCAGGGGTGTCCAAAATTTGCAGAGGCCCAGATTTGGTGAGGTGAATATAGGGGCAAACCATTCAGCCTTTATTTCTTTGAACCCTTATCATTACATAGAATGCAAATTGACTATTTAATAGAAATTTAACTGCAATGGCAATTGAATTTGTTCTTATAGAAATCAATCTAAATTTGTTTACCAAAATTACTGTGAATTTCATATTCGAACACCCTACATATAATTAAGCTAAAAATGCCTTTACCATCTTTTTTTTATTTTATATAGTAAATGTCAGATAATGTTCACCATTAATTGCTCTCTGTAAACTTCTGGATGTTAATCACATGAACAGTAAAATGCCAGTCATTTTAATTTATTCAGAAGTGCTCTAGTGGCTTTGATCCGAAACTTTTCTCTCCCTCACATTTGGCCTTAAGGCTTTGAAGGTCTAGTAGCACTTGGCCCACAGTGTCATGACCTGGACAAACATTTGCCAACTCTCGCTGCTTCTAGATAGAAAACTTTATTTATCCATTTGGGAGGTTCCCGCATGGAAATTGACGATCTTACGATAAATATTCTCCACCATTTCCTCTTTGGTCATTAAAGGTTTGCAGTGTTTAGAATCAGTGTTGCCATCATGTAACTTGCTTTTGTGGTCTCTTTCAACTCACAGGTTCTCTTGAAAATGTTAAAACACTCCGAGTTGCTTAATCTCATTGGGACCGTTGACTCCAAATTTGTCTTTCGTGAGCAGCATGTCTTGTCTAAAGAGCCTCATGATGTTGAACCCCTCAGACAGTTTCTCGACCTAGTAGGCAGCCGGTTGTTTTGGATCTTGCTGACAAACGGGAAATTTAAACTTTCTTGGAGATGGTTCTTGTTGCCAACCTTTTAAGTCAATTTTTAAAAAATGAGCTAGAAAGTGTTGCTGAAGTCTGCAACAGTGTTGCCACAGGTTCACAACTGCTTCATTCAATTCAGCGAATCACAACCTGCACAACCAGATTTTTAGCAATCCCTCAGGTTGCAAATAACTGATTTCTGAAAGGTGCCAGTTGACCGGTGGAAAATAACGCAGGCCTCAGACTTTGAACCTTCCTAGCCTGAACAATTAAAAAAAAAAGGTCAATGATAAATCAGAAACCTGGATCAGGTGTGTAAGGAAATCCTTGTTGTTTTTTTTTTGTTTTTTTTAACAGACCAAACACATTTTACAAATGAGGACATTTTCCCCTCTTGTCCTGCAGGCAAAGCCAGCTAGCGAAGATGACGTCTGACCTGTGCGAGGACGGAGGAGACGAGCAGAGAGGGAATCGTGCTCCTGCGTCCTCTAAAGTCTTCTCTGTGTGTCCATTTTCCGCCGCCTGCGAGGAACCAGCCGGGGCCTGGACTGTCCCAACCTCACCGGTAACTGTGATGTGTTAACTCTGCTCCGCGCTGAGAAACGTTCTCACTTCACATCGTCTGCTCCTGTCTGTTTTTGACCCTTCATGCCTTGAAATATTCTGGTATGAAACATTCAACTTCTTCCGGAGTTTCCTCCTCGTTCTTGTTTCTTCCCACTTTCATAGGCTTTGAAATATAAAGCAGTTCTACGCTCACTGAAATGAAAATGTCGAGTCCTCAGACTGAAGGGAGATGTTTCTGCAACTTTCTTTTTATTTTCCTATTTCAGATGCAGACAGCCTGCCGGCCTCTCCGCTCCCCTCCAGGCCTCGGCTACTCCCACAGGAATCTGCTGATCCCCGATGACCAGAGTGACTGGCCCCGCCTCCTGATGGAAACTGATCACATGCCAGGTGAGTTCACCTGACTCTGCACGTTCTAGGGCAGCGTTTCCCAACATCAGGCGTCTGCAGAGCCTGATGAGCTGAATCAGGTGTGCATAAGCAGGGCAACATGGAAAACTTGCTGGACAGTGTTCCCTGAGGACAAGGGTTGGAAAACACTGGTCTAGGGTCCTTAGTTCCCTCACATTGACAACAGGATGAGGACCCCGACATTCCTGGTGTAAAAAAAACCTTCTGTCACACCTTTGACTCTGAACTTTTCTCATGTTTCATGCTTCTAATGAAAACTGAAGAACCAGAAAGTTCCTACAGGTTCTGCAGAGCTGAGGAACTTCTGATTCATTCTCACCTTAAAATTCTTTAGCTTTAGCGGCTGAAATGTCTGAATTTGCACATGGTTTTTGATTTAACTTTATTTCAACCAGATATTTACAGGTGACCTGAACTTTTCTTTACTGAAAGTTACATTTTTATTTATTTTTTGCAAACCTCAAATGTCACTGGCAACACTTGAGTGATGCACTTTTTGACAAACCCTAAATCTTTGTTTACACAATCAACATGAATCAGCGGATTTCCATAGAGTATGCAGTGCATCAACGTAAGGTGTTGCATTTCTGCTTTCCTCCACACCAGAATCCGCTGGAGTTGCATTGGATGCATAAACTGAGTTACAGTAGCTGAATGTCGACACTCTGGTTTTAAAATTTAGTGAACGGTGCAGCAGAGACGGAAGCTGAACATCACAAAATATAATTTAAACATGTATTTTTTTTAATTCCCTGCTGGGTAATATTAACATAATTTGGTTGCTTGCTGGTTGCAGATCCTACAAGACTACAATTCACTACAGTAGTACCCTGCATGGACATTTGCATAAACTTGAATGTCTGCTGCATTTGTGGGCCGAGCATTCTTTGAAGCCATTCTGTTTCAGTTGGGTTTTTTTGTTTTGTTTTTTAACAGGATGCGGAAGAAGCTGCTGGGTTTTTGTTTTTGCAGAGATTAATCTGGATAATGCCTGGTTTATCCAGATGTCGTCTTAGCATCTGTCTGATCTGTTGTAGATTTCGGCTCTGATGACCAGCAGGTTCCTGTGTTTTCTGACCAGCTCTTCTGGAATCCTTACTGATCTGAAGTGAACGTGGAAAAGGTGCCCTGAACAGCCTCTACCTCTGATCATGACCGTGTTTGTATCGTCTGATTTGTTTGACTTTTAAAGATGAGCTCAGATTTCCTTCGTGGCAGCAGAAGGGATTGATCCCTGATCCAGTCGTGGTCCAATCCTCCACTCTGCCCTGAAGGCGGGGCGGGGGCAGTGTTGGGCTCCCGACCTGAGCACCACTCTATCATTGGCACTTATTTTTTATTTTATTTTTTTGTTGAACTGCATCAGTTGGAGCACTTGTCACCTGCACTGTTTGAGTCTGACCTGCTGGAAGATCCACCAGCTCGTCCTTAACTCCTGTCTGTCACTCTGTCCTTGTCTTCGTCCACCTTCACCACTGTGCTCTGCTGTCTGGCTCAGGTTCTTCCTCGTATCCATGTTTTTTCTCAAAAACAAAGTTCTCAGTGTTCTGTCACTTTTTTTTACTTGATTTTTGCTGCTTGAATATCAAGAGCATTGTTAAAATGAGATAATAAAGATTTAAATAAAGTGTTGTAAAGTTGTATGCTGCTTGGCTTTCTTCTGAGTTTTACCAATGTGGTGTTCAAAGATCCACATCAGAACTCCAGGTGGTTTGAAAAACAAGTTGGACTTGATAAATCCACTTTAGCTGCATGCGTGTACCCAAGTGAAGTAACCCACTAATGTCTCCTCTCCTAAACTAATATTTGAGATTTTCAAAAGACAGTTCAGTGAGGTGTAATGGTCAGAAGATCTTCATTTTTTAACATGCATTTATCTCTGCTTTAAATGTTGTGTGAATACCAAATTTGTCAATCTGGTCACTGGCACAAAATCCCACAATACAACACTGATATTACAGTTTTTCTCCATTGGTTTGGCTCATTTCTTGAAACAGAAATTACATTCTGAAAACTCTAAGATCATTTGGCAGAACAGTCTTACAGTTTAGCACAACACAATAGCTCAGTTGCAAAATCTAATATCTCCAAAAACTGTTCACTCGTGCTTCAAAAATAAAATTCCTTTCCCATGTAAAGAGTCGGTGTCACCAAAATGGCAAAGATCCTTCTCAATTGCTTTGGCTCATTTCTTGAAGCAGACCAGATGTTCGCAACACTCTTGGTGCTTTTGTCAAAATGTGGATGGTTCAGCACAACGCCATGGTTCACCTGCAAAAGCTCACATCTCTCCCAAAACAATTCACTCCTGTGTCAAAACTAAATTTCCTTCTCATTTAAACAGTGCACCCAAAATACTTGGTCCCTTTGGCATTGTGTAAGCACTGCAAGTCAAAATGATTAGATGTTTGGTCACTATAGCAGAGGACCATTGAAATATCCCTCATGTCCACCTTTCAGTCTAAGCTCAGTCCTTTATCAACAATGCTAACTGTACTGTTTTTGTATAGCTAACAGAATACAATTCACAAAACTGAAATTATTTTAGGGTAAGGGTAGCCTCTTAGGTTTAACAGCACACATTGCACTCATACTGCCAAGGAAATTGTAACCATTATCATTCACACAAAGTATCTTTCATACATCAGAGTAAAAAGAAAATGTATACAGCATAAAATACTTTAGAATATAAACACAAGCAAAAACAATGAAAATGATATGCAGCCTACAGTGCTGTATATGATGCTTGAGTTTCACAACTAACAGTTCTTCACTGGTCGCTGTCCTCCCCCTCCCTCTCCTGGCCATCGTCCTCACGCTGCTGTCTGGCCACAGATTCTCATCCACAACACAGCGTATATTCCCCATTGTGATGCAAGGAGGTAAAAAATGGCGTGCACGTGGCAACCATCCCCTACACTGATCTCCTGTAACATCCTCACACGCAGCATCCATTGCATAGAGCAGGGACCTCTGATCTTGAGCCCGATGCTCAGAGACTCTCCACCTCCAAGTGGATAAAAACTCCTCAATAGGATTGAGGAAAGGAGAGTAAGGTGGTGGGAACACTATGACCATCCTTGGAT
The DNA here is from genome assembly GCF_053564925.1 of Oryzias latipes. Taxonomy (NCBI): domain Eukaryota; kingdom Metazoa; phylum Chordata; class Actinopteri; order Beloniformes; family Adrianichthyidae; genus Oryzias; species Oryzias latipes. The sequence continues at coordinate 3,912,133 of NC_136250.1, forward strand.
GAGTAGTGAGCCAGGCCCTGATGAGTGGGCCACAGTGGAAATTCACATTGTCCCATACAATAACATATAGATGTAGGTGAGGCCCTACAAGATCTCTCTGTTTCAGGGATCAAATCAAAATGAAGGCGGTCCAAGAAGATGAGGATCTTCTGTGTATTGTAGGGGCCAAGACTGGGGATGTGAGTGGCCACACCATTCTCAGATATGGCATCAAACATAGTTAGATTGCCCCCTCGCTGGCCTGGGACATCCTCCTTCGTTAGTCAAGTTCTAGTTTCACTTGACTGTCAATTGCTGTAATAAATGTATCAAATGTTCCAAGGGATTCATATATCGTATTTATGGTATTATGTTCTTGACTGATTTTGACAATTGAACAGACTATTGTGCATGTGATGACTTACACAATGAAATGATGCTGACTCATTTTGGAGTGAACAACCATTAGACTGAGAATCAACAATCAGTTTAGATCAACAAGATCTATTCACTTGGAAATTGTGCTAAATGAAGGCTACCTGTACTTAATCAATTGAAAGATGTACTGAGACATTGAGACATGTACTAAGACATTTGCAATTTGATGAAACCAATGAGAAATGCCATTCTGTTGTGAACAATTGCCAAGTGGTTTGGAGGTTTGTCCATGTTGTTTTGAGAATGTAATTTCTGTTTCGAGAAATGAGCCAAACCAATGGAGAAAAACTGTGAGAGGGATGGTTAATGTAAGGCCTCATGAAACATCAAGGCAATTTGACCCAGCTGTGGATCAATGTGTCGAGCCTTCTGACACAGTCAAACGGCGCCATCGGTTGGTTGCGAGTGTCATGGCAAATCAATGTCATTCTTGTCTTTGCCTGGACAAAGTATTAAGTAAAATATGTTTTGCCTGTTTTAAGGTAACTGGCCAATTATAAAATTCTATTGAGAAACGTAAAATCATAGTGAAACTTGAAAGAAATGGCATGCTACTCTATTAAAAATAGAAAACGAAATAAGGCAGCGACAGTATTCTCAGACTTTATGTCTATCAATAGGATTTTTTTTTTTAGTATTTTTTTTTTATTTTCATTTTAAAAACTATTTTCTATAATTTGGGGCTTTATTCTGCTAATCCAATGAAACACAACCTGTCCAGCTTTGGAGAAGACTCGCTCACAGACTGTGGCTACATAAAGCAGATACCGGTATCTTACCATCTTGTAAACGTTCTGGTAACTGAGCTGTGTTCAGTATTTCATCGGATCTTCTCCTTTGGAAAATGTAGACCTCCACTGTGGCATCTTTCTGATTTTGCAACTCTTTTTAAAGTGTCAAAAAAAAAACAGATTTTCCTGTGTTTCTCTGGCTCAACGCAGATGAACCTAGAGTGAAAAACTATCGAAATAAGAATAAAGGTTGGCAAATGAAAAAATACAGCTGGCAGATTCAAGTGTTGGAATGGTTCTTTTGCAACGGCTTGTACAAATCTCCTGAGCCACGTTGTTCACTGTATAAAAGGAAAACTGAATACAGTCTGTGTTTTCATGGCAGGAATGGACAAAACTTGAAACTTCGAAATTCTAGAAATGTAAAAAACAAAACACAGTTTCACTGTTTCCATTCAATCATAACTGTGTGAATCAACACAAACCAACTCATGCACACGAATGTGAACAAATCTTTGATTTACAGCAGATCCATTCAAATTTCTGTCTGTGTTGATCTCATTAAAATGTATGGAAGACATGAGGATGTTTAAAGATTGGATTTATTTATTTTAAAAAGTTCTACAAAAGTACTGGTGATCACGTCTCCAGGTTCATGAGGTCATTCAGTCTCCCGCTGCAATAACATCTTTCTGCTGCTACTTCCATGTTTCTGCGACCCACATTAGTTCAGGAAGGGAAAAATAAAAATAAGAATCAAACTAGAGGATCTTTTTCATTATTGCTCTGGCTGCCTGGTGCTCTGTCTGCAGCCAGCCAGCTGCCCGGGTGCCCCCATAGCCCGCAAACGTGCTCCGCTCCGCTAAGCGACTGCAGGCTGTCCATTCTTCGCCCATTGGTAGCCGGGACGAACTCCGGCAACTCTGCGGCTCCAGCGGGATAAGAAAATGGATGCAAACTGTCTACCTGTTCAGAGTTGTTGGTCACATGATTCATTTAATTCCAAAAAAGTGTTTCCCTTTCAGTTTAGCGAAATACGTCCATTTCGATACGCCTCAAAAACCACCTCCTCCAAGTGCATGAACCTTTTTCGATAAATGCAAGGTTTTTTTAAATTGACCAGTTTCCATGAGGTGAATTTTTTATCACAAATCCAATTAATACAGTTTAATAGTCAATGGAAACACAGCGTTCCAGAGGTAGAGGTGTGGAAACAATAAGCTCACTCCTGTTTGGCGACAGTAGTTGCCATAGATACCATGACTCAGAGCGACTTTAACCAATCACTGTCGATTGGTTCCAATATGGCGCCGCCCGTATCAGGAAGCGATGGTGAAGGATTTGGCCTGATATCATGATAGCCGGAGGTAAGGTGACGTCCACCTCCATTGATCATTTTTATATAGTCGATGCTATCAGCTAGAATTCTCACCCTCAAAGACCTGTTAGTCCACCTTTAAATAGTCCAACTCCACTCCACTTTTCCTAAATTAGAAGCACCAGTTTGAGGTAGTTAGCTGCATAAAGACACCTGTCCACTTATACAATCAGTAAGACTGCAAATACCAACATGGCTAAGACCAAAGAGCTCTCCAAAGACACCAAATACAAGGCTAGAAAGGGCTAAGCAGCTTGGTGAAAAACAATCTTCTGTTGGAGCAATTATTAAAAGCTAAACACGACTGTCAATCTCCCTTGGACTGGGGCTACATGCAAGATCTCACCTCATGGGGTCTCCATGATCCTTAGAAAGGTGAGGACACAGCCCAGAAGCCCACAGGAGGAGCTAGTTAATGATCTGAAAGAGCTGGGACCACCATTTCCAAGGTTACTGCTGATAATCCACTAAGACGTCATGGTTTATAGTCATGCATGCCACAGAAAGTTCCCCTGCTTAAACCAGTGCATGTCCAGGCCCTTCTAAAGTTTGCCAGTGACCATTAGGATGATCCAGAGGAGTCATGTCAGTAAGTCATGTGGTCAGATGAGACCAAAATATAACGTTTTGGTCTGAATTCCACTCACCGTATTTGGAGAAAGAAGAATGAGGAGTACCATCCCAAGATCACAATCCCTACTGTGAAGCATGGGGGTGGTAGCATAATTCTATGGGGGGGGGGGGGGGGGGGGGTTCTGCACATGGGACAGGATGACTCTACTGTCTTAAGGAGAGGATGATCGAGGCCACATATTGTGAGATTTCATGGAACAACCTCCTTCCCTCAGTTAGAGCACTGAAGATTGATCGTGGCTGGGCCTTTCAACATGAAAATGCACACAGCCAGGAAAAGCAAGGAGTGGCTTTGTAAGAAGCATATCAAGGTTATGGAGTGGGCTAGCTAGTCTCCAGACCTCAACCCAATAGAAAATCTTTGGAGGGAAAGCCCAGCGATAGCCCAGAAACCTGACTGATCCAGAGGAGATCTATGTGGAGGAGTGGGCCAAAATCCCTCCTGCAGTGTGCAAACCTGGTGAAAAACCACAGCAAAAATCTAACCTGTGGAATCGCAAACAAAGGCTACCGTACCAAATATCAACATTGGTGTTCAAATACCTTTGCAGAAGTAGCATATATATACATTACATGAAAAAAACATGAATGCTAAGTGGGAGAACTTGCAAAATTACAGTGTTCAAATACTTAATTTCCTGACTGTATCCATTGTTCAAACCTGCTTAAAGTCCCAGTCCAACTATATTTTGTTATTTTGTTTTGTTACAAAATTGTTCCCAGTGGTCTTTTAATTATTTGATTATTGTGAGGAAACTGGAAATTCTAAACAGGACTGTAAAATAAGTTCGTTCCCCTTCAGTTTCCTGCACACAGAAATGAATGAATAATGACTCAGAGACAGTTACTTATCTTTTGTGTAGGTTTTACTTTGTACAAATACGAAGGGGATAGACAGATGAACATGGTGCATTCAAAGTCCGAACCAACGAGCTCAGAGATGGGCTTGGTATATAAACCCTACATTTGCATATTCAGAAGATCGTCCGATGGACCCCGTGTGAAAATCACGCCAACAGATTGCTGCTGGAAAGGCACTTCAAGGCTAAAGTGAAGATAACTCTGACGCCTGCTCAGCAGAACACACATGCACAGAAAAAAGGGAGGATGAGAATAAACTGTGAAAACAATAGCTTGGCTGTGCTGTCTTCAAATGTAATACAATTTTGAGATGACAATACATGATTGGTGAATTAAGTTTAAACCATTAGTGTAATAAAAGTTAAAGGCAGTTTCTAACTATTCTTCACAATTATGATGTTTTCAGCCCAAATCAAAAGGTCTTTGTCGTGTCTGTAAGACATATTTTCTGCAATGCAGCAGGTGCTCATTAGAAATTCCCCACAGAGTTCTGGGCGGAAACGTTGGCGCAGAAGTAAGCCTCTGCTGACATCCCATCATCCCTTGTTTACACTCTCTCCTGTTTGCTTAGAGTGAACAAAGCTAACATTAGCGTAACAAGAAAACGCCAAGTAATATCGGAGCTATCCAGCCGCACAGTTTTGAGCCAGATGCCAGCTCAGATGGGGAAAATGAAAATGTTAATGCATCTATTTGTCTGCAAGTGAATGCATCAGAATTGGAGCGGGGAAGGAAGACTTTGGCCGCCCTTGTCAGTTGCTGCATCACGCTGTGTTTATTTTTAAATCCCGGTTTATCTGCTCCTGATCCATCACAATTTCAACAAAGAAATACGCAGAAAAAACACGTTATTTATTGTATTACATCTGGACCTAACCGTAATGATCATAAACATCCAGCAACTTGTTGCTTTATGCTGCTTCATGGTTTTACCCCCCTTCCCCCACTCTATAATCACCCTCCCCCCCCCCCCCCCCCCTCTAACATCCCTCTCTTCTTTCTTCCTTTCTTTCCAATGCATGGGAACAATTTTTCCTAAAAAAAAACTGTATCTTAATGTATTTTTTTTAATACACCATTAAGGTTTTTATCTTTAACCCTTGTCCTATCTTGTATGACCCCACCCTTACATTGACGTGTTCACCCTACCATGACAAAGGTGGAAAGATTTCATATAATCCATGGCAGTGGCGGTTTTTGATATGGGCGATGTGGGCGGTCGCCCAGGGCGGCACTTCATAGGGGGCGGCATATGTCGTGCCTGAGGCGTTACACCTAATGTGCTACATACTATATTCAAAGAGGAAGCTTGGAGCTTTTAATTTGAAATTGCTTCAGCAGCCAACACTTAATGCTTTCAGTTTGACACATCAGACTCTTAAGAATGTCTTCCTCCTATTTGCTCTTCACACTTATGGTGCAAAAAAAAAAAAAAAAAAAAAGAATACCTCAGAGTGAAACAACGTAAAACAGGCACATGAAAAGGAATTAGGCATAACAAACACCCGTGCTCAACCCAATTTCGAAAAAAGCAGGCAATGGAGATTATTTCCCACAATTCTTTGCTCTGACACAGCAGACCCGATGCGCACGTGACCACCGCCCTCTGCTGCAAGACGCTTGCGGCCACACCTCTTTGCGGTAGTCTTTGGAACATAAGTCAAAAAACTCGAGAGGGGGGCGCAACTCGCCGGTGGCTGGCTGAATCACACTAACAGGTGATTGGGAGTCTTTTTCTATCTGACAATCAACTCTGGGCCGCAGCTGCGCCTCCCGTCATAGAGACGGAGCCGCGTGTGTCAGAGGGAAGGGGGGGGGTGGAGGGGGGTGAGCGCAGACCATTTTTTATGGATTGAGGTTTTTTGGAGGATTTCTGCTGTTGGTGTTGCACAAATTTAGGGAAATGCCAAATATTTTTGGAGTAATCCCACTGATGAGTTCTAAGATTTAGTCTTTAATGTTTTATAAGACCTAAACATATTAATCACAATAAGTTTTATTTTTTAGATCTAATCCCTCTGATATGTTTCACAAAGACACACACAGGACGTCACACATTAAGAAATTATTGCTAAAAATGAAGCAGGAGTCCAGCTCTAAAAAAAAAATTCTCTAAAAAATGATGAAAGAGCAAAAAAAATGGAATTATTTGATATAATTTCTTATTAATATTTCCAGGCTTTCTTTGTTTTTTGTCCTGCAGCATGTTCATATTTGTATAATTTTGACAGAATATATTTATATGGAGAACAAAATATTACAACTTATTTAAGGTTTAACTTGTGTTCCTGTTTTTATTCATATTTATGTTCAAAAAGTTCAGTTTAAAAGGTTCAAAAGTTTAGCTTTAGTGTGTTCAGTAAACATTTATCTTCTTCGGCCCAAAACCTTAAGCGTGTTTTTAACTTAGGCCCCTGTGTGACTGAGTTTGACCCCCCTGTAATACGAGTCTAGAAAATTCATGCATTTTTTGTGTAAAATGGCTAAATAGAAGATAGGGAACACAGCAGGATGTTGTCAAATTTTGTATGTGTGTGTGTGGGGGGGGGGGGGGGCGCTGGTGGGGTTACTCGCCCAGGGAGTAAGTTAGTGTAGAACCGCCACTGATCCATGGACACCAGTGAAGATCACAAATCATTGAAGAAAAAAGGTTCAGCGCACTGTCTAGTGCAGGGGGTCACCAACCCTGTGCCCGCGAGCACCCCTTGTGGCGCCCGCAGGGAATGCACCCCCAAATTTTTTTTTATTTTATTTTATTTTTTTAAATTAAAGCAAATATTCAACAAACAACCGCGGCATGTCTGTCAATGACAACAATAACAATTCTGAGGTAAAGGTAGACAAAAAAGACAAAAATTAAAACAAATACAACTTTAAAAAATAATCAATAAAAATAAGGGTCTATTACAAAAGTTTAAATAGATCAAATAAATTACACAATGCCTGGGCATTTTTATGATTCATGTAATGTAAAGATTTAGAGAATAGGTTGAGACGGTTGAGTAATCCATTAATATGAGGTTTCACCTTTAAGAGTTTACAAGTATGAATAAAATTGTCAGGTGGGGAAGGTTGGTGAGCAGGAAGGACCCAAAATGCAGATACGGGAGGCACACGGTTCCAGGGCAAGGGATTTAATTAACAAAAAGCGCTGCAGAGCAGGAAAACAAATCTAAACTTACTGTGAGCAAAACATGAACACAAGGCAGAGGGCAGAGACGAAGAGACATTTAAGAAATTACATGAAAGACATTAAGACATTAGTGACGTTAATGGACCAGCACAAGAGGAAGGCAGAGACAAAACTTAAATACAAACAGGAATGACAAGACACAGGTGAACATGATCAGGGCAGATTTGGACAGAGGAAGTAAAACTCAAGAACAAGACAAGACTTTCAAAATAAAACAGGAAACAGAACTCAAACATGACAGAGACCAAAACGGAAAGCAAAAACCAATACAAAAGAAACTCAAACCATGACAAAAATGCTTTGAAATTACAATCAATGCATTAATCAGAAAGTCGAGATTTTTGTCACTTAATTGTAATCGAATTTCAATTGTATTCCAATTTAAAAGATTAATGATGATATTTTTGGATTTTAGTCAATTATGAAAAGAAGACCGAAACTCACATGCAAACATTCAAAGAAAAGATGTTCCACAGTTTCTACATCATTTCCACAAAAGACATAAAGATCACTATCCCAGTTAAATCGAGAATGTAAAAAATGATTGGAAGGGTAAATATCATTTAACAGGAATGCTCCAAAAATAGCACTGCTCATTTAACAAATCAATATTGTGGTGATTATGGGGTTAGCCCCACCTTATTGTTTTAAGGCTCATGGGAAGTGGGGAAACTCGGATGTGTTAAATCGCTCACCATAAGTGAGGGAGCTGTGAGCAGAATTGAAGTTAATGCTGTTTGGCTGGTGGTGGGTGTGTTCAAAATAAATGGACAGATATGATTGTCTGCTAACTTATGTGAGTGTTGGTCTCAACAAACTGGGATTGTGCTTTGCATGGGGCATGGGTATCAGATTTGGACATGTCAAGTGGAGCCATTACTAAGTAAGAGGATAGTGAGTTAAGACTCGGGCGCAACAGTACTTGCCAGGATAGTAGAGGGTGGCGATTCAGTGCTTGCTCTTAGTAGTTGTGGCACTTTAGTTCTGCTTTCGTGAAATATATTGTAGAGTATGGAACGGCCTGAAACTTGCGAATCGGCGCTCCCTTCTTTGAGAAAGAGGCGCATGTGTGTGGGTGTGTGAGGAGGAGAAGGGGAGGGGTAGTGTGGGTGCATGTTGTGAGGTAAAACGGCACACGGAGACCATTGCGCAACACCTAAATTACTCAGTTCATTCTAATAGTGTAATTCTTTACTGACTATTGCAGACATTTTAAATACTTGTCTGTATTTTTTCCATACATTTATTTTTACGGTTGTTTAGTTGGTGATGGTAACATATAAATAAACACAGCAGGTAATGGAGGCTGGAAAACAGCTGCACTTTTTCAGACCATAAATAAACAATAGATCATTTGTTTCTGAAAGTATTGAGGATTTTTACTGTTGCTGTTGCACAAAATTAGGAAAATGCCAAATATTTTTGGAGTAATCCCAGTGATGAGTTCTGTAATTTAGTTTTTTATCTTTTATGAGACCTAAACATGATTTTCACAATAGCAGGTTTTTAAATAATCAAATCCCACTGATATGTTTCACAAAGACACACACAGGACCAAAGACACACAGGACCAAAGACTGTCACAGAACATCACACGCCAAGCAGGAATGAACATATTGCTAAAAAAGATTTCAGGAGTTCAGCTCTAACAAAAAGAGAAAAGAGCAAAGAAAATTTAATTATTATAAAATTATTAATATTTCCTGGCTTTTTTGTCCATATTTGCATCATTTTGACAGAATATATATATTATTCTGGTTAACATTCCTGTCTGTTTTTATTCATATTTATGTTATAAAAGTTAAAGTTAAGTTAAAGTTTTAAAGGTTCAAAAGTTTAGCTTTAGTGTGTTCAATAAAAGTTTATCTTGTTCTGCCCGCATCCTAAAGTGTGTTTTGGATTTAGGCCCCCTTTGCCACTGAGTTTGACCCCCCTGCAATACGAGTCTAGAAAATGCATGCATTTTTTGTGAAAAATGAGCAATTAAAATAGGGCACACAAAAGTACGTCCTCAAATTGTGTTTGTGTGTATGTGTATGTGTGTGTGTGTGGGGGGGGGGGGGTAGTAAACAGGTCCTGTGGCGCCCTTCATACCACTTGGTCCCCATGAAATAGCCCTCAGTCTCAAAAAGGTTGGTGACCCCTGGTCTAGTGGGTCTAGATGACCCAACTCCCAACGTTAAAGTTCCTAGGATAGCACAAGGGTTCCATTACTGCCCCTGTTGGCCATGTGTTTCACTAGCTTTTTAACCCATTGACTCCTACCTGATTTAGTTCTCTCGGTTATATTGTTTCCTGTCATTAAAGACAATACTGCCAGTTTAAATAGTATGTTGAATTACCGACCGATTGCCCTTGCCAGCAACATCTCAAAAAACTTTGAATGTTTTATTTACTAGGCTCGAGTGCATCTTTTAACAAGTGAGAATCAATTTGGTTTAAAAAAAAGCCTTGGCAGTGGTATGTGTATTTACGCATTACAGGAAATAGTAGGGAAATACCTAAATCTGAATACATCTGTATTTTTGTGTTTTATTGATGCCACTGAGGCCTTTGACAGGGTGAACCACCACAAACTATTCCAGAAGCTAATTAATCGAGGTGTGCCGAAATATCTGGTACGATTCCTGGTTTGCTGGTACACTAACAATGGTTGTCAAATGTTTTATCTGAGTCTTTTTCTGTAGGCAATGGTGTTCAACAGGGAGGGATCCTCTTTCCATTTTTATTCAATGTATATATTGATGATCTATCTACTAAGTTGAATCTGTGCAAAACTGGGTGTGTTGTGGATGTCAAACTTTTAATCATCTTATGTCTGCTGATGACCTTGTCATTTTTAGCCCCTACAGTACAAACATACAAACACTTCTAAAGTTTTCTCTGACTATGGTAGAGGCTTTGATATTAACTACAATCCTTCTAAAAGAAAAATAATGATTGGAAGGACCAAAGACAACAAAAATGTAAACTTTCCTGTTTTTAAGCTCTGTGGAATGCCTCTGGAACAAACCTCAACTATCAAATATCTTGGACACTTCATTACAGATGATTGGAGGGATGATAGAGACATTCAGAGACAGTACTGTAAACGCTATGCTCAGGCAAACATGCTGATGAGAAAATTCAGTACGCGTTCTCTTCAAGTGAAGTGTTCCCTGTTCAGAGTTAACTGCACTCCTCTGTATGCGGCTACGCTTTGGTGGAACTACGGACGTGGGACATTCCGTAACTTCTTAGTGGCCTGTAACCATGTTTTTAGGCTTCTGCTACAGGTGCCCAGGTGGTACAGAGCCAGTCAGCTATTTGTGGATGCTCACATCCCCACCTGTGAAGCACTACTACGTAAGCTTACACACGGCCTTATGGAACGCCTGGACAAATCTAAGAATTTAATTATCATGTCTCTGACTGATCCCAAAAGAAGCTCCTGCCGCTACACTTCCACCTTGAGGAAACACTGGATACAGCGATTATACTCTATTATTTTTATTTTATTTTATTATGTATGTTGTATTTGTATCTTCTTCTATGGACTGCACCCAATTCTGAAATAAAGTCAATTATTATATCTTCAGAGGACAGTGGACTCATAAATATTTTTCACAAAACGCTCATATGAATTAAATTTAACTTCGTGAAATTGATGACATCATAGCCGCGGGTTAAAAAACAAAAGTAGTGAGCATGGTGTCTGAATTGCTTTTAAAATTCAGAGCACTACATAGTGCCACACTAGATAGTTTTTTAGTAGTTACGGGTTGGGCTGGGAATTCGGACACAACCTTAATTTTAAACCAACAACAAAATACAGGCTTAGACGCACTTAAAATACTTGCGGGCAACAGAGCAATGAGCCTCGTTCTCTTCTCTCTCACCTGACCTTGTGCACGCTGGACGCGGCAGATCAGGGAGCTTATGCAATGTGCTCCTGGGCCATTGAGACATAAATGTGTTCCGTCTTTGCAAGAGTTTGATTGACAGCAATTTGAAAGGAGAAATACTCAGAAAAGCAAAAATGAAATGAATTTTTATAACATTTTTATAACACAACAGAAAAAGGCCACAGGTTTATTTTAAAAACTCTAAAAACACTCCCAGGATCACTTCTGCTATGCAGGATATGTGCAAAGCCATTGGTCTCGTAGATATTTGGTGAATGTTTAACCCATCATCCAGAGATGACACTTTTTTTCTCCCCCTCATAACACATTGTCTCTAGGATAGATTACTTTTTCAGAAAGGGAATGGTTGAATTTGAGATGATTCTATAATCACCCTCTAACCCCCCCCCCCTCTCTCTCTCTAACATCCCTCTCTCTTCTTCCCTCCCTCCCTCCCCAAAAGGGGTTTATTCAGACATACCTTTGGTTTGTCTGAAGATTCATAACCCCTGTTGTTCAAGTAAAATATGTCCAACACAAAAGGCCTTCAGCTGTCATCTGTTTGCCCAGCTGTTGGACAGGACAAGTAAAAAAACAAAAAAACATTCCCTTCGTGAAATTCAGTACTATTGGTAACAATATTATTTCCAATCATACATCTGTATATTTGCATGTGTGTAACCTCACAGTTTGATTCAAGCAAAGAAATAAACGGCTTCTAGCCTGTTCCAGAGCAACGGTGTCCCGCTTCATTAGTTACCGCTTGCCTCCCGATCGGGACCCGACCGGAAATATCAGTGGTTTCCGACTACGGTCTGAAGCCTGAGGCTGCAAGGTAACACGCTGATGGGGCTCCAGCTGTCCTCGAACAGCAAACTCAGCGCACAAAAGCACCTTAATAAGTCATGTGATCTCAGTTGGTGGTCTCCTGAGTTGACGTCACTGACGTACGACTCGCATTTACTGGGGAATATCCGATTTGTCTGCTTACATGGCACACACAAATGCACGTATCCGATTCGTTTCCGTTTTATTTCCACATATGAATGAGGCCTGAGATCTGAGAAAATCGGAATCCATGCGTTTTTTTCCTGCTTACAGGTTCACGGTCATATCCGATCTGTGCCACATGAGAGGAAAAAGTTGCAATTGGGTCACTTGAACCATGCAGTGTGAATGCGGCCTTAGAGAGTTCTTTGGCCGCATTTACACTGCAGGTCTTGATGCCCATATCCGATTTTCTGACTGTATCCGATTTTTTTGATGATCCGCTTACATCATCTTTTAAAAGTGACCCGTATCTGATTTTTGCATTTGCACTATACAATGCTGACACTATCAAACGTAGACGTTCTGAGGACTACGTAGCAGTATTTCCGCCTTCCGCGGACCTCTTTCGGACTTTTGTGACTCTCGTTGTCATGGAGGCAAGGCTGCGACGGAAGGAGGCGTTGCCTAGGGCGCTGCTGAGGGGATGCATGGGGGAGTAAAAAGGAGGGCTGCTCGGCTCTCTCTGAGTTTTGAATGAGGAAGTGTTGCAGACGTGCTGTACTAACAGTCTGATCCAAGTGTTGAACCTTTCCTGCGCGATGACTTCTCTTTTCCGACCGTGGTCAGAAACACACGGGAGATTTCCTCGGGGTTCTCTTTTCCGTTCTGAACCCTCAGCCTCCAGAGTGGGTTAAGAAAGACTCCAAAACTTTTGGGGGAGACACCTTATTTTTGATTTACGGTTCTCCGACACTCCCCCGCTCCGCGCTCACACCCGCTCTCTCTCCTTAAGTTACACACGCAAGCACGCGCGCGCGCTCACACACACACACACGGTCCCCATCACACACGGCCCCCAAAGAAATAAACGGCTTCTAGCCTGTTCCATAGCAACGGTGTCCCGCTTGATTAGTTACCGTTTGCGTCCGGACCGGACATAACAGCGGTTTCCGACTACGGTCTGATGCCTGAGGCTGAAAGGTAACACGCTGACAGCAAAATCAGCGCACAAAAAGCACCTTAATAAGTCATGTGATCTCAGTTGGTTATGTCCTGAGTTGATGTCACTGACGTAAGACTCGCATTTACTGGGGAATGTCCGATTTGTCTGCTTACATGGCACACGCAAATGCACGGATCTGATTCGTTTCCGATTTATTTCCACATATGAAAGAGGCCTGTATCCGATCTGAGAAAAACGGAATCCATGCGCTTTTGTCCTGCTTACACATTCACCAATCATATCCGATCTGTGCCAAATGAGAGGAAAAAATCGGAATTGGGTCACTTGAACCATGCAGTGTAAAGGCGGCCTATATCAGCCTTGACTGATTGGAAATAAACTCTGAGATTCCTAATTTCTTATCCTCTCTCTCTTTGCCTTGACTATCAAGGGAACAGGCAGACTCGCTGGATGCTTCTATTACTAAGGAGGAGATTGTCAAGGTAATTAAGGGTCTTCTTTAAAACATTTGCTGAAACACTTTTTTACTTCAAATGTATATTGAGTCTCTGGAACGAGGCAACCCCCCCACACACATACACATCACATTGTCAGAGACCCCGATCTCACTTCTTTTGAAGAGTAATAACGATCCTCTGGAGGGCAAAACCTATTCCCCAACAGCTAACTTATCAAGTTATTAAGTTATCAAGTTACTCATCAAGTACTTTAACAAAGAGCAGCTCAGCGAAGTCAGTTTTTGTGAAGATGTCACAAAACACATGAAAGATGCATTGCCATTTAGCAGTCTGGTTTAGCTGCTGACAGGAGAAAGAGGCAGATCCACTTTAATGTCAAAAGTCTGAGATTCTAACTTGAGTTCATATCTGTAGATCGGTGTTCACTCCATTGACTGCACAAGGAAACTGGACTGAGTGACCCCTCCCCCCTGGAAGTACCCGCTGGTTCCAAGAAGCTAAAATCCAACATAAGAAAAACAGCTGTTACTCAGCCATTCTATTGGTCAGAATAACCATTCTGGATCTGATACCTTTTTCTTAACATCTTCTTGATAATCCTTAAATATTTTTTATTATATTTTTTCTTTATTGCAAGTTATTCAAGTTATGAATTGACCAATCAGATGCCTCAATAAAAGCATGTGGTGCCCGCTGGTCCCACCTTGACCGTTTGATTAACAGATTCTTCCGAGACGCTTTCAGTTGAAGGAGTGTGGACTTCCTAAAAAATTACTCATGATTGGTGACAGTAGTTGCCATAGAAACAAAGATGCAGACCGACTCGGACCAATCACTGCCGTCTGGCTTCAAATGGCGACACCCGTATCGCTGAAAAATGGCGACTGAATTGACTTCATGGTGTTGGAGCCAGAAGTAAACCATTTTTTATGGATGACGTGACACTCTCTCAATTGGTTCACTTGGAGGAAAAAAATATGTCTGCTTGGTTGTGCTGTTACAAGGACCTGAAAGAAATGTCTCAGTCTAAAAATGTTCTTAGTGTAAAAAAATATTAGAGCCAGACCACGGTCCCAGATAAGTGGAGGATGGATGGATGGATTAGGATAAAATGATATTGTAAAAGCACAACGACCATTACTTTGTATGTTTCCCACAGTACACATTTGGTAGACTAATACAAACCTATTTATATTTTTATATATTTGTATATATATATATATATATATTTATAATATTTGTTGTTATTTTACAAAATAACTACATTTCTCGCCCACCGCTGTGCCGCGCGCCGGATCGCCCTTTAGCTGCCTCCCCCCTCCACCCAAACGCGGTGCTGTAAACAAGCTGCTGTCACTCAACAAACTACATCTCCCATCATCCTGCGCGTCGCGGGCTCGCTGTGTCCCTTGTTGGATTATTTTTGTCGCTGCCGGATTCTTGAGCTCTGGTTCGGTTCTGAGTGGGATTGCGGGGCGACGTGAGGAGCTCGAACCTGGACAGAGCCGGGCAGGTGCCGTGAGGAGGTGAAGCTTCGCCCCTCTGCTCTGCCGCCTCCTCTTCTTCATCCTCTTCATCCTGGCACCGTAAATGTTATTTATGAATGCCTGCCGCTCACGGGCGTGTGCGCGCAGGCTCTCCATCACTACGCTGTTATAATTAGAAGACATCGGACAGAAATTCCGGCCGATGTGCGGGTCTATCCCGCAGCTGCGGTGTCCGCTGTGTGCGGTTGAACCCGCGCTTCGGTTCTTTGTGATCGGCTCGGTTCTGTGAGCGGCGGCGGGTGGAGTTCTGCTCTTTGATAACACTGGGTCAATACACCGAGAGACGCCGCAACCCGGGAAAGCCTCACCTCAACACCCGACAAGGTAAGCAGCGCGTTCGGGCAGAGCGCGGTGGAAATGACCGCATGCGGTTCGGGAGTCCGAGCTCCATCCGCAGCATCCCGCAGTGTTTCCCTCCTCTCACTGGCCGGCCGTGCAGCTCACAGGCCGGCCACACGCTGACAAAAGCCCCGTGGAGCCTCCGTGTGCCCCCCCGCGCTGGTTCTGAGCCCAGAGCGGCCTGTGAGGGATTCCGGGCTGAGCAGAGGTAGCGGTTCCGGGCTGGATGCAGACCGGTGCATCCCGCGATCGTCAAATCACAGCAGCTAACGGACGGAGCTAGCCGCGGTTAGCCGGTGCTCTCCGGCCGGGATGCTGCGAGGCGGCAGCGGGGCTTCCTGCTAAGTCCGCGTACCGGACCAGCCCAAACCTGCGGGTTCTGCGAGCTGCGCCGCAGAAATGCACGTTCGTGCTGCAGTTATATGTTTCATTAAAATAAATGTCTGAATTTTCAGCACCGACCTTGAAAAACGGCCGCTTTTAGTTTACGGCAGCTAGCTAGTAGCACAGGTGAGCTGGTCGGACCGAACCGCATGTGTGAAACTGTCCAAAATCGTAAAACTCTATGTTCTGCTCGGGTTCTACAGCGACACGCTAAGAAATACGTGGAATTGAGTGGGGTTCGGCCCGGGGGGCGTGCACAGACGCGTGCTAGCATCCTCCATTGAAAGTTGTGGGAGTCGTTAGCCAGGAGCTAGCAGCAGCTGGAGGGGGGGCTGCGGCCTCAGAGCCCGAAAAGAGGCAGCTCTTCCCGCCCAGCACCCGGTCCGTGGGGTCTCAGCTCAGCAGGGCCTGGTCTGGACCGGAACCGGTCTTTGGGTCCTGACCTGACCTCACTAATAACTTGGCTGATGTGGTTCCGAGTGAACAAACAATAACACCGAAACCGCTTAAAACTCTGGCTGTTGTAAAGTGAGCCTCCCTAAAACGATGGAGTCCGTCTGTTTACCTGGAGATCTGATGTCATTTTAGGTAGAAAGCTTTAATGTTTTATTATTATTATTATTATTATTATTACCTATTGATTAAAATAGCCAGGAGAGTAAAATGTATTTTCTGTCCTTAAAGAAAAGGGATGGAAACATCCTGCAGTTTGGACTCACTAAACATGGCCGCCAAACAAACACCTGGATGCTTGGAAGAACTCACTTATCGGAACCAAAGAAAAAAATGTTTTGATGCTGCTTCTGTAGTGTCAACCAAATAATGGCCATGAATCAAACTGATGTTATGAAGTTCATTAGTTGGTGTCTGGATTTATCTTCATCTATAAGCAGGTAACATTTAAAGTTACCAAGTCTTCTTCTCAGTTGTAAATGTAAATGTCAGCAACAGCTTTTCCAAAAAGGATTTTCAGTGAGTGTTTAAAGACCAACAGCAGTTATTTTTGAACCATAAGCAGGATCTGCATGAAGAAACCAAACTCTTCTCTGCATCCACTTTATATTTGACCAAGAATGCAGCATTCACACCTTCTAGTCACACGACCAATTTTAGGTCATAAAATACACTCTTCAGGAATGCAAATTAGACACTAATCTGTTTTAAAGACCCACTCTGATTAAAAAAAAGTATTCTTGTGGCATTTTTGAGATGATGGAGGACACATATAAAGAAAGTTAGGTTTGAAATTGCATTTCTCAGTGTTTCTTTATTCAGACTTTAGTGAATCAGGAGCAGACAGATAAACGATTAAAAGAGTTTTCTTGTGACGTAGAAAATCCTCTGGGTGAGCCACAAGCTCCCAGCTCCGCTCCATTCTGATGCATCCACATGTCTTTGTTTTCATCGTCTGATTTTCCTCGCCGTTTTTGTTGTTCTGGGTAATTTTAGGTTGAGTTGTAAGGGGCTGTAAGCTAGCAGGAGAGAGTATAAAGGGATGAGTGACGAACAGTTGGCACAGGCTTGCTCTGGTCCACTGGGAACACTTTTCCAATAGATTAAATGATGATTGGAGTGGGACTTTAACACAATTTCTTTAAAATTCAACTTAAATATAAAAAAAAACGTTTCTGAAACAAACATATATACACTAATTGTTAAAAGAAATCTGCAATGAGACTTATTTAATCCAGTGTAAAACTGAGACATTAGTTTGGGAAGAATCCAGTTTATTTTTTATTTTAAAAAAATCTGAAGATACCGACAGAAAACAAAAAGCTTCATTGAGCTTGTGGGTTAAAGGTTTCGGGTCAGAACAAAGCAGAAGAGCTGATTTCTGTTTTGTTGACAGCGACACCTGCAGCATGACTGCTGAATAGCATTTAAACCTTTTATCATCATGTTTACAACAGAACCGTCTAAGACCGGAGCTTTAGCTTTGCGTTTTGATGCTCCAAGTTTAAAGGTCACAACCTCAGAGACCAAAATCTCATTTTTGACTCACCAGCCGAGTTGACCAGTAGATAAAAAAATCCACCAGCCAGGCTCAGTTTTTACCCGACAAATGATTCCATTATTTCACAAAGAAAAGGTGTTATTTTAAAAAATGACATTATGTTGAACCCATAGAGAGACAAAGTCACAACATCATGAAAACATCCGATTAAAAAAAAACGTTTCTTTTTTCTAAGGAACTCCTGTATTGATTTCAAATCAATCTTTGCTCTCTGTTTTTGCCATTTTTACGCCACCTTTGAGGTGTTTTATTATTTTTAATCACCAATGACTTGTTTCTTCTGTTTAACACAGATAAAAAGTCCCCCTGTACCCCCATGGGGAGACGGGTGTCAGTCAATTACCTGTAATCTGAACCAGCTGAAGATTTTTCTTTATTTTCATTCAAGAAAATAAAATTGCTTTAAAGTAATTTATAAATAGAATGAACACATCTTTAAAGTAATCTAAAAATGTAAAGGTGCTGAGAAAACAAGGACAGATTTACTAAAGGGGAGCAGACTGACAGAAAAAACACTTTTTATTTCCTAATTCTACATGAAATCAGAACAAAATAGCCTAAAAAGGATCAAGTTTTAGATTGTTGCTATTGAAAGCAAAGATGCAGCGCTCTCATGAGGGGGGGCTGTTTTCACATAAATGTTGGCTATGTAATGTTATGGTAGTAACTTTAGAAAAACAAATAGTTATACATTATTTTTACATTATTTTTTTTTAAATATCTGTAAATCAGATATTAATTCTGTGAACAAATTATAGTGTCTTTGTTAAAAATAAATGACACAAATTAGTGCAAATGTGGTGTAAACAAAACAAAAATCTCCCAGAAAAAAAAAATCAAGTAGCTAGGAACTTTCCTTTAAGTTATTTAAGACATGAACTGCTTTCAAAATAAATTACCAGGGATAAAATACATGAACTTAAAGTGCATCTAAAAGTTAACATGTGAACAAAACCTTTGGGGAACAGCTGCATATGATGTATGTTTAGATCTTCATGTTTTTCTTGACAACCTCAGGCTTTTTAGCGTCAAGACGCCGCTCGTCTACCTTTTGTGGAGAAGGGGGGTCTAACAACCATGGCTTTCTCACACAACTCCGGGTGATGAAGCTTCAATGCAGCCAGCGCGTCTTTTAACTTGCTGCTCTCGCTATTTTCCTTGTTTTCCCCTCCGCCATTTCTGTTTGAATATGTTTTCTTCTTCGTCCGCCCACGACAGCCAATCTCGCAACGAGTGCCCCCTATCTACCCTCCAAAGAATTGTCTTACCAAAGGACGATTAATATAACGTTTTACAGGGTCTTCAAGCCTAAATTAAAGGTCAATACTTGATGAAGACGCATCAAGAATCAATCACAGGACTAAATATCGCGATGTATCACCATATCGATATTTTGGCACACCCCTATGTTATGTTGATAAAGTTTCATTCAAAGGGAATGTAACTTTTTCTGTTATTATATTTATAAAATACATTTTTATATATGTTATATGAATTAATTTTGTTTATTTATCTGCCACATCTTAAAGTTCATTTTGTGAGATTATAGCCAGTTTGTGGTTGGAAACTGGCGACACGCGGAACAGCTGCTTAGCATATCATGATAGCATCCTAGCATTTAGCATTGTAGCATAATAGCATTGTAGCATGATAGCATCATAGACTTTAGCATTGTAGCTTGATAGCATCGTAGAATTTAGCAGTGTAGCATGATAGCATGGTAGTATGATAGCATGGTAGCATTTAGCATTGTAGCTGTTAACGTCATAGCACGATAGCGTCGTAGCATCTTAGCATTGTGGCATCAGTGTGTTATGACACCGCTGTCTCCAAATCAACCCTTTTTAATAAAAATTCTGTTGCTGCTGTGAGTCCAACAGGTTTATCCTCTAGTTCTTTTTGGATCCTGGTAAAATCCTCACATGTTCTGCTGATTCATCAGCTTAAACTAAACGCTACGAAGAAGTTACGGGGTGGGGGTGGAGGCGGGGGGCTTTACGCGTTGTGTGTGCCTGTGAATATTGCACAACAAGCTTCTTCTTTTTTTTCTTGGCTTTGAGTTAGCGTTTTCGTGTCTGCTCGTTGCGAGAGGTAGACCGACTTTATTCTGAACAGCGGAAGCCCAAAAAAGCAGAGAGCTGGGAAAATAAAATCTTGATTTTCCCTAAAATAAATCGTCTAAAACAACAAACTGGAAACTGGAAATTATTTATCCCTAAAACTGATTTATCGCCCAGCCCTACTACAGACGAATAAAACTGATGAGTCACAGTGAAGTTTTGGGACAGAGGAGTGGAAGCTAGACTGAAGTCAGAAGTAAACATTTGTGAAGAACACTATGGTTTCATGCAGAGAAATATTCAAATGTTTTATATCTGCTTTGAGGATGTTTCTGAAGAATAACCGAGAAGATCAGAAGGATCTACATCAGGTCTTTGTAGAGCTAGAGAAAGTCAATGACAGGATCCAGAGAGAGAAGCTGTGGTTTGGATGAGGAAGTCTGGAGTGACAGGGAAAAACATTGGAGTTGTTTAGGACATAAATGATAACTAGATAGAAGACAGTGGTGAGATCTTCTTTAGGTGTGACAGGATATCAAGGTGGAGGTGTGACTACACCAAGGATCAGCTTTAAGCTCCTTCTTGTTTGCTGTGGTGATGGACAGACTAAGAGATGAGGTTAGACAGGAATCTCTCTGGATCGTGATGTTTGCAGATGATAATGTGATCTGTTGTGAGAGCAGGGAGCAGGTGGAGGAACATCTAGAGAGGTGGAAGTTTGCTCTGGAAAGGAGAGCAAAGAAGGTCAGCTGCAGTAAGACGAGAAGAGAAGAACAGAAATGGAACAGTAAGGCTACAGGGAGCAAAGGTGAGGAGGGTGGAGCACTTTAAGTCCTTAGGATCAACAGTCCAGAACAACAGAGATTAGGAAAAAAGATGAGGAGGGGTGTTCAAGCAGGTTGGAACAGATGGAGGAAGGTTTCAGATGTGATGTGTGACCAAAGAGTAATGAGAATTGATAGAATCCGGACTGAATCCATCAGAGGAACAGATCATGGTAAATGTTTGGAAATAAATTCAGACTGAGAAGGTATGGATACATTGAGAGAAGGAACAGGGTTCACGGATGAAGAGGAGGAGGGCATGAGTGTGGTTGATGTGAGAAAGAGGATAAAGAGGAGAGCGTTAGATTAATGGTAGTTTGGTATCTCAGTCTGTTGACTATCCACATGCGGAAATTTCATTCACATTTGAAAACATCAAAAATACTTCTGGAAATCAGGAAACGTGTAAAAATTGGTTTTTAATTGTGCTAATATTTTTTAAAGTTATTTTTTAATTTCATTTTTTTATTCTGCTATTAAAAAGGATTTTGTAATCTCCAGGTGTGTTGCCAGAACAACAACTAACCAATGATGTCCTTGTGAAAGTGGGCGGGGCTACGTGGCCCTGAGGCAGTAAGGAGGAGGAGTCTCAGCCCTTAGCCCCTCCCTAACCCTAACTTGTCCCACTGACACTCAGACAGCCTCAGCACCCCTGTCCCTCCTTTTCCCCCTTTCCCTCCCCATCCTTTCTACCCCCCATCCCCACCTGTCCCCTTGTTCCTTCCCCCATCACCCCCCTCCTCCTCTGCCACCATGCTGTGGTTGTACTGTTGGTGGAGAGTCTGAGGAAGCAGACTCTGGAAGGTGACGCCGCTCAGCCGAGGGACATTTCCCTGGTAAACATGACACCTTCTCACAGCTTCATCTTCTCTCTTGCAACTTTACTTTCACACCTGCAACTTCACCTTCACACCTGTAGCTTCACTTTCACACCTGCAACTTCACCTTCACACGTGCAACTTCAACTTCACACCTGCAACTTCAACTTCACACCTACAGTTTCACCTTCACACCTGCACATTCACCGTCACACCTGAAACTTCACCGTCACACCTGCAACTTCACCATCACAACTGCAACTTCATCTTCACACCTGCAACCTTCACACCTGCACTTTCACCATCACACCTGCAACTTCACCATCACAACTGCAACTTCATCTTCACACCTGCAACCTTCACACCTGCACTTTCACCATCACACCTGCAACTTTACCGTCACGCCTGCAGTTTCACCGTCACACCTGCAACTTCATATTCACACCTGCAACCTTCACACCTGCACTTTCACCATCACACCTGCAACTTTACCGTCACACCTGCAGTTTCACCGTTACACCTGCAACTTCATCTTCACACCTGCAACCCTGACACCTGCACTTTCACCATCACACCTGCAACTTTACCGTCACACCTGCAGTTTCACCGTCACACCTGCAACTTCACCATCACAACTGCAACTTCATCTTCACACCTGCAACCTTCACACCTGCAACTTCCTCTACACACCTGCAACCTTCACACCTGCGGTTTCACCATCACACCTGCAACTTTACCGTCATGCCTGCAGTTTCACCGTCACACCTGCAACTTCATCTTCACACCTGCAACCTTCTCACCTGCACTTTCACCATCACACCTGCAACTTTACCGTCACGCCTGCAGTTTTACCGTCACACCTGCAACTTCATCTTCACACCTGCAACCTTCACACCTGCACTTTCACCATCACACCTGCAACTTTACCGTCACGCCTGCAGTTTCACCGTCACACCTGCAACTTCATCTTCACACCTGCAACCTTCACACCTGCACTTTCACCATCACACCTGCAACTTTACCGTCACGCCTGCAGTTTCACCGTCACACCTGCAACTTCATCTTCACACCTGCAACCTTCACACCTGTGGTTTCACCATCACAACTGCAACTTCATTTTCACACCTGCAACCTTCATACCTGCAACTTCACCATTACAACTGCAACTTCACCTTCACACCTGCACTTTCACCTTCACACCTGCACTTTCACCTTCACACCTGCACTTTCACCTTCACACCTGCACTTTCACCTTCACACCTGCCTTTTTATGCTAATATCTACCTTTAGTATTGGAGCCCTGCTCTGCTGGGGCAAACCTAAATTAATGCCTTCAGGGTCCAGTTACCTTTATTTACATTATTGGCATTAAAGATTTGTTTAAAAATGGCTGCAAGGTATGTCAGCAGGCTAGTAGAAAATAAACAAAATTGTATTTTCTTTATAATTTCTGAAATAGTGTATTTATTTGTGTTTTCACAGTCCCTGCTGGACCCGAAAACTCTTGCAGAGTGCTGGCCCCCAGATGGCTTGATGCCTGGTGAGTGTTTGTTCATATGGTAAAGGTCGCTGGGAGCTACAATCAGAACATGGCATTTAAATATTTTTATGGTTGATATGTAAGGGATAATGCCAGATAAAGTGTACTATATCAGAAACATTAAGGGACGACTTGGACACCCTCCTGTCAATAGACGAGATGAACTCGAGGCGATGCTCTGTTTCAAGGTTGTGTGTTTGTGTGTGTCTCCTCTCAGAGAGCAGTTACTGGCAGCTCTGCCCTCCCTCCAAGTCCAGCGTGCAGGGGGGGTTACTGAGCTCTAGTTTCCCCCCTGGCCCTGTCCCCCTTGTGCCCCCAGATGCTCACTTGCAGGATGGGGGCGACCTCCTGGATGGGGGTCCCTCTCAGCAGCAGCCACTGGTGCCCAGCACCTCCGCATCTGAGCTTTCTGTCCCTGGACTTTCAACCGACCCCTCAGGGCCTGGACCCCCTCCGCCTCCTCCCCCACCCTCGAAGCGGCACTGCCGTTCGCTGTCGGTGCCCGAGGACCTGTCTCGCTGCCGCTATACGTGGCGGCCCAGCGCCTCGCGGGTCTGGACCCCCGTCAGTCGCCAGCAGTGCCATGGAGGAGCTGTGGGAGGGGCCACAGGTGCTGGAGTGGCACTGGCAGGAGGGGGTATAGCGGTGGGGGTGGCAGGGGGAGGAGCCTGTCCTCTCCGTGCCCCCAGCTCCTCTCTGAACTCGTCCCTGCACTCGTCGTCCAGCCCCACCTTCTTCAGCCTGGCGCTGTCTCCGGACTCCCCCCTGCCCTGGAGCTTTCCCTGGGACCCCAGTGAGGCAGCAGCAGGGGGAGGAGCCTGCTGCTGCTTCTTCCCCTCCCCCTCCTCCTGCTCGTCTTCTCCCTCCCCACTGCATCCGCCTCCCCCTCCTCAGCGACGTTTCTCCCTCTCCCCTGTGCTCATCAGAGACTCAGCAGCCTCCACTTTCCTCCCCCCACCACCAGTGCCGAGCCAATCATCGGCACCCCCGCCAGGCAGCGGCGCTGCTGCTGCCGGCCCTCCTGGGGGGGCGGTTCCCGCCTCACCGTCTTCAGCCTGCAGCACCCCGTCCTCTCTGCGGCGCAGCCTCCCCCCCCAGCTGCCCCGCTGTCATTCGCAGCCATGTGACCTGCTGCTGTTCAAACCGGGTCTGAAGAGGCGCCGTGACCCCGACCGGCCCTGCGCCCGCCCCGTTCTCGACTTTGTCAAGATGACACAGGTAATGGTTGCCCTCGGGTACCCCTGTCATGGTAACCATGGCAACATGATTTATAAAGTTTTCTGATCCTTTTTTTAGCCTTTCCCCAAAACCAGTCATTTGGGAAAAACGGACTCATATTTTGCATAGAGGATCAGAAATATCATCCTCCAACTTCTTCAATCCCCTGTTTTCCCCTCTTTCTTTTGTACCTTATCCTCGAATTCAGACATCACACTCTCTCCTTCTCTCCTCTTTTTTTTCTGTCTGGTCCAATAAGAAATGCATACCAACATAAAAGCCTCAAATACAAAAGGGGTTTATACAATTATACACCTACAGTGCCTTGTAAAAGTATTGCCCCCCCTTTGAACTTTTCAACCTTTTGCCATGTTTCAGGCTGCAAACATAAAGATATAAAACTGTAGTTTTTTGTGAAGAATCAATAAGTGGGACACAATTATAAAGTGGAACGAAATTTATTGGAGATTTCAAACTTTAAAAAATAAAAAACAGAAAAATTGGGTGTGCCAAATCATTCAGCCCCCTCAAGTTAAAACTTTGTAGCACCACCTTTTGCTGTGATCACAGCTGTAAGTCTCTTGGGGTTTGTCTCTATCAGTTTTGCACATCAATACATTTTTGCCCATTCCTCCTTGAAAACAGTTGTAGCTCAGTGAGCTTCTTTCCACAGATTCTTGATGGATTCAGGTCTGGACTTTGACTTGGCCATTCTAACACCTGGATATGTTGATTTGTGAAACATTCCATTGTATGTTTTCTTTATGTTTTGGATCATTGTCTTGTTGGAAGACAAATCTCTGTCCCAGTCTCAGGTCTTTTGCAGACTCCATCAGGTTTTCTTCCAGAATGCTCCTGGATTTAACTCCATCCATCTTCCCATCAATTCTAACCATCCTCCCTGTCCCTGCTGAAGAAAAGCAGACCCAGACCATGATGCTGCCACCACCATGTTTGACAGTGGGGATGGTGTGTTCAGGGTGAAGAGCTGTTGTTGCTTTCACAACAAACAGATTGGATTTTGGTTTCATGTGACCAGAGCTCCGTCTTCCACATGTTTGGTGTGTCTCCCAGGTGGTTTGTGGCAAACTTTAAACAACACTTTTATGGTTTACTTTAGAAATGGTTTTCTTCTTGCCACTCTTCCATGAAGCCCAGATTTGTGCAGTTATACGACTGATTGTTGTCCTGTGGACAGACTGTCCCCCCTCAGCTGTAGATCTCTGCAGTTCATCCAGAGTCATCATGGTTCTCTTGGCTGTCTCTCTGATCAGTCTTCTCCTTGTTTGAGCTGAAAGTTTAGACAGACGGTCGGGTCTTTGTAGATTTGCAGTCAATATTATCTCTTGCACATTGCTCATTGTCTTGTTTATAGCTTGGGAAATCTTTTGTCGTCCTGCAGACCCGCAGCATGGACCCGCAGTGCCTGGAGCGCGCCGGCGGCAGGCTGGTCTGTGGCAGCGACATTTGCATGGGCTTGGAGCCATTCATGGGCGACTTCCGGGGCTCCTGCTCACCGGCCGAGTGCCTGGGCAGGACGAGCATCGGGCCGCTGAGCGAGAGCGATGAGGAGTGCCATGAGGAAGATGAAGAGGAGGAGGCAGATGAACGGGAGGCAGCGCAGCAGGCGGTTTTTGAGCGGGATTGTACAGAATTGGACTTGAACTTAATAGAAGAAAACTGACTTGTCTGTAAATGAAAGCTACTTGGTTTCTTTTTTCTAACTGAGTCTTTTTTTTTTCTTAAGATTTGACTCCGCCCCTTCCTCCTAACACCCCCTAATCATAACCTGGCACCTCCCTGCCTCCAATCAGCAACACTCTCAGGAACAACACCTTCTCTCATTGGTCGAGCTTATTGACGACGGCGATGATGCGGCTGCAGCCCCCGCGGCTCTCGCTGCCGCCGGTTACCTCCACTCAAGAGGCGGGGCCGGCGTCCAGACAGGCATCTTCCAACAGGCAGCTGCAGAGTCGCTGCAACCACCTGACAGGGGATAACGGCGTGTACGCCGCGGCAGTGCGACCTGAACCACATCACTGCAGAACCCTTGGACTCCAGGCGAGTTCCATCTGCAGCGCTGAACTAAAAAACGAAGCAGATGGTGATGCGTTCAGGTTCCTGCTGGTCCGCGGCGCCGCCTGTCGGTCTCCCCTCAGGGCGAGCTGCCGCTGATGCCGTCGTCCTCCTGAGTGTTCACTGAAAACATAACCAACACCGTCTGTGCACGTGCACTGTTGGCTCTGACATCACACTTTGTGATCATGTGACCTGTCCAGACTGAATCCAGGCAGACAGCCCACCCCCACCCCCCAAAAGCAGCAAGTTGTCCTCAAACGTCGTCCTTCTGCTTGCTGGCCAACTGATCATGTGACCTACAGGGTTTTGTGATACAACCTCTGCCCAAAATGAAGACGATCATCAAACTCTGATAAACATGATCCCACCTGAACCACATGAACCCTGCAGTCGAAGCTAAAGTCATTTAGGTCAGAATTTACTTAAGTTTCCTGGGTTTCTGCTGATTAACAGAGTACCAGCACAAAGGCACACAGATGTTCCAGCTCTGAAAGAACCGAACATCAGCTGGAGTGAATTTGCACAGATAAATAGGGTTACTGTATTTCAGCAGCACTTTGGGAGGAGATCTGTGGATTTTGTTAAATGATGTGGACGAAAATCTACTTTTAGGAGAGTTTCATGTGTGATTTTAGTAACAAATCCCGTTTGAGAGACGCTGACTCTTCCCACTGGTGGTGCTGAAGCCTTGATGTTTGGTTTTGAAGTTATTCCAGGTGTCCGTGTGTGTTTTAGGTAAGCGTGCAGTAACGTTAACATTGATGTTTTATAAATAGAGCAGGGTATCATTAGCATAGAAACATTTCCTGTTCATTTAACTTTAATGTGTAGAGAGTGAGCAGAACTAAACCAAGGCAAGAGGAAAACCTTTCCATGCAAAAAATAAGACTTGAATCACCAGATAACCACTGGGGGGCGTAATACTCAGTAAAGTTCAAACGTATTCATTTGAATGTAAAATTGTCCAACTACTGTCTTAGAGACATGCAGTCCGGTTCCAAAGCTGCCTTTTGTTCACATTCGTTAGGTTTAGTATCCAACAGTTCTGAAATGTAATTTTCCAAAGATCGCATGTATATTAAAGATAAAAGTTTCACACAACGTGCAGGCGGGGTGGGTCCCATTAACTGATAGCCTCTCCTTCCATGTGGATGATGTCACATCCTGTCAATATGACAACCTTCCCAATATAAATAGCTTGGTTCAAAAGTCCAAAATACAAAACTTAGCGAAACACACGACAGCTTGGAGGAAAAACAAAGTAGGTAGAAAATAATGAAACGTTCAAAAAGCAGAAAAACATTTTAGCACACAGATATCTCTATAGTTTCCTCCTGACAAGCCGCGACAGAAAACTTCACTTCTTCTTAACTGAGTGGAAGCAGAAGGCTGCTTTGGAGCTCCAGGGGCTCCAAGGTTTTCCACATCCCTAGACACTGATATGTCTGATCTGGATTCAGTCTCGGCTTGATTGCTCGTGTAAAAACAGCTGTCCATCCGTCCTTCCTTTGCTTTTTTTTCTTCCAAAAATGAAAGGTCTGAAGGTGTTTCCCCAAACCTCCACCCAAAGGCGTCTTTGAGGATTCAGGCTGACGTCTTCAGCCCATCGGTTCAAACAGGTCGATGTTTGGTGACGGCCGCTGTTGAGACGCTTTTTTCCCTATTCCCATTAAAGGACGTAGGAGTCCTTCAAATGCGGAAAACCATCAAAATTATGAGAAAAGACAATCAAGTCACCATCTTTAAAGAGTAAATGTTGAGTTGATCATCTCAGAGGGAGGCACACAGGTTCCAGCTCCGCTGATTCTCTGCATTTCACTGCGGCTGTTTTACTGTTAGACTTTCCCGCCTTGGATTTTTCCGCCGATCAAGACCTGAAACCAGCGGACTGCGTGTGTTCAACCATCCGGTCCCACAAGACAGAAGAAGAACCGCTTCATGTATGGACAAAACCAAATCTGGTCACCCAACGTCAAAATGGTAAAAGTAGACGAGGAAGGTTTCTGATGAAAGCCGAAACCAGTTTGCACTTCCTGAGTCTGAACATCATCAATGTCTCATGAGTTTACATTTAACAGAACGTTATTTTGCAGACTGTTTTTGTACAATTAAAAGCTACAGTTTCATCAGTGTCACAGATTTGTGTGAAATACTTTCACAGGTTAAGAGTTTGACTCACGGTTTCTTTGTTCAAGGAAAGACAAAGTGCCTGCAGTTTCAGCTGACCTCCTCTGGGGGCAGTATTGCCCAGGCTCGAGTCAGTTTTATTCATCAAGTATTTTTTTAATAGTTCCACAAAATCTTTATGTTTTTTAAAAGCCTCATGTTTGGTGTGGAGAGCTGGAAAGCGAACACGCTGGTCTGATCTACGCAGAACCAGCAGGTCTTCCAGTAGCAACCAAGTCAAGACTTAATGCCGTGGTTCAGCATCAGTGAGACAGGTGTGGCGTCCGCTTAAAGCCGTTGAAGTTCAGAAAGGTCGTGACCAATCACATGAGCAGCTGTACAGTGGACGCCACTTCCTGCCCAGATTTCTACATCGATCGGTTTTTGGGTTTCCTGCTTCAAACAGAGAGTCAACTCAAAGACAGAATGAAATCAAAATGTTCCATCATTCCTCCTGTGATGAGTCATTATTTGGGTTCTTTCTCCTGTTGGGAAATTCCAGACGTTTGAAAATGAAACGCGTGGACCCATGGTTCCTGTAAAAGACGAGTCCCACACGGTGGCAGTTCTCCCAGAAAACCCCTAAAGCTCCTCTGTAAACATCTGAAATGAAATCCGACTGATCTGCAGTGTGATGAGAAGAGGAACGCTGGACCCTCAAATGCCACAGAAGGAAACAGCTGACGGTTTGTCTTCGTCTCCACACTCACACATTTGGGTTGTCATCTGATCCGGGATTGGTTCTGTCCTAATTAAGGTTTAGTTTGGATCTGATCGGGGTTTAGTTCAGGTTTGGTGCTGGTCTGAATCTGTTTTAGTGGTCTAATCAAAGTCCATTCCAGGTAAAATCTAGGTTTAAACCTGGTCTGATCCAGTATTGGTTCTGTTTTGATTCCGGTTTGGTCCTAGTCTTTATCTGGTTTAGTTCTCATCTAATCCAGGTCTAGCATTGGTCTGATGTGAGTTTAGTCCCAATCAGATCTGGGTTTAGTCCTGGTCTGATCCAGTTTTGATCCTGATCTGTTTTGATTCTGGTGTCATCCGGGTTTGGTTTCCCCCGATTGTCCTCCTGGTTCAGCAGATGTGAAAGCTGACCTGAAGAACGGGTGCTGGTGGTTCTAGAGCAGAAAGTGTGTTTTATATGATCAGAGCACGATGCTGTCTGCAGTTCTGTTACCTTCTGGTTCTACGCTGAGACTCTGGGCTCAGACTGACGGGTCCAGACCGTTTAAGTGAGTTTGTCCAAAGTACACCCCCATCACACATACAGTTACTGACGCCCCCCCACCACCACCACCACCGACCTTCTGTCTTGTTGGTTCCTGTTGGCCAATGCAACTCCCCCACCAGCTGGAACTGATGGCTCTGTAAAGCGATGACTGAAGGAAATGAAGTGGTAAAAGTTGGAAGGAAGTGTTGGATGCAGAGGCTCCACCTGTCCTCCACTTCCTGCTGTTGTTCTGGATATGGAAGAACCGACGTGTACAGGGTTGGTGGTGAACAGTCTGACATCTCTTTTGGATTTAGTTTTGATTATTGTGTGGGTTTCAAAAATGACCACACAGCAAATAAGTTAAGTTTATGGAGAATTGTTTCACAAGGAAATTTAAAAAGTGGAATCCTGTGTTTGCTTCTTTCATGACATTCCAGCTCCTGCAGAGTAGTGACTCCACCTGACCTGGAAGAAAATCTGTTGTTTTCACGCCCTGCATTTAGAGCTCACGCCACTAGAGGGCGGTACTTGATCACGTTCTTACACCGGCCCGATTTTCAATCAATCAAACTTTATTTATAAAGCACTTTCCATATAAAAAGCATAACACAAAGTGCTTTCCATCAAAACAAAATAATATAAAAACAAGCATTAAAATTAAAATAAACGAGCATAAAAATAAAAAAAAATAGGGCCCCCCTCCCCATACCTACACACAGCTCCCCACTCCTCTCATACATTCCACCCCCTAACTGATGGGGGAAGACAATGAGTTATGAGAAATAGGCTGAGCACGAAAACAAGATGTTGGAACGCTGATAATTGGAGCCTCCCTCTCTGTGAACAGACTCTTAGACAGCCAAATGCAGCATCACAGGCGCGGACCGCTCCACCACAGCTAAGTGGTGATGCAGTTTCCCATCCAGCTGCATAGACAGCAAACCTGTATTACTGGTTTCTACCTGTGGATTCCACAATTGTTCCTATTTCTAGAAACTGAAGGTAAATGCAACTTTTGTCAAGAATGTAGAAAAAACTTTAATTCTTTAAGATGACAGTAGCAAACCGACAGAGTATTTAGAAGTAAAAGAAAATTTTTGTTCAGGACAAAATTGTTTGATGGTTTAAAAATGTTGCTTTTGTTTTGTCATTCAAAACAATCTGGAAACTATTGTTAAAGCCTTAAATATATCAGAGTTAACTATCTTGCATGAGTTTAAAAGACAGAACATTATTTATGAAACAAAATCAAAAGCTTTTACTAAAATCATGTAATATTTGATCACACCACTAGAACAAAAGTGAAAAACCAAACATTAATGAGGAAAAGCATCACAAATGACTAAACAAACAGATGTTTGTGTCAAAAGGCGGCTGAAGTAGAGAGTTTGCTGGGCGAGCAGATGTTCACTCTGTCTGGATCTCCGTGGACAAACTGAGAAAACAAAGATGGGCTAGTGGAGGAGGTCCCACTCTGTTCACTTCTTTTCAACTGGGTTGCTCTCTGGAGGGTTGCTGCTGCCGCCCTCAGCCCCCCCGCTGGAGGTGACAGCTGGGACGGAGGTGAAGTCGATCGGGACGATCCTCTCCACCCCGTCTTTCGCGGCTCTCTCCCGGGGAGCCTGGATCTGCAGTCGGCCCCCCACCAACGAGCAGGTGACGGTTTCGGGATCGACGCCGTCCGGCAGGTCAAACTCCTGCCTGAACTCCTGACACCGGTAGGAGTACGAGCCCCTCCCGTCCTCCTGCTTCTTCTCCGTCTTTCCGCTCACCCTCAGCTTCCTGCCCACCTGTTTGACTGACAGCTCCTCCGGGGAGAAATCTGCGGTGTCCAGGCTGAGGGCGAAGCTGCTGCTGTCCCCCCCCAGCTCCTGGAAGGCAATGGGCCTGAAGACTCCTGTGGGGGAGTGGTCGATCTCCTCGAAGATCTTCTGGTGCAGCTTCTCCATGTACTCCATGTTCTGCCTCATCTCCTGCATGTGGCGGAACATCTCCTGCTCCATCTGGTAGAAGAGGGGCCGGGTCTCAGGCCACAGGCTGCGGATGGGCCAGTGCCGGTCCAGGAAAGGCCTCATGGCCAGGGGGGGCGGCTGGAAGAGACTGGGAGACAACATCCTGGTCTGGACGGGGGTCTATTTTGATGAGCTGCTTCAGTCTGGAGCTCCTCTCTGTGTCCGAAGTCTCGCCCCTGCTGCTTATGTACACCGACCCCCCCCCCACACCGGAAAGTTCCAGCAGCATTCCTGTGAGTGTGTGAGTTCATCTGCTCTATCAAGAGCGTGACTGCAGCCTGCAGCAGAAATAGAACAAAGCTGAGACGTGTCTGCATGTGGCGGCTGCACACACACACACACACACACACGTGTGTTCCTGTCTTTGTGAGGGTCGTCACTCACATAACACATTCCCTGGCCAGTGACCCCTCCTCAACCAAGGCCCCATCCTGACCAAACCCTTAGAAACCGCCTCCCACAACGCAGGAGAGATTTAAATCACCAAATATCCTACAAGTACAGAAGCTCCTCCGTCTGTGTTCCTACAGGTCTGCCTGATTTTAATCACATCAACTCAAACAACTTTATTCAGTTAGAGACTTTATTGAGATGGCAAAGTTTAATTAGATTATATATATTATTCATATTTGAGTCTTTTATTCAAATAATAGGTTTTACTTAGAGCACAGATTGGATTTAAATCACTGAATTTATTTAGATTGTGTTCGATGACTTTATTTGAATAAACAAATATGAATATTTGTTCATTATTCCACAGAAACTTGACTTGTCTTAAAAACTATGAAGTCGCGTCACTTCCGCTGTGTTCCTTAAAAAAGACGCATCCTCTAAATTTAGCTTCTTGGGGGGGGGGGGGGGGGTCATTTGAGCTGTTCCGATCCGAAAGGTCGGCTAGTGTCATTGAAGCTTTTCTTAATCACGCAACTGTTTCAAATCTTTGTTTACGTGTCTGTGACGTAGCTTTGGTCTTTTCTGAATCAATGACTCGGATCTGTCACAGGAACCCATCAGCAGCTTTTGCTCCAGAAAGCAAGTTTAGTCAGATCTCTGTTTCTTCCCCCTGAGAGAAGGAGATTCTGGTCCCAGAATGGTCAGGCTTAGTTCGGTTTGCCATGCATGTAGAATAAACCATCATTTGGTGAACGATTCAACCGTTCACCATGGCAACAGGTGCATCAAAAGAATCTAGCTGTTTTCTCTCAGATATAAAAATAAAAGCAATAAAATCAAACAACAAAAATCAGAAAAGGGATCGACGCTCTCAGAGATGAACTCAATCTGATTTTTCAGACCTGAATGAGCATCACCTGCTGAAGGAAAAAGGTTGATGACAGATAGTAAATAAATTCACTTCAAAAACTGAGTGAAATAATGAAACAGCACTGATGATGTCTCCCGCCTCGTGAGCCATAGGAGGCTGTCATCAGCCAATGGCGTTTGGCTGAAAAACAGGAGTGATGTCAAATTTGCGTCTCCTCATCAGGACCCTAGCAGCGCAGTTTTGGATATGCTGAAGCTTTTCCAGGCTCCCGGCAGGAATCCCAAACAATGCCGGGGGGGGTTTTGTCTGCAGGGGTTGGGGAGCAAAGTTTTAAGGGACCAAAGCGCTCTGGAGTGACACCAGGTGTGGAAAGTATGAAAAGGTTTTCTGACTGGACATCGGAGGAGTCTAGCACAGTGAGCCTGCACCACAAGTGAAAAATGAATGTTTCTTTGTGTTGTCACTTGTGTGCAGGACATTTCTGCATCTTTATTGTAATCTATAACTGTATAATAAATATTGTTTTATATTATTCATTTATTTTACCACTAAGAATGTTTACTTGTTTGTGACGTGTCATAAAGCCTTTGACATGTTTACACCATTGAACATAACACATTAAAAAAATGTATTTTCTCTGTTTTCTTGATTGGGGTGTGGAGGGGCCTATTTCTGGGAAACTGTAAGCTAGTTTTGTTGCTTTGATTGACCAGAAAAAAACGAATACTTCAAATGTTTTATTAAAATGAAGACACAGAATTCACGTGAATCCCACGCTTGAGTTTAGAAAATATAACAAAAGAATATATGTACATACAACAATAAGTTAATATTTACATGATCAGTGGATTAAGTATGATGGTATTATTATTGAAGAGTACTTATTGAGGATGAGGAGGAGATCAGCTTCTGTGACGCTGGCGCTGTTCTGCCAACCAGTCGTCCAGTGATCGTCCATTTGAAGCCCGTGAGCAAAATGTGGCGTCTTTGTATCGACTATGACCGTATTCTTTTGTTTTGGGCTGTCCACATTTGCTGCAGGTGTTGTAGTTCACTCCTCGTGTGTATTTCCTTTTCTGGACACCGCGCTCTTCCTCCAAGGCTCTTCTTTTTCTGTTCTTTTGTGTGGAGCGTGACACAGGGACAGCAGGTGCAGACACAAGGGGAACGAAGCCTACATTGTACGTTGTGGCTCTAGAAAATGAGATAGTGGTGGGCGCAGTCATACCTGGGTTAAGAATAATGGTCAGTAACCCAGGTGCTGAATTAATTCCAGGTGCTGACACAGGTGGAATAGTTCCAGGTGCACTGGTGGCAGGTGTGATGGGGTACTTCATGTCTTCATCCTCAGTTTTCACCACAGAGGAAAGACGCAGAGCAGAGGATTTAGGTTCACCTGGTGATACTGAGAGTTGAGGCTGAGGTGAAGATGAGGGGCTGGCAACAACATCACAGTGGGGGTCATAGAACACTGGAACAGTGATGTCCTCCATGGTGTCTTCCCCAAACCCCTCGTCTTGGAAGTCCTGGTCATCGACTCTCTCCAGCAGCCGGTCCTCCTCCTCTTCAGGGGTCTGGAGCATGGCAGTAGATGTCTTGCCAGTCTGACTATAGAGGTATTCTATTCCAAGCAATTCCCCTACACAAATTAAAAGAAAAAGAGAGCTGTAAACACTGTATAGTGACATTACGATCTAAATAGATCAATCGCAAAATAACAAATGTATACATTTCTTACCTGTATATGCTCCAGGAGGGCAATAACGCTCATCCCAGGGCTTCCCAAGCACTGCTTGGCTGAGTTGCTCCAATGCCTCTCTCATTGTTCTTCCAAATAACCGGATGGAGGAATTTCCTTTGACAGCATCCTCCAACCGGTCATCATTCCAGCGCATCAAGCCCTCAAGGAGATATGCCTGGAAATGCGCGTCACTGGCACTGGTTCCTGAGTGAACAAACAGGGTTTGATAAGTCTCTGTTTAAAAGATGTGAACCACATGAAAGGAAATGTTAGAAATGTTTTCAGAAAGGTTAGGAACCCAGATGTTCAGTGAACACACCTGGTATAAAACGGTTCAGGTGGAGGTGGAAGGACTCCAAGGAGGTCGACCCACGGGCACACCTGTAGCAAGACAGCTCCACGCCGCCTTTCTTTAGTGTTCCCGTCTTCATGTACAGTGGGAAGTTCTCGGGGTCTTGGATGCACAGCAGATGCTTTTGCTGTTCCTTCCAAATCTGTTGGATGCGTTCGTGGTCCAACAGTGGAACTCCAAGGGTGTCCTTCCCATCTGCACTGTCGAACTGATGGATGAGTGCTCCTAATAATGCTGCAGTCTCCTCCACTCCCCTGGTCCTCCTCCGACAGTGGAGTGCCAACTCCCTGCGACTAATCTGAGCACTGACCGTCCTTCTGGAAACATGGCCACTTTTCTTTGCTGCCAGCTCAGCCTCCTTGGCGCAGCGAAGAGCAGCCACATCCTCTGGATCCCACTCAAAAATGCACGCAGACAGACGTGCCATGAAGATCCCGTAGAGCGGATGAGCCTCTGTCGTGACACCTGCAGCGAATCGCCGCATGAAATGCCAGATGTCCAGGCGCACCTCAAGCTCATCCCACTCTGAAAACAGGGTCTTCACCAGAGACCGGCCGTGTCTGCTGCAGCAGTCTCTGTCCACGTACATCACTTTTGGGGGTGCCTCTCCTGCCTCCCTGTAGCGCCTCATCAGGCCAGCCGCCATGGCGTCCAGTCCATGTCCTTCAACGGCTGTCAGAACAGAGACCAGAACCTCGCCATGTTCATTACCGACATTTGTGCACCAGGCAGCTGTTCCTGAAGCAGCCCCCGCAAGCTTCTTTGTGACCTATTGACAAAAAAAGTTAAAATTGTTTATTATTTATGTAAGCATATTAATATCTGTTTAAAAAAGTTTTTAAAAAAAGTACCTTTTATGTGGAGTCCATCTTCAAAACACATCCAAACACAGATGTGATTTTGGTCTTCACTTCGTTGATCCGCCCCAGAACATCCCTTGCATAAACAGCTAACAGCCACTTTGGCTTAGGCAAGGCAGGCATGGGGGGGGGCTCAGCAAACACTGGTCGCTGAAGAGAGGCCCTTGTGAACGGTTCACACACTGAGGTACTGTAGGACGCGCCGTGTCCATGCCTCACTGTGCTGTTCCAATAACTGTCCATAAAGTTGTGTCACGCTGTTGCCCAGTGTCCTCTCCCTCATCATTCTCAGCACCCGCTTGTCACATGAGTACCTAAGGAAACAACAGCATAGGATAGGCATGCAAACCTTAGGTTAGGCAAAAATGAAAACACAAAGTCAGCTCATTATGAACGTGCATCATTATCAATCACCTGTATGTCAGCAGAGCTGGGAAATGGCTGCGATGACCCATGTCCATCTGCCCCAAAATGTCCTCGGACCAGGATGGGTATGTTGTCTTGCAGCGTTTACATTCCAGATACTCCGTGGCGAGGTCATACCACCCATCAGTGTCCAGGACTTTACGAACAGTCCTGTAAAGTCCTGCCGCCGTAAGTCTGTGCTGACCACATTGTGGACGACCGCAGACAAAAAGAAATGACCACATTTTCTGTGGCATCCACAGGAACAGGGGCCGGCAGAAGAAGATGTCTGGTGAGGCGGGAGGCTGAGTGTGAACCAGAGCGGGCTGAGGAGGATGCCACCAAAGCTTTAGCTGAGACACAAGTTCTGCCTTGCCGGTTCGTGGGTTGGCTTTGAAAAGCGTCTTTGCAATCCACTCGTGCTGGAAGCGTGGCAGTTGTTCTTTCCAGTGGACTGGAAGCTCCAGCGCTGACTTTGCTGCTGCCACAGATGGAGAGGGCCCAGGGCAGGCCTCTGAGGGAACAGGAACAAACAGAAGAATGACTCTACCAGCTGATAAATGTGGTCAACAAAGCCTGTGAAGCAGCACTTTAGTACAAGTACTGTTACCAACTATGGTTGTATTTAAACAATGAAGAGCAGAAAGAGGAGCAAGTGGTAAAGAGTAAAGAAAATAAGGCTCAGTTAAGTCAGGAATGTAATAATGTATGTGCATTGATACACAAAGACAAACTTATGTAAATTAGCGCCTAATTACCAGCAGTGAAAAGCTGCCTTTGGGCCAAATGTTTGGCTGGAGGTTCTCCTCCTCTGGGAGGAGGCAGTATGGGATCTAAAAAAGAGCAAATGGACATTTTTAGCACATTGTTAAATGGATGCATGTGGAACTGCTCTGAGAGCAAATAAACATGCACTTATACTCACTGTGCTTAGCTGGGGATGGGAGTTTTTTAGCCAGCTTGCTCTTGTCCTCGTGAACCTCCTTCATGGACCGGTCCTGGAAGTCGCCAAACTCAACCATCAAGCAGACCTGGTCTCCAGCTGCACAGGCTTCTAGAAGGAACAGAAAAAATATATGAAAACAATGAGGACTATGAAGAACATGTTAAGGAAAATGTATGAGAGCAAGAACGATTCTTCTGACCAATAGAATGACTGAGTAACAGCTGTTTTCTGATGGGAGATTTTGGCTGCTAGGAGCCAGCAGGTACTTCCTGTTTGGAACACCGGGGGGGAGGAGTCACTCAGTCCAGCTCTAACACAGTAACGGCTAAACCACGTGCTAGAAAGCTGCTCACTGTACTTTTGACAAAAATAAAGTTTGACCCAACTATTTCTTATATTTACAATTCCTTCAATCATACAGAGAGCAAACTGACCTCTCTACCTCTTTATTACCTTATCTTTAGCGTTTTTATTACTGCTATTGTTAGAAAATCTGCTCAAAACATCCTCCTTACATTGGAGGATCTACACGACATTTGTTTTTGAGCAGCACTGATCACAATTCAAGGTTTAATGTTTTTAAAATAAAAACTAATAAAAAGTGAACTACAGATGTTAGCCATCGATGTTTCCCATTTTCTAACAAATACAGACCGAATATAGACAAACAGTGTCTAATCAACAAAGAGAGAAACCACCTTACCTGTTCCACAGAAGAGAACAATGGCGGGTGGTGATCGATCAAACGTAAACACGAGCACAGAAACAGGATCCGAAAAAGTTAACGCTTAGTTTAAATCCCAGAAAAAATGCCAGCTTTTAAAAAAAACAACCCACAGGAGTGATCCGTAAAAGTGAAGAATCGGGACTCAGAACACGGCTATTTGAATGTAAACCTCAGCAGCCAAACGCGCACACAATTGGTCAAAAGTTAGCCACAGAGGTCAAACGTGATTGGCTACTGTGGGCTCACTTTAGGTGTTCAATGGCTAACAGATTCAGCGCCAGTTCCCAACATCAGACTCATCGTTGTCAAATTGGTCACTTGCTCTGCACTGGCTCATGTGGGGGATTAGCTCAGATGGTAGAGCGCTCGCTTAGCATGCGAGAGGTAGCGGGATCGATGCCCGCATCCTCCAAACGTTTTCTCATTTCTTTTTTTTTTTGTTACATGATACCAATTATTCAGTATGTAAAGGTTTTATTTGGTTTTATCTGTTATTTTCTAAATAGTTAGGTATATAAATATTTGAAAACTTGTTAAAGAGAGCGTTCGCTTGGGATGCGAGAGGTGGCGGGATCGATGCCCGTTTCCTCCGAATTTTCTTTTTTTTCTAGTGTTTTTTTCTAGTGTTTTTCTAGTGATTGTTCATGAAGAGCTTTTATGATACTGATGAATTGGTGTGTAAAAGTTTTATCTAGTGCTGTTTCTAAGTATTTGGGGCTAAAAACACTCGAAAGCTTGTTAAAAAGGGCGTTCGCTCGGTATGCGCAAGAGGTAGCGGGTTCGATGCCCGCATCTTCCAAATTCGTTCTAGCATTTTGATCGTTTATAAAGAGCTAGTGTGATCCTGATGATTCTGTGTTTAAAGGTTTTATTTAGTTGTACTTTTTTGATAAATGGGATTAAAAACACTTGAAACCTTGATGACAATATGGCATATGGCAAAATTGCTTGTTATCTCCCCGTTTTCTTCATTTCCTTTATTCTTTTGTAAACAAAAAAGAAAAAAATCAGATCTGCATCGACCACAGGGAGGCGCTGTTTTCCTTCTCAGTGACAAAGCCACCTAAACAGAGACGCAGTCAAGTTGGAGGAGGTGTCTTTATTTTACCAACAGGGGAATTACAGGAATCTCAACACTTCCAGAATTTTATTATCCAGAATGTTTGTTGAGAATAAAAGGATGTCTGTCCATTCAGATCCAAAACTTGTGTTCCTACTTTTTCACAGGCAATATTTTGCTATGTGTGCGGCTTCGATCACAGTGTGGCGCTGTTGCCCAGCAGCTGGTGCAGAGATGATGGGAGCCTGAGACGTGGGCAGAGGACAGCAGTCTTCATGGAGTCCAAATGAGTGCTGACCCAGCAGCAGCTGGAGTTGCACGTTTTCTTGGCTTAAGTCTGATTTGTGTTTCCTCAGTGCGTCCCGCTGCAGCACAGCTTTGGTCAGACGCTGCTGCAGGTGCTGAACATCCTCAGACCCCTGCAGAACAAGACAGGAGAGAGCAGCACGCTGACCCAAAGGATCATCAGCAAAACCATGGAAATGTGTGCTGAATAATGATGCTTCATGATGCAGGGATGCTCAACTGGTGGGTTCAAACCCAAATGTAGGTCAGGTCACACGTTACTTTGACAAGAGTTAAAGAAATATGACTGGGTCAGCAGGCATCAACTAAAACCTTTAACCCTTGTGCTATCCTAGGCACTTTACCCTTGGGAGTTGGGTCATCTAGACCCACTAGACAGAGCTCTGAACCTCTTTTCTTCAATGATTTGTGATCTTTACTGGTGTCCATGGATTACATGAAATCTTTCCACCTTTATCCACCTTTGTCATGGTAGGGAGAACACGTCAATGGAAGGGTGGGGTCATCTAAGATAGCACAAGGGTTAACCTTAGACACTCAGGAGAAAGTGGAGCACAAGTATTGTACATGCCGTCTATGCATTAGTCCATGCAACAGTCTTTGCAACCATCTATGGATCTGCACATGCAGATCAAAGAGAAGAGGGAGCCTACCCAGCTGCTGTTGGGCAAAGGGGGGGGGGGGGGTCACCTGGGACAGTTTGCTTAGCTTTACTTCTGAACAACTAAGTCAGAACCTCATGACCACTGAGAACAGCGGGTTTTATGATGAGACTAGTTGAGAATTGCTGACATGTTGGATGCATGTTTGAACCAAACACGGCTGGACCAAGCATAGAACCCTGAGGCACACCATGACTGACTCTGCTGTGAGAATCATTAACATGAACAAACTGAAAGCAAACAGACAAACTGTCTGATAAAAATGACCTACAGCAGGTTAAAGCAGTCCCAGTCAATGATATGTTCTAGTTTCATCAATTAACGGTTCTGAACATTACTGTCAGAGATCATTACCCGATGTTGACGTTCAGGAGAGGTTAAGAGGAGATCTAAACGGTCTTCAACAAGATTTCTGAAGCTGTTATTCCTGATCATCTCCAGCTGTTGGGAGGTTAAAGCGGTTCTCTTTACCTGTGAGGATGAAGGGGATTCTGCAGACCTGAGTCAATCTGCTTCCAGCTCTGAAAATGCAGATCTTTCTTTTCTGCCTCAATTATTAGTGAATGATCCAAAATTCCCGCATCTCTAGCTGGCTATAAAAAGGGGCGGGGCATAACCTACAGCAGGTAGTGTCCACTGTTTGGTTGAGGCAAAAGGAGCAAACAGTACTGGTTTACATTCAGCTGTAGTCTGGGTGAGAGTGGTTGTTTCCCTAGAAGTCATGTCCTGCTCCTTACCTGTGTGTCCTCCTCAGGGGGGAGGTGTAGAGGGGCAAACAGTGGTGGTAAATCCTCATGCTGGAGCTTCAACTTGAGGCACATTTTAGCGGCTCGCAGCACCTTCTCTCCCTGAAACAGCAGAGTCAGGGATGAGTGGGGAGCATGGCGGCTTTGGTAGCGGACATACAGACAGGTGAGCCGTGTTTCACCTGAGCGATGGCGGCCTGCTGCTTCTCAGCGGCAGCATCCCCCTGCACTGCAAGCTGGGTGAGCTGCTTCCTTGTTGCTTGGCGACCCGATGCCACCTGGCCCTGGGCCTGGTAAAACCTGAGGTTCATCTCGTTCCTGTAGGCGGTCAGATTCTCCTCCATAAACTCCTTCTCCCACTCAGTGGCTTTCACCCTGTCTCTCAGCTGCTCGGCCTTGTTCTGGAACGAGGAAAGAAACCCACTCGGATGTAAATGGGTGTTTTTAACATGTTCTTCTGGTAATTTTCTGATAGTGGAGGACAAGTATTAAGAATATTAAGATTTCTGAGAATTTTTTTATTCAAATTATTGGGCATCAGGGGCAGATTAAAAAAAATCCTGTTTGAAAAAGCTTGTAGGCGTGACATGCAAACTACAATCAGCAGCTCACAGGCTCCCCGCTCTGCTCTATTCTGATCATCCGCTGTCAGACAAGTAGATCCATGAGCGTCTTTGTTTACCTCGTCTGAGCTGGAATCTGGATCTAAACTGTACGACTGGATAGATACAACATTGCTGCCAGTTTTGTTGCACCGGTAATGTTAGGTCGGGGGTGTGAGGGACTGTAAGCTAGTGGGGGTAAGTGTAAACAGATGGTTGATGGGAAATGGAGACAGGCTTACTGTGCACCAACAGTCCCATCCACAGCTCAGAGATAAATTTCAGATGAGCTCCTGCCGCTCTGCAGAAACTATGTCCTAGAAAATGACCACTGGGAACATTTTGAAAATAGATCATAAAAATGATTGGAGTGGAACTTTAAGGGAACTTCCTGCTTACAGTAAAATTATGTTTGATTGTATTCCTCTTTGATTTTGAAGTTGGATTGTGAAGTTGGATCACCTTCCATTAGAGTGGATGAAGAGGAACTTGATTGCCCCCTAGTGGTTACCTGCTGAAGTCAGGTGGCTCCAGTGTGGTTGGTTTTATGATTTCAGATGGAGACGAGTGTTTGCTTCTTTTTATGGCTGAAGTTGGGATCAAGAAAACCTCTGAATGACGTAGATGAAACAAACAACATGTCTGGTTTACAAGATTACCATCAAAAATATCTGAGATCAACATAGAGAGATTTTCAGATTGTCGGGGGCGTGTGCAGGAGGTGTGTGGTTGGGGGGGGGGGAGTATTCTTGTGTTGTGATGATTCCACTGGGACACAGTTATTTTAACAAACCTGCCTTTGGAGATCTTTGTGGATTCATGACTGATATTTTGCTGATGGGAACGTCTGAACCAAATGAAGAGCTGACAGATGTTTTGCTGTTATGGACAAGAACTCTGTGACTGCAGGTGTCCAGCTGCCTTCAAGCTAACAGAGTTCAACCTTCAACCTGCATGTGTGCCTGACATCAGCAGGTCCTCCTGCTCTCTCTCCCCTCTGTAAACCTGCGTCCATACCTTCAGTCTCATCGTGATCTTCAGTTGTTGGGTGACATAATCCAGCAGAAGAGCCACCTCCTCCTCCTTCTTCTTCACATTGTTGATGTTGTGCTTCCAAGATCCCAGGATGTTGGAGATGCTCTCGTGCAGATTGTCTCTTAACCCCATTTGAACGTTCTGTCCACAGAAACAAAGACTTGCAGGGCAGAGACGGACCTGGGAGGATGAATCAGGTGAGACGACTCAAATACCTTTGGGTCAGAATGGCTGGAGAACCAGCTCTCTCTGTCTGTGGATGTCTTCTTTATCTCCTGCATGGCGTCTTTGTGGTGCTGATCTGCAGAGAACACTTTGCTCTGGAGTTTGTCCCGCTGCTCCTCAAACTGCGCAAACATTTGTTGCCTGCAAACATCGCCTGCATGTCAAATCTACAATCATGTGTTCGCCCGAGCTGCTCACTCCCTGAACAAGAATGAGAGGCTTGATCAGCAGGTGGCGCTGTAGGCTTCATTCCCCTTCCACAGAAAGACATCATTAACTGTAAACTCACATTGCAGGAAGGAACAACCCTGAGTTTGGTGCAGAAGTCGCACACCTTCAAGGACCTACTTCTCAGAGCTGTACGAGGAACACAGGTCTTGCAGGCCTCCTCCCCAATCCTGGTGCAGACACCCCATTCGCTTGAGGTCCTGAGCCAGAAGGTGGTCCAGC
Source organism: Oryzias latipes (assembly GCF_053564925.1). Taxonomy (NCBI): domain Eukaryota; kingdom Metazoa; phylum Chordata; class Actinopteri; order Beloniformes; family Adrianichthyidae; genus Oryzias; species Oryzias latipes. The sequence continues at coordinate 3,955,237 of NC_136250.1, forward strand.
TGCTGCAGGTGGCTGGCCTGCACATGTGCAGTCTGACGCTCCGCCCCCTGCAGGTCCCCCATCAGTTTCTGCAACACGAGTTCACTTACAGTCAGAGACCAAACGCCGCGAGGAGCTGAGGGACTGTGAGAGCATTCACCTCAATGACAAAGTTCAGCTCATCCACCTCCCTCTCAAACATCTGCCGGGACACCACTATGTTCCCTCGCAGCTCAGTGACCCGAGCCTGACGCTGGATGGACCTCCAGCGATCGGTCACCTTCAGCAGGTTCACCGCTGTGTTCCTCTGCTCCTTCTGCAGCTTGTCCTGCGTTACACAAACAAGGAGGCTTCTGAAAACAGCAAAGCTCGGATCTCATGGGGTACTCTCCCAACCCTAGAACACGTTCACTCTAAAAAGTTACACCATCCCTCTTGCCGGGTGATTTTTACACGTTATAATCTACCCAACAAAAGCACTTGTCATAAATATAGATCCAAACATGACAACACAAATTAAAGTGGTTTTTATTTTCAACGGTGGTATGTGTAATAAAATGAAAAACATAGGAAGTTCCTAAAAACATGCTCAAAAATGATTGAAAAAATAAGAATTTCAGAACAAAACGATTCCTAAAAAAAAAAAAAAACGATACTAGAAACTTTGGTCCACCCATTCCTGGGACACGTGAGACTTCCCTGGTGAAGGCACAGACTCCTCGACACGCGACATTGAAATCCATGTAAATAGTTTTGCTTGGTTAAAATTCCCCCGGTGATAGTGCTCTAGGGTTAAAACACTTTGGGTATTTGGGACCCATTTCTTTGTTCATTCCTATTGGGAGGACATTGTGTGGCCTGTCTTATGGAATAAACTCCCAGCTCATGTAAGAGAGGCCGACTCAGTTTCTACATTCAAAGTTAGACTGAAAACATTCCTCTTTGGACAGGCTTATTATCAGACTAGTTAATATTCAGAGATTATTTAACTTAATGTTAATTTGTTTAAATTAAACTTAATAACTTTTTCCTTTAAAAGGCTGCTAGAAGTTAAAGCTGGGGTAACTATGGTGCACTGGGGTTCTGTCCTCTTTTCTTTTCTACTTCTACGCTTCCTCTCTTCTCTATTCTTGATCATAATTTATCATTTAGTTCTCCATGCCTCTGTTTGGTACAGTGCGATTCATGTATTGTCCCTCTTTTCCTCTCCCCTCCTGGGGAGTGGGAGTGCTTCCAGATTCCAGTTGGTTCATCCGTGCTCCAGTTCCTGACCGTTTACTTCGTCTCTGCTCCTGCTCCTACACCTGGCTGTGGTTCCTGTCTCCGGCTCGACTCGCGCCTTTGACTGTCCCCACAACCACGGCTGGATGAAGCTCGTCTGCTGGACTTTTATATATGTAGTTGTAGATTTAGATAAGTTAATTCTTCTCTAAGAGTTCTGGTAAATCGCCTGTCCGTCCTGGGGGAGGATCCCTCCTTCATGTGGACACCCCTGAGGTTTCTTCGTTTTTTCCGGAATCCGGTTTTTTGGGGAGTTTTTCCTTACCGTGAAGGGGGGTCTAAGGGCAGGGATGCCAGTATAGCTTAGTCAGTTTGTTAGTTCATTTTAGTATTTTCCTATTGAACTCTTTGTATTCGTGATCCTTTTGAGTTCATGTTTTACTTCGAAGCCCATCGAGACGACTGTTGTTGTGATTTTGGGCTATACAAATAAAATTGAATTGAACTGAATTGAATTGGCCCTGTGACAGACTGGAGACCTGTCCAGGATGTGCTCCAGAAACCCCGTGACCCCGAAAGGGATATGGTGGATTAAGAAAATGGATGGATGGATGGATGGATGGATGGATATACATACACTGTGCAAAAAAATAAAGGGAACACTACAAACATCACACATATCCCTGAATAAATGAAATATTAAAAATTAGTCAAAATCAGGCTCAGTAGTGGGCGTGGCCTCTAGGTGCCTGCATGACTGAGATGACTGTAAGATTCTGGTGAGGCAGCGGATGGTCTCCTGGGGGTCTCCTCCCAAACCTGAACCAAAGCCTCCGCTAACTCTTGGACAGTCAGTGTTGGTGGATGACCGAGACATGATGTCCCAGATGTGCTCAATTGGACTCAAGTCTGGGTAGCAGGCGGGTCAGTCCTTTACATCAATACCTTCATCGAGCAGAAACTGCTGACACACTCCAGCCACATGAGGTCTAGCATTGTCTTGCATTGAGAGGAACCCAGGACCAATCGCACCAGCATACGGCCTCACAGAGGGTCTGAGAATCTCATGGGTACCTAATGGCAGTCAGGCTACCTCTGTTGAGCACATGGAGAGCTGTGCGGGCCTCCAAGGAAATGCCACCCCAAACAATTACTGACCCACTGCCCAACTGCTCATGTTGGACGATGTTTCAGGCAGCAGAATGTTCTTCCCGGCAACTCCAGACTCCGTCACGTCTGTCACATGTGCTCAGTGTGAACCTGCTTTCATGTGAGCAGTGCACAGGACATCAGTGGCGGACGTCTCGCACAGTGTTCTCCCACCTGTGGAAGTCGGGGCCCTCATACCACCTTCATGGAGTCCGTGTCTAACAGTTTAAGCAGACATGTTCACATTTGTGGCCTGCTGGAGGTCATTTTGTAAGGCTCTGGCAGTGCTCCTCCTGTCTCTCTTTGCACCAAGGAGGAGATGGTGGTCCTGATGCAGTGTTTTTGCCTGCCCACGGCCTCCTCCACCTCTCCCGATGTACTGACCTGTCTCCTGGTAGCGCCTCCATGCTCTGTACCCTACACTGACAGACAGCAAACCTTCTTGCTGCAGCTCACATTGATGTGCCATCCTGGATGAGTTGCACTACCTGGGGCACTTGTTTGGGTTGGCGACGCCGTTTCATGGTAGCGCTTGAGTGACAACAAAGTCGCCAGAATATCAGCCAGAAACCATAAAACTGGAGAAGTCGTCTATGGTCTTGCAGAACCACTCCTTTATTGGAGGGCTTTTGCTGATCGCTCATTATTTCCACCTGTTGTCTATTCCACTTACACAAAAACATGTGACATTGATTATCAGTCAGTGTTGCTTCCTAATTGGACAGTTCGATTACACAGAAGTGTGACTGACTTGGAGCAACACTGAGTTATTTAAGTGCCCCCTTTAATTTTTTGAACAGCATATTTAGTTTTTGAAGTAATACTAATTCTTTATATTATAGTGGTTTCATCTGAACCACATTTATATATTTCTTCCTGACTTAAAATAACCCAGAAAAATGTCTGCCCCTTTTTAACGTTAGGATTTGGGTTAAAAACAGCCCAACTTGGGTCTTTTTTAACCATGGAGTTTTTAGGGAGCATCAGCAGAAGGTCTGTCCCTTAGCTCCTCAGAGTTCCAGCTGGTTCATTTGTGACCAACATGTAAGAGATGTCCAGTGGTGTTGAACCATTGAGGGACTTACGCATAAATACAGCTGTTTCAATGTCTGTTCTCTGAGCAACAGGAAGTTTGTGCAAAGACCTGAGGACAGGCCAGAGATGCTCGTACTGCCTTCGAGCTGCAGCGTTCTGGAAGAGTCCAGTAAAGTACTGGTCTATCAGACCCTCAAATCCTGTGATTGGATGGCTGTGGAGCAGAGGTCGAGCGGTCAGCCTCTGATTGCACGTTCAGAGACTGTTCCGCTCTGCCCTGAAGAAGATTGAAAGCTCTTTAGAAGTAGACGCTTTACCTTCAGGAAGAGTGCCAGCATCTCCTCCTTCTTCTTGGACATCTCCTCCTCAGCCTGAGCTCTGTGATGCAGCTGCACCAAACGCTCCCCTTCTGTCCTCCCCAAACTTTTCTTCGCTTTCTTCGGCATGACACCTCTTCCACCTGTTTGCATAGATGTAACCCATTAAAAAGCTCTTTGTGAAGGTGTACCTGTAGAAGCAGAGGTGTGCTGAAGGTTAGAAAACGGAGGAAGCTGTCTGGAGAGCAGAAACGTACCCTTACCGGTGTACAGAATTAAATCCTACAGGCTCCGACACATTAACGACTGTAAGGAACACATGAATAGCAGTTTGGTTCCCTTTAAAGTCATATTGGTTAAAGCGTCTGTTTATCTGACAAAACCTGTCAATTCCACAGATTTCTTGGAAAGAGTCAAGAGTTATTTTGAAAATCAAATGGATGCTTTTGAGTACAGTTCCTTTGTAGGTTGTATGTCACAAGCCTGCGGAATCTTCTGATTCGCCCATGGCAGCGCAGGAATACAGACATCTCCGCTTTGAAGCCTAACAACATCAGTACACAGTGATTGGTCCAAGTTGGTCTGAGTCGTCGTTTCTATGGCAACCACTCTCGCCAATCAGGAATAAGCTTGTTGGAAGTCCACACCCCCAACATTTGTCAATCAAATATTTCAAATGTTTGACACAAGACCACCTACTTTTTCTTGCACCTGATGGGTCAGTTTATAACTTGAATAACAACACAACAGAAAAAACATCACGAGGCACATGTAAAAAAAATATATATATATCAGAGCAAGAAGTTCATTGGATTTTGGCTTCTTGGAGCCAGTTAGTACTTCCTGTTTGAAACGTAGGGAGAGGGGTTACTCAGTCCAGTTTTCATATCCAGTCAATGGTATAGACCCAAACACATCAAAAAGATGGGATCTGTTAGGAAACCTTCAGCAGGTTCTCTAGCTTCATCCTCCAGTGAGTTAAACTAGGCCCGAAATGCATCTACTTTTCATCATCATCATCATCATCCACTCAAACCCCCATTGGTGACGTCACAGCAAAGAGCTCACCGGTTCTGTAGGTGCTTCTGGTTCCGGCCTCGGTTCGAAAATGGGAAGAAAACTTTCCCCTTCAGCGCCTGAACCCACGGTCAGACTCGAGCTTCACGCAGTGTTTGAACTCCGTCTCCATAGCAACAGCTTCGGAGACGTTCCGCGAGCTCTCGTTCTATGGCAGTGCGCATGCGCGCATGTCTTTTTCTGGCATGTGGGAGTCTCGTTTTTCATTCTCTAATAATCCCTCTAAACGTTTAGCAAAGGCGGTCAGCCGCTGATTTCTGCAGAAATCACGCCGCCCTCTGCTCTGGAAAAGCCGCGGATTCACCTAAAACGACAATAAACGTCTGCATGTGATCAAAGCTTTGCAGCAAATGTTTTAACGTCAGAAATGTTCGGTGTCTGAAGTTCAGGCTCTCCATCTTCCTGCTAAACTGGTCACGTGCTGATTCACCTATAGACTGTTGAAAAGACCGAGCCTTTAAAATGAAGACTCTTCAGGTTATTCATTCAAGAAAGCTGTTTGTAATAAACCGAAAACATTTGATCATTCTTGGAAGGTCTAAAAGATGAAGAGAAGCTCAGCGGCCTGCTGAAGGAGACATTTTCCACCTGACTGCAGGTCACAACACGCCTGACGTTCTGTGAATTCTTCTCATTCATGGTCCTGCAGCATCAAAGCCTGATTCAGAATGAAACCAAGGGAATAAAAACAATGTTAGGAATGAAGGTTGATGTCGGAAAAACGCTGACTTCCGTCAGTTTGTCATAAGAGTGAGTTAGTCATTAAAATTAATAAACAGGACAGAATTATGAAAAATGTTAAAATAAGATCATAAGTATGTATACAAAAGATGGTTGACCCTTAAAGGCCCAAATGGTGTTTTCAATGTGTTCTTGTAGCATCTTTCTCATGCTGGAGGACGTTTATAAAAAAATTAAAATCGCAGTCAGATCCATGAAAGTCTTTGTTTTCCTCATCTGAGCTATAATCTGGATAGCTCTGATATTGCTCACCATTTTTGTTGTACCACCAAGGGCGCCGCTGGGGGTTTGGGGCCCCATGAAAAGAATTTTTACCAGTCCCCTAACACAGCAGCAATTTTTTAGGCTGTTTTTCCTACAGTTATGCATTATGGTTGTATTTTTCACTATCATCTTTGTGACAAAATAACATGACAACTGACATGTATGGGAAGAACTGAGCACTCCAAACACAATATAATTTATATGGTTTCATATATTGATGGCAGAACTGATTCTGAAATAAGAAATAAACTTTTCCATGAAAAAAAATGATAATCAGTGGAGATTAAAAAAAAACGCAGCTAATAAAACCACCATCAAAATACAAATTGGCCATATATGATTTGTCATCGTTTAAATACACTTAATGAATGAATAGTGAATGGGTAAATCAAGCTTCTTTTTCTAACCTTTTAACCTGGTACTTGCTTAACTTTGTTCACCCAAAACCCAACATCGAGCCTTCTCGCGTGCAAAATCACCAATAAGGTCCAGCGTTCTTGCTAACATGACTTTCATCTGAATTGTCACAAACCCACCTTTTTTTACTGAAATACTGGTGACGTGTTTTCGACCCTTCAGCTCCCTTTCCTCTCCTCATTTCTTTTCAATTTTATTTGCATCCTGAATCTTAAGGCATGTCTTCTCTCACATTTAGGATTCATGCTCCTTGTCTGTCTGCCGTGGTAACAGGGGGTCGGGGCCGGTGCCTGGGTGGGGCGGGCTTGGATGCTGCGCGGTCTTCCGGGCTCGGGTGTGGGTGTGTGTGGTTGGGGAGGTTGAGTGGTGGTCTGGCTTGGCTTGGGGGGTGGTCTTTTTGCCTGTGCTGGGGGTGGTTGGCGGGGGACCCTGCTCGGGGGAGGATCCAGCACCTGGAGCTGGGATCACTTCTTCCCTGGCAGTGGGACGGGGCAGGGCAACCCTGTTACGGCCTGCAGTCGCTCTGGGTGACATCCACCCGGGCTGCCGGGTCTGGGGGGATGTGGCGGGAAGGGTGGGGCTTGTTGTCCCTGTCTTGTGGGGGGCTGTCTGGGGGAGGGTCTACTATCGGTACGGGACCTTGGAGGTTTGACGGGTCGGGGTCTCCGCTGAGGCAATCGGCAGTCGCCCCAACTGGTTGGCTGACTCGGTCCCATCGAGGCCTGACCAGAACTCTCCTAGGGGCAGCGCCTGGGGGCATGCCTAGCTCCGGGGGGGTTGGCGCTATCTGGCTCCTCCCTCTCTGTGTGGGGGTGGGTGGTTTGGGGCCTGGGGGTCGGCACTTCAGGGGATGGGACCCCTGGGCTGAGGGGACCTGGGCCCTATGCTGGGGGGGGGCTGTTTGACCATCGGGGGACAGTCAACCAGCTGTCCCCGACTTACCCTCTTCCTTATGTAATCTCTTATCAGGGTGATGGGGAGGTGGGGGGGGGGGGGTATCAGCCTGCAATGCAATTTCAGGGGAGGAGCAACTTGGCAGTGGTCCCCCTCCCATGGTTGCCGTATGGAATAGCGCCCCCCCCCCCCCCCCCCCCCCCTCTCGGTTTTATTTTCACCTCAAGGCCCGTACACACCGGGACGAATATTCGCCAGGCGTTATTTGCCAGCGTTTTTGGCCACGTCTTTTGTGTTCACACCCAGGCGATTTTCGCTGACGATGAGCCGAGCGAACATGCAATTTCCTTCCCTGACATTAGATGGCGCTTAATGTAAACAGAAATACTCCTGTACACAAGGTGGCGCTGCGCAACTTTACGATTCTTAAAGTCGCTTTTCACTCAGAAGAAGAGAGCAAGTATTTACGCGCTTGTCAGAATCATACAAAGAAAACATGAATATTTCAAGCACCAGTAGCTCCAACTGGTGCTTGGTTCAGGGATATTTAAGAATGTCCGTCATTATTTCTTCGCGGCAGTGTAGACGCTACTCGGCGTCTGTCTTCTTCGCTGGTATATGTGCTCAGCAAGGCAGTTTTGTGTTTGAGCGCCCCCAAGTTGTGTTTTACTGTAACTTCAGAAGCTCCAGACACGTGTGCAAAAGCGCCGTTCTCATTGGTCGAATAGATTTCGACGCGACGCGTCGAGAAAAAAAAAACGAACCCGAGGCGTTTTTTTTTTTGACGCTTTGGCGCGTGGCGTTTTTTCGCCTCGGTGTGCACACTCACATTGGTGCCCTTTGTTTTGTCACGAGGCGTTAAACGTCGGCGAAAATCGCCGGCGAAATTCGTCCCGGTGTGAACAGGCCTTCAGACATGCAGGACCCTAGGTAGGAGGGTGCTTGGACATTACTGCCAGCAAGCAACAGATGTCCTCTCAGTGCCCTACCCGCCAATTTTAACTGCATCCCCTTAGTACACACACCCTTTACCCCTCAAATTATACACTCCAATATAAACACACATACATGAACACACACCCTCACAAACACACACACATGCATCTTGCAAGGAAGGTGGGACCTCGGACCATCTGTCGTCTACCACATCCCTGGTAGGGGGTACTGGGCCCTTGGCAACGGCTGTGTCCCTTGGGAGCTGTCTTCCGGCAGCCCTCTCTCCACGCAGGGAGAGGGATCCCTGAGTTCTCTGGCAATGCCAGGAGCCGGTGATCACATCTCACCTGAGCCTGGGGGTGTCTGTGTCCCTGTGGTGTGGGTTCTGGTCCTTGCCCCTGAGCGCTGGGCCTTGCCAAATCTCCAATTGTGGGCGGGCCTGGTCGGGCCATGTTCACAACACTTCTTGTGAATCCCCTCTTCCCATGGGGGTCCTCCTCCTGGGCGGTGACGGCTGGCCCCTGCTCTCCTGGTTGGGCTGGAGCTGCACTCTCTGTCCCCCCATGCCTCCCTGCTCTCTGGCTCTGGGGACCCCGTGACGGTCCTGCTGGCCCTGGCCCGGGTGGCAGATCTGATCGCCCGGAGGGCGGTTGTTCTCTATCTGCTACCGTGCATGCGTTGGGGGGGTTCTAGCTGCTGCTGCGGCGGGGTTCTTGGTGTGGGGTTATTGGCACTCTCCCTCCTTCTTTTCACATTCCATCATCTATTTTAGAAGAACATAAACAATCACTTGAGCACAGGTGTTAGCTCACCTTTGCACTAATACTTCAATTTTTCACACTAGCTGGTTTGAAGGCATAAGTATGCATGTGTGAACAATATTTGTATTGTGTACATGTTGACATGTGAACATTTTTGGAGCCAACAGGTATGTTTATAACATTTGAGTGTGTGTGTGGACAGGCCCCGCCCTTATAGACTTGTATTACATCTGAACCTCACTGTAATGAGTATAACCATCCAGCAACTTGTTGCTTTATGCTGCTTCATGGTTTTAGACCCCCCCCACCCCCTTTCTATAATCACCCTTCCACCCCCCCACCCCCTAACATCCCTCTCTGTTCTTCCTTCCTTTCCTTATCCGTCCGGTCCAACATAAAAGAGTTTCAAATTAAAATGAATAAAGTTTGGCCTCGATTACAAAAGGGGTTTATTCAGACATACCTCTGGTTTGTCTGAAGTTTCATAACCCCTGTTGTTAAAGTAAAATATGTCCAACACAAGAGGCCTTAAGCTCTCATCTGTTTGCCCAGCTGTTGGACAGGACAAGTTAAAAAAAATAAAAACAAAGAAGGTGAAGCAAATTGGAGCTATCCAGCTGTAAAGTTTAGATCCAGATTCTAGCTCAACGGAGGAACACAAAGATGTTCGTGGATCTATTTGTCTAAAAGTGGATGAATCAGAATGGAGCAGAGCAGGAAAACTGTGGCCCATTGGTTGTAGTTTGTACGTCACTACTGTGAGGTTTTTTTTCATCTGCTCCCGATTCACAAAGATTTGAATAAAGAAATACTCAGAAACAAGCTTTTAGCCTAATTTTCTTCATAAATGTGCTCTATCATCAAAAGAAATGCTACAAGAGCATGTTAAAAAATCACCATTTTCATCGGATTTCTACAATTGAGTTTGGTCATCTGACAAGTTTCATTTCCACTTTAGCTTGACTTGTCAAAATCAGAGCAGAATACATCCTCCAGGAAGGATGTCAAAACAAAAAGATAAAGTGAGCAGGCTGCAGAAAGCCTCGGTGCTTTCACTTTCTGAGGTAAGTTTAGTTTCTGGTTCCACCACAATGTTGCTGGAGGTTATAGAACGCGGATGTTAAACCAATGCGGAAAATACGTTTCCTTTTTGAGTCAAGTCCCTATTGAATAGACTTGAATAGACTGTTAATCATTTAAATGTTTATGCAGCAAATCATCATTACAGCCTAAACTGAGATCTGTGGTGTTTCTGACCTGAGGAAAGCATTTAGCTTTTTTCTTCTTCCTCCACCTTTTTTTTTTTTTTTTTTTTTTGGTTGGTCAACTGTTTTGGTCTCAATAAAGTAAAAGTTTAACCTCAAACTCGTCATCTTCAGAGCTTCAGCTCTCTGCATTCAAAAGCACCATGAATTTGCTTTTTTTTATCAGATGTGGGAGACACGTTATTATTGTTTTTATTTGAACAAACGCCTTCTGAAAAGTTTGCCTGGATGGTTTTAAAAACACTGAAGACATGTTTGTGTGCAGCCATTCAAACCAAATAATCTTGGGACTTGCTTCCAGCAGAGCAACACCCAAAACGAAACCGAATCAAACGTCCTGGCTCAGGTTCATGTGCAGGACGAGACTCGCTGTAAGATCAACGGTCTGACAGGAAAACACCCAAATAAGGCAAAGGGGAAGTGGTGACGTTCCTGGAAGGTCTCCGTGTGACGTAGAGCTCGAACACTCGAGTTTGGACCTGTCGGCGGGGTTTCCGGCCGTGGTGGTCGGCCGGTGGTCGGTTACAGTCCAGCGCTTCGGCCGCACGCGAGGGCCCGGAGCGAACTCCGAGCAGAACCGGATCATTCACGCTCCAAAAGGCCCCACACAAAGACTGCAGAGGCACCTGGAAGGCTGGAAAAGAGCGCGCTGCCGGCTCTGCCCAAATATGGGCTTCCGCCATTCCATCTTTGGGAACATACGTCACGCAGGAGTCTTTATAAAGCCGGGAATCCTCGCGCAGGATCTGACAGAAATCGACTTCTACCAGTGTGAACCCGCGAAGGCACCGGTCCACGGACCGGAAATAAGCATTGTTATTGTTTACGTTTCCCTTGCATCCACAAACACGAAGAAACAGCCGTCTGTCCCGCAGCTCTTCAGCCGTCTGTCCCGCAGCTCTACAGCCGTCTGCCCCGCAGCTCTACAGCAGTCTGCCCCGCAGCTCCCCAGGTGTCAGCGTTGGCTTCCCTTGAGCGCCGCCACCCGCAACAGCAGCAGCAGCAGCAGCAGCCCGGCCGGTGCCCGGAACACAAGCCAGCGCCGGTCTCCGTGCAGAAACGGAGCTCCTCCGCTGCCTCTGACGCCCCATCCCCGGACAAAGACATGGCAGCGACCAAAGCGGAGCTGCTGCTGCCCAGCCTGCAAATCTCGGAGCCGCCGGCGTCCCCGCTGGACGGATACTCGAAGCTGGAGGAGCTGCAGATGCTGCTGCAGAACGCCGCGGCCGGAGGCTCGCTGCTGGCCGCTTCTGCGGCGGATGCGGCAGGGCTGCTGAGCGGGGAGTCCGGGGACTACGGAGGTAAGAGGATGACCTGAACGAGACAGAAAAAGAAAGTCAGAGAGTTCCTCAAGACCTGTTATGGTGACCTTTTGACAAAACTGCTAAAGTCATAAAGAAGTTTGAAAAGAGCAGAGAGGAAGTTAAACTTTTACTGCAGAAAAACACATGTGCACTTTTAACTAAGAAACTCCAAATCATGCACGTCCAAAGTCCGGCCCATGTTCAAATATGGATTTGCGTTCCAAGCCGTTGTAAACGTGTGGCAACAACCTGTATCATAGAATTCAGGGTCAAACAGAAGAGCAGATTTGTTTGTGTTTGTGATGTTTTTGTTCTAATTCAAATGTAGACGTTTACAGTCAGCATTTCATTGGGAATAATATGTCACATTTGAATAGAACCCAGATTTATTGTTGACAAAAGGTTTTTTAGACCACTGTTTCTGAGGTGCCCCCTCCCTGACCTGATCTTTTTCTCTTCTCAGAATCTCTGTTGGACATCCTGGACCTCCAGAACTTCCCCCCTCTCACGCCACGCCTCCAACCTCTGGCCTACAGTGGGCGTTTTATCTTTGATCCCAGCTCTTCTGGCTGCAGCAATCTGTGGGCGGAGCCTCTGTTGGGTCTGTTGGGGTTAGGGAGCATCACAGCCCCGCCCTCTGCCGCCGGCAGCCTTACCACCTCCACCCCATCTGTGGCATCATCAACACCGTCCCAGCCGAGTTTGGGCTGCAGCACCATAGACGTCTCTTCCATTTTATCGGCAACACCATCATACACATCTGCTGCAGGCTCTGACTCCGCCCACCCTCCCACTGATGCCTTTTTGGCCCCGCAACTCTACCAATCGCAGGCCCCCCCACCTGCCTATCCATCCTCTGCCTCCAGGTTGGGCCTCCAGCCTGTGATGGCGATGTTGCCAGACTACACCCTGCCTCAGCAAGCGCCAGACGGCGAGCTCAGCCCGAGCCCGGACCAGAAGCCGCTCCAGCCGCCGTTCACGCCGCTCTCCACCATCAAGGCCTTCTCTGCGCAGATTCAGCCTCAGGGGCCCGGCGGCTTGCTCGCCAAGTCCTGCCAGTCCAAGAAGTCCCCCGGGGGCCGGCAGTGCAGGACGCCGCCTCACGAGCGTCCACACGTGTGCCCCGCCGATGGCTGTGAGCGCCGCTTCTCCCGCTCTGACGAGCTCACCCGTCACGTGCGCGTGCACACAGGCCAGAAGCCGTTCCAGTGTCGCATCTGCATGCGCAGCTTCAGCCGCAGCGACCACCTGACCACGCACATCCGCACGCACACCGGGGAGAAGCCGTTCCCCTGCAGCGAGTGCGGTCGGAAATTTGCTCGCAGTGACGAGCGCAAAAGGCACGCCAAGATCCACCAGAGGCAGCGCGACCGCAAGCCCGACGGGGCCACTGCTACCATCCCAGAGGCCCCCGCCTCCCCAGATTCATCCTACTCCTCCCCGGCTCATAGCTGCCCGGCCATTGGCATCCAGGCCTCCTCCCCCTGCTTCACCTCCTCCTCTGCCTGTTCCTCACTATCACAGGTGTTCCCCTCCTCGCCGTCACACCACTTCTACTCGTCCTCCTGCTCCTCTCCGTTGGGGAGTTCCCTGTCAGAGCTACCCTCCCCCCACAGCTCCAACCTCTGCTGACCAAAGCTGCGACCCACACAGGGATCAGACTTTTATTTTAAAAGGCCAAAGGTCAGGAAAGGAGGTGGACTTTGTACTGGTGTAGATGCTGTACATAAGTGACTGTGCACACACGTGCACTTTGTTTTTGCCTACTGTGTAGGTTCTGAGATGTTTGTATGTTTACATGGAGCTCAGAGAGCTTTCGGGATTAAAACATTTATCTGACTTCTGCTGGTTTTATTTATAACACCACCTTAATGCCTCCACCCGCCCGGACTCACCTGGACTCAGGTCTTTAGACCCTCAAGAGTTTAGCGTGAGTTTTCTGTGACACATTTATGCGAAGCTGCAGAAACCAGCTGGTTTTTGCAGGCAGGAGACCCACAACATTGCAGTTAAATGTTTATAATGAGGATGGTGAAAAAACCCAAAAACGTTTAGCTGAAAATCAAAAATGATTTTATCTGACAATTCTGCAGCAACAGTTTTAAAGAGCATTTATGCCATCTGTGTTCCTCACTCGGCTCTTAATCTGCTGCATGTTTGTGTGAGTGTTCTGTGTGAGTGTGTTTGTGTGTCAAACAACCAATAGGATCAGGTTTTGTCACCATCGGCTCAGCCTGCTCCCTGCTGGAAAATCAACACGAGTCAGTCCAAATATGGTCTTTCCTGTTGCTGCAGCGGACTTCCTGCAAGCCTTTTATGGAGCTTCCTACTGGCAGGACGCCCAGGCTCTGTGTGTGATGTAACTAGTCAGACAGGGTCGGCAGGTCGGATCACAGTCTTATGTTGCTGCAGCGTAAAAACCTTCATGAATTTGTTCTAAATGAAAGCACCAAACTACTCAGTTACTGTCCTAAGAGTAGTTACTCAGAGTAACTTCAGCTCCACATTTCAGATTCATGAGATATTTTATGAGGCTCTTTTGCTGCAGTCAGAGGTTTAACCTCGACCAGAGCTGTGATTCTTTATGGGAAAAAGACAGGTTTTCTGCAACTATTGAGTGCTGATTCAGAAGAAAAGTCCCACAAAACTAGACTTTTCTTCTGACACAGATAAAGTTCTAAGTTAGTCTCACAGCAGAAAATAATGCAAGTCCAAAAACTACAATCACGCGTCCTTTGTGAAATGAAACTGGAACATTAAGTTGCAGCTTTAAAGACAGACATAAAACTTTATGACACAAACTAGTTTTAAAAAAAAACATGTTGCTTCTTCAACTGAGCTGCTTTAAAATGTCCCCAACGTGATATCTGTCTGACTGGTGCAACACTGATACTCCGGTTTGAATGCTCCAGTGCCATTAAACTGTGTCAAACCGTCCGTCCATCCATCCATCCATCCATCCATCCATCCGTCCGTCCGTCCATCCATCCATCCATCCATCCATCCATCCATCCATCCATCCATCCATCCATGCATCCATCCATCCATCCATCCATCCATGCATCCATCCATCCATCCATCCATCCATCCATCCATCCAACCATCCATCCATCCATCCATCCATCCATCCATCCATCCATCCATCCAACCATCCATCCATCCATCCATCCATCCATCCATCCATGCATCCATCCATCCATCCATCCATCCAACCATCCATCCATCCATCCATCCATCCAACCATCCATCCATCCATCCATCCATCCATCCATCCATCCATGCATCCATCCATCCATCCATCCGTCCGTCCGTCCATCCGTCCGTCCGTCCATCCATCCATCCATCCATCCGTCCGTCCGTCCGTCCGTCCGTCCGTCCGTCCGTCCGTCCGTCCGTCCGTCCGCCCATCCATCCATCCATCCATCCATCCATCCATCCATCCATCCATCCATCCATCCATCCAACCATCCATCCATCCATCCAACCATCAGTTATTATTAATAAGCAATGATGGAGACAACTTATTTTCTAAATGAAAAGATTCTTCCAAAATGAATAAAATAACTCTACCTTGTAAAACAAAATGAAAGTTCAAATTGGACACAATTATAATACTGTTGAAAAAGAATGACAGGTCAGAAACACGTTCAATCATACCATAAACAGAAAATGCTTTTGTTCTTGTTTTGTTTCAGTAAGGTTCCTGTAATTTACGCATGTGCCTAAGACACATTTCAGAATATTTTAACTTTGAAAAAGAAAGCACAAAACAAAACATTTTTTTCTATATTTGTAATTAAAAAATAAGTTACAACCATATAAGCAAAAATGGTCAGAAACTCAAAAGACAACAATTGCTTAGCTCTTGGCTTTAATTGACAGAGGGAGCATGTGTTGAAGCCGCTTCTCTGACTCTATTGAAAGAAATAACAGCTGTCAGACTCACCTTGAACAACTTACTTACACAACAACAGGAAATAACATTTGGTTTTGCAAGGCAGAGATTATTGGAACACAGAGATAAGCCAGGGCTATCTGGCCTATCTAACAAAGAAAACAGCAGATTCTCATTCAATTGCAGCAATGTGTCAAACTAAAAAAGTTAGAGTTCATGACAATAACCCAATTAGTGACACTTTAAAATAATTGAATTCCTTTCTTTATATGTCAGAAAATCCTGAAAATGCTTATGACCTGATAAAATGTTTTTTTCTCACACATCACCTTGCCCACTTTACTGTTGGAGCAGCAATCTGCTCTTTTTAACCAATTTCTAGAGAAGAAATTATTAGTGCTATTGAAAAATTAAAGAATGGGAAAGCCCCTGGACAGGATGGGTTTTCTGATAATTTGTACAAATAATTTGTCGACTCATTAGTTGATCCTTTGCATAGCATGTTTGAAGACTCTTCTACACAAAACACATTAAATCAGACAACGAGAGAAGCAAACATCTCTCTCATTTTGAAAAAATATTATCCAGGCTTTCAAGCATCATAATGAAGTGGGTACTTTCTTTGGATGCTGAAAAAGCCTTCGATTGTGTGGAGTTGTCTTATTTGTTTTAGTCTTTGAACAAATTTGGTCTTGGGGATAATTTTATTAAGTGAAACAAGGTACAGCAGTCCTCAATCTTCTGTTTTAACCAATGGTCTCAGATCAGATATGTTTTCCTTACAGCACGTGTGTCAAACTCAATGTGGCCCTCCATGTCATTTTATGTGGCTTGCAGAGAATAAACGTTTTTAATTTCTTGAAATAAAATATTTGGTTAGTTGATTATTACTTATGTTTAGCTACTGTTCCAAATATTCAATGTTTGCAGGTCTTATGTGTGTATGCAGACAAATTGTTGTCATAAACCATCAGCTGGATGCACGGCTGTGTGCAGCCTTTCTTTGTAAAATGTTACACGTGTAAGACGTGTTCTTTGCAGCTCAGTTTTATGTTATTTTTCTTTATTCACTTGGACAGTTTGATCATTCATTTATGTGGGTTTTAATAAACGGATACAATTTCAAAGGATTTATGCTAGAGTAACAAGCAAACACGTGTTTTCTATGCAACTGTAATTGTCACTTTAAAAAGTTATAATAAATAAATAAATGAGTTATTTAACATTAAGGAGTAGTTACATTTATTTTTCATTACATTTAGTTACATGTATAAGTTATATCTGGCCCTTTGAGGACAGCCACTATGCTGATGTGGCCCTCAGTGAAAATGAGTTTGACCCCCCTGCCTTACAGAGAGGAACCCAGACAAAACTCACTGAGGCAGTAAGGGCCACGCACTCTATCCAAGGTTTTCATCTCAAAAGCACACATCATAAAATATCCTTGAATGCTGATGGTGTTTTAATTTTTCTCTCACTCCCTCAGACATCTGTTTTGGCCTTATTAACCCTTGTGCTATCTTAGATGACCCCCCCTTCCATTGACGTGTTCTCCCTACCATGACAAAGGTGGATAAAGGTGCAAAGGTTTCATGTAATCCATGGACACCAGTGAAGATCAAAAATCATTGAAGAAAAAAGGTTCAGAGGACTGTTTAGTGGGTCTAGATGACCCAACCCAACAAATGGTAAAGTGCCTAGGATTGCACAAGGGTTACAGGTTATTGACTTGTTTAATAGAAGGAGGACAGGACGCTCTCCACCACACACCTGTAGAAGGGGGTCAGGACTGGGATCCCCATCCCAGCACGCCTGAGCCTCCTCAGGAAATAGAGGCGCTGGTGTGCCTTTTTGAGCAGGCAGGAGGTGTTGGTGCTCCAGGTAAGGTCGTTGTAGATGTGCACGCCCAGATACCTGAAGCTGGAAACCACTTCCACCACGGCCCCTCTGATGTGAATGGGAGGAGGGGGGTGTCTGTCCTTCCTGAAGTCCACGATTATCTGCTTGGTTTTCTTCATGTTGATGCAGAGGTTGTTGTCTCTGCACCAGCCCTCCAGATGTTCCACCTCCTGCCTGAAGTCTGACTCATCGTTGTTGGTGATGCATCCAACCACAGCTGTGTCATCCGCAAACTTCACAATCAGACAGCTGGGGTGACTCGCTGTGCAGTCGTGCGTGAGCAGGGTGAACAGGAGGGGGCTTAGCACACAGCCCTGGGGGGAGCCCGTGCTGAGGGTTCTCTTGGGTCCTCTGTGGATGGGTTTGACCTGTAAGCATGTTGGTGCAGGTCCTTGGTGACATCCATGGATTCTGTGATGCGGGTCATGACCAGTTTTTCAAAGCATTTCATGACTATCGGTGTCAGGGCCACCGGCTGACAGTCGTTCAGACCCGTCACTGAGGAGGTTTGGGGGATTGGAATGATGATGGCAGTCTTCAGGCAGGTGGGGGCCACTGACTGCTTCAGGGAGGTGTTGAATGTGTCTGTCAGCACCTCTGTGAGCTGGTCTGCACAGTCCTTCAGCACCCGTCCAGGGATGTTGTCGGGTCCAGCAGCTTTGTGAGGGTTGATCCTCTGGAGGGCCCTCCTCACCTCCGCGGGCGTCACGCTGAAAGGCTCTTCGCCAGGTGGGATGGGGAGTCTGGTGCTGGGGGGGCGGTGTTGGAGTCCTCAAAGAGTCCTGACTTCACGCCTAGCTTGACAGACAACGTTTTCAAAATGTGGTTTAACAAAGGGGTTAAAATGCTCAAAGATGCGTGATCCTACAACACCCTCATGTTATTTGAACAATTATCTGATTAACACAGCATCCCTAAGTAGGATTTCCTAAAATACCTGCAGGTGAGACATTATATTCAATGCAGCACTACATCAACTGCAAATTTTCAAACATCTGTGGTTGAAAAAGTACTATTCCAAAGACGCGGAAACCCGTCCATGAGCATATTGTAAAAACATTGTCATCTGTTTCCCCATCCTTACTGTTTGAACTTAGAAGTACATCTGAGAAGGAACTGTCTGTTGTTATTAGTGATGATGATTAGAAAAATATTTGGAAACACACTACGAAATTTCAGTATGTAACAAAATTTGATCCATACAACCTAAAAATGTTCACAGGATCTCACCAAATCGCAGACAAAGCTTCAGATCTAATCTCTCTTCCTTATGCTTGACGTGACAAATGGAAATTGGAACTCTGACACGTTGCTTTGGTCTCGCTCCAAGTTCCAAAACTATTGGGTTGATAATCTTTGTGAAGTACAGAAGATTTTGGGACTGAACCTGGATCTGGATCCCTTGTCTTTCATTTTGGGACTCCCAAATGCAATGTCTAAAGAAAGGAAAAGATTGTACCATGAGTTGATTTTTGCTGCAAGAAAGAACAAACTACAGTGGATCAGTGAAAAAGGGCCAACAGTTAATGGATGGAAACTGGAGTCCTTAACATGCCTATAACATGAAAAGACAGATTATTTTATTTCTACTTGGAGTCCCTATTTTAGATATGTAGAACCTAAAGTTGCTACCATTTTGTTAAGGGGGGGTTTCTGATCCAGATTGCCATGCTGTTTTATTTTATTCATTCACTTAGTTTAGTTTCTTCAAAGTATTTGTTCAGCTTGTTGAGAGTCTGAGCCTGTTCCTAGACACAGTTTTAGGGCCACCAAAAACTAAAATAAAAAAGGGAAAATTACGAGATATGAAGTCATAAATTTATGAGATTACAGTGGGAGGGAGCATACAGAGTAAAGAGTGAACGCCGCGCAGCAGCAGAGCAGACCAACTAAACTTAATTCAACAGGTGGCTGAATGTTTATTGATAACTTTACAAATCTTTCGAAGCTCCTTTGTTTGATTTACGATTTATTAATATTTTATTTATTGTTGGGTGGTTTGCAAGATCTCTGCAGACGTTGATGAAGACGTTGGGGTCCCTGCAGATGTCCACTTCAATCCTTTCTTCCTAAAGACAATCTCTACGTCTGTGTGACACTTCCATTTGAGGAGGAGCACTTTCTGGCATTTTCAACATTCTTCTGCTAATATAATAGACTGTTTTCATTCATCTTTGTTGTTTTATGTTGAAAAGGGACGTTTCATTTGGAGGAGGGGACGTATGTATGTTTTTTAAACCTATCTGGAAATAAAGCTTCACAAAAGGCTCCACATCTTTCATCTTCAAGCTTGGCTCCAATAAACGGAAAACTCCGGTGTCTGGTCTTTTTTCTCATAAGTTTAGGAGATCGTACATTTGCGAGAAAAAAAACGCGTAAATTTATACTCGTTAATTTACGAGTATAAAACTCGTAAAGTAAATCTCGTAATTAAAAAAAAATTTTAAACTGTCCCTAAAACTCTGTTGTATGTTCCTGTCTATTTTCTTTATTTTTTTTTCCGTTGTTCAATCTGAAAATGCAATAAAAAGGAAAAAAAGAAATAACATATTGAAGAAAAGTTTCATTATAAAATTATTTACAGGATCTGCACGAAATTGTTAAACTAGGCAAAGCAGAGTCAGCAGCAGATCCACATCTCCTGTTCTCCACTTCCTGCTTTGTGGTTTTCATTGGAAATCTTTGGAAGTTACCAGGTGAGCAGCCTCGCTGTCAGGTCAGTTTACACTTTTAGTGTTTGTCAAATTGAAGAAAATGAACTAAGACCTTTCTACTCTACAGTAAAAAGAATGCTTCTGTCTCGACCAGTGGACGGCAACCTGGGGCACGCGGCGCGTGCAACACTTTGCACGCGTAAGGAAAGACAGCAGCATGCGGGGGTGTGAGAACTATGATCGCTTGATGTGTCGTGTGTATTTTTCGGATTTGAATGGCGATCTCGTCTCAAAAGAGCTTTTCTTTTCCCCCTATGGAATCGTGAAGAAATGGTCCAATCACGCAGCTCTGTAACTCTGACCCCCCTTCCCCCCTATATAAATGCGGACCGTTGCTGGAGTGGCCGTCACGTGACGTACGACGTGACACACCTGCGCCAATACCAAGCATTGAGTCTTTCCGACTGGAGTCATGAGGAGGGCCAACAGGCGCGCAAAGAATCACAAAAGCGGACGCAAAGTTTTTCAATGAACTGCAAAAGTGATCCGATGGAGAGGAATCACCTTTCTCAGGTTAGTGATCACATTTTCAGAGAAATCATCAGGCCGGAAACGGGAACAGCTGCTAGCAAGTAGCATGCTAGTTTGGTGCTGAACTGGCTGTTATTCGCACGTGTGTGTTTAATTGACTAATTAGACAGTATTACAGAGACATGTTATTATATATGTGTAAAAATATGAAGAAGAAATGGGGGGGGGGGGGGGGATTATAATGCACCAAGAAAGCACTAAAAGATAAAAATTTAATTAAATTCCACGTGGACACGGACCAAGGCAAATTATAATAAAGAGTGAGTATCCATAAACTTGGGGGGGGATTTATGGCATTTTTCTTTTTTTTTTTTTAGGTAAACTGAAAAGCGATGTAAAAGTTTGGCTGCATTTTTACTTTTATCTTTTTAAGAGATTTACAAAAAGATTAAACCCACATTAAATTAAACTGGGACTCACCTTAAAAAAAATCTACCATTGTGAATTAAAAAATTACAAAAAACAATTTTCTTTTCTTGGTCAATGCAAACAAACTGAATATTAGTGTGCATATTTTTTGTTGAGATTAATCTACTTCCAAAAATTAGATTGCAATCATAAAACATATGCTTCAATGACAGTTTCGATGTAATTTCCACATATTTGACATGCTTTTTCTTGAATAGTTAACCTTAAATGCAGAAATTCTTTACATGGATAAAAATTGTTTCTTTTTTTGTCTGAAGAGGAAATGAACACAAATGCCTCTAATATTACAAGTATCTCTTTTAGAGAAAACTGGAGACTGTTTGTTTTTCTTTTAATAGGTACTTTAGATGTCAGCAATGTTCTTAAAAATCTATTATTGCACTTTAGATCTAAGAAACGGACATTATCACTAAAAAGGATGAGAGTTGATGTCAAATCAAGAATGTTTTACTGTTGCTTTATCATTTGAATTAAATGTGGAGAAATGGCCTTAGTGACTCTAGAATATTCTATAGATGTGGACTCCAAATATTCCTGGTTTTAAATTCTGTGTGATTAAGAAATGTGCCATCGCTTTCAGCTGAACAATGGCCCATACTCCTTTATCCATCCAAGTTTTATCAAAGATTTGCGTTTGTACAGAACAAACCTGTTATTGAAGATTTGATGAAGTATGAGGACTGAGATTTGGGGTGTACATTAATTTCCAATAGAGTAAAACTTCCAGTCCAACTTTTCTGAATTTCACAAATAAGTTTCAATGGATCAATCAGATTTTAATATAAAGTCACTGCCTCCAACTTTACAAAATAGATAAGAAGGTTACGGAAAATCAGACTGAATGTTGGTGTTTTAAAAAGACTTTTAGCCATTGCAATTCAATTCAAATTCAATAACACTTATCCCTCCCTCCTCAAGTGGTTTAATTGTCATTTTTTCCCCTAATTGGTATTGTTTATTATTCCAAATAAAATCCTATTTGATTTGATTGATTTTCTAAATACAAGTGTCAGTGATAGCCACAGCATAGCATACATTAGTATGGAAAGGCTCTTAATTTTTGTTCGTAGGATTCTACCAAAAATTGAAATGTTTCTTTGTAAATAACTGTTTAGAACCTTTTGTTTTGTCTAATATTAATACAATGTTAGTTTTTGATTTTATCCTTGGATAAAATTTGTAATAATCCTAAATATTTTTTAAAGGTAACTGTTTTGGCTCAGTTATAGGATCACCATCTGCATTTAACAAATTAAAAGTATTTTTTTTTTCTTTTCTTTTTTCTCTACTAAAATATGAACTGTTCTTTTCTCCGCTATCCTTTTGGCTCTGGAGCGTATAAAAGATCTCATTTTGGTCTCTCATTAATTGTTTTCAATTGCTTCTTTATTATTTTTTCTTTTTTTTCTTTCCCATGTTCAATGTAATATTTTTTGCCTTCTAAAATTCCTCTTATTTCCCCAGCTGAGTTTTTTAACCAAACTACAATATGGATAATCTTTCAAATATTCCTCATTAAATATCCAGTGACTTTTTCTTTCAGTATTTATGATCTTAGGAATTAGGTCTATAGACGCAACACAATGATCAGTGAATGCAGAAATATCTGCATTTGAGATGTGATTTAGGACAATTTGAGAAACCAGACAAATCTGTTCTTGATTTGTTGTTGCCATTTGAATGTATCCATGAGAAATTCCTTGCATTTGAGTTTAGATTACTCTTAGCATCATAAAGAGCATTATTTAAACAAAAACTGTTCAAAATTTGGTTGGTGGTTTGGTGGGATCTCCTTACGATGAATAACTCCTCCGTCACACGAGCAAACTGACACCCATGTGGAACAATCCTGACCTCACGATAAGCAAGAAAATGCTTCACTTTCTGACCTGGAAGGCTAACGGAATTAAAGATCTGGAAACATGTGATTCATGATAAAAATGTTTGCATCTTATGAAAACTTCAAAGGAGGGCATAGATTAAGTTTTTTTTTTTTTTTTTTTTTAAGAATATCATAATAATAATAATAATGGATTAGATTTATCTGCGCTTTTTCCAGACGCTCAAAGCGCTTACAGTGTGTCCATTATTCATTCATACTTGGTGATGGTAACTACTGTTGTAGCCACAGCTGTCCTGGGGCAGACTGACAGAGGCGTGGCTGCCAGTTAGCGCCTACAGCCCCTCTGACCATCACCGGGACATTCATACACATTCACACACCAGTGGAGCCACACATTTTTACATTTTTCGTTCTTATATAACTGCTATTCGTTATTTTGCTTTTTTCATTTTATTTCCCAACTAATGACTAATCCCCGATGATCCAGTATAAACTGAGGGAAGTGACTTTAACAGAAAAAGTAACAAGCAAGATAGAAAAGAAGTGTAGTCGCTCCCGCACTTAATTAGTGAAGTGGACCGGCGGAGCGTGGACGTAAAGGCTTTGTGTTTAGATGGGGGGGGGGGGTACAATAGCGGTATGTGTGGGAGATCTAAGACTGCGATCCGTCCCGCAGCTCTAGGGGTACAAGCAACCGAACTCAGAACCGGGTCTAAATGTGTGTCTGAGCACAGCTCGGATCGTCAGCACACACAGCGGTTTGAGCTTCAAAGCAGAAATGTCGCTCAGTCCTTAGAAAACATTCAAACAATCACGCGGATTTGTGTTTCCAGTCGTGTCCCGACTAAATAAAGGCTGATGTTATTCTTACACGTTTACGTGCAGCGCCACCCAAAGCTAATGTTGTTAGCCCGTGTTAGCATACTGCTAATCCTGGTTTCGTTCAGAAAAAGCACTGACCACACGGATTAAAATTCAAATGATGAGCGAACAGGTGTTTCATAATAACCGTAACATTATTAAAAGCACGTTTAGAAGATCATCTCGTATTTTACCGAGCTGACATGTCAATGTATATAGCCGCTCGGCGCTGTTTAACATTGTTTTGTATTGAATTGTTACATTCAATAAAGTTTGGAAAAAAAGCCGCTCGGCGGAAGTTGTATCCCCTTCCGGTTTTCAAACTGCGCATGTGCAAATGATTTATTCCGACCGAAATTGTGACCTTAGTGAACGTTTTTATATTCTGAAAACATTTTTCTGGGCCCATGTACACGGTTGGATTCTAATCCGACCATTGATCCCATCAAGATATTTTGCACATGTAACCGCGGCTTATGGTGTCTACTCGCAACGTGGCGGGGGCGTGGCATCACGATGGTGGTCTCTCCATCGGGATGTCAGTCACCCATCACGATGGACGATGATATCGTCCATCGGCACAACCCTAATAGGATGTTCAAGATGGGTCTCAGAGTATCAGACACTTGTGGGTTTTGTAACAGCAATACCCTGGATAATTGTCTGCATGCACTGTGGCTCTGCATGTCGGTCTTCTGGTTTTGGCAGAAGGTGTGTAGATCTGTCAACATGGTTTGACATCCCTATGACAGCTTCTCCATCTCTCTGAATACTTGGTGATATGAATGCCTTCAGTAGAGGAAAGATCAAAATCTGTCATGACTGCTCTTTGCATCGCTAAAAAAACTATCTTGGAGTAAAACCAGAATAAGTTATAATCAATTCCATAACCTACTTATTATATCAGCTTGGAGTGAACATCAACAGTGAACAAAAACAATACAGAAGAACTTTAGTCCCTCTGGTCCCCTGTAATTAACACTGCCACCTAGTGGGGGTGGGTGGCCTATGTGCTTCTCTCCAGGGCCTGTTGATGGGGGATGCGGTGGTCTAGTCTGGGTCCGGGGAGGGGGATGCGGGCTGGGGTCGGCCTGTGGTTCATGCAGGACAGCAAGCCTTCGAACTCTGTCATAGAGAAACACAAATGCACAAAAGTCAGAATAAAAAACACCATATTGAGCTGGAAACTGCCCAGTCTGGTAATGCTGCTTCTGTTTACTAACTTGGAGTCTCTGGACTTGCTGTTGACTGGAATATACCATTGCTGCAGAAGGACAGGGGAAGACCAAAGACCTTTACATGATCAATCTTATGCCCGTTCAGTGATTCAGGGTGTTTTTTCATGAGAGTTAATTAACGAGGGATGTAAAATATACCTGGAAAACTTTGGAGTGATATTTCTGCCACTACGTTGCACACAAAATTTTCTAAGTTGCAAATGAAAATATTAAATATTTGCTTTTCAATAATTTTTGATTTTGCTTTTAAATTTTTTTTCCATTCAAAATTCAAAAACCTTTTTTGCGTTTGCAAAACATGTTTTCGATGCGTTGTGTCTCACTTTTTACTTATCTTTGATTTTGCTGAGTTAAGTGTCAGTTTGACGTGACAAAGCTGCCATCAAACAGCTCCTGATTGGTTAGAATCTGGACCAATCAGGTGTCTCTGGCTCATATTGACGGTTCTTGGACTTTGGACTTTGTCGGTTCTGTTTGAACGGGGTTCTGCCGTTATCAACCTTCAAAAACTTTTCTGGTGGTGGCAATAGTGGCCGTTTGATCACGCTGAGTAGCGCTCAGAGTAGTCAGCAAAATCAGAGATAGGAAAAAAGCTAAATTTGACACAACGCATGCGAAAACGTGTTTGCAAATGCAAAAGTTTTTGAATGCGAAAAAAAAGTGAAAGCAAATATTTAATATTTTCATTTGCAACTTAGAATGTTTTGTGTGGTAGAAATATCACTCCATAGAAAACTAGCTGTTTAACTCTCCTGCTTATTCATTTTTGCACAAATATGGGTCTAGGTATTGCTTTTACACCCTTCTCACAGAATATTGGATATACAAATGTTGTGTACCGGTACCAGTCTGTCTGCATACCTTAATTTAAATGTGCCCTCGGAGATAAATCTATGTAGGAATTTACTTAAAACCTGTAAATAGCTGTGTGCTGACTATTTGTTGGTGTGTATGGGAGAACTAAGTCATTCAATTTACTCATGACGCTCTTATGTTATGATTGTATTATCGTGTGCTCACCCCTTATCTTCCATCTCTAACATCCTGCTCTCTCTTCTTTTTGTCTGTCCGGTCCAACAAAGACTGCATGTAAAAATAATTATTATAAATAAAGCTAAACCTCCAGTGCAAAAGGGGTTTATACAAATGCACTCCCATTTGTCTGAGACCCATAAACCATTATTGTAACAGTCAAATCTGTCCGACACGAGAGACCTTCATGTCTGATCTGCTTGCCTCAGCTGTTGGACAGGACAAGTTAGGGGAAAAAAATCCATATTGTGTTAAGTAGCTGCAGTTTTATTGTCAGAGTGAGGATATTTGTTATTACAACAAACAATCTTCTCTGTTCTTCATGCAGGTCCACTGTTTCAGTGAAAGGAGGCGGCTCTGAAGAGGAACACTCTTCTTCTTCAACAACCAGGTCTCTCTGAGACTTGTGTGTGTTCCTGTGAAGAGAACCAGGATGGCAGCCAGGCTCCACATACTGCAGTCCAAACCTTTCCCCAGTGTCGGCCTGTGACAACACTAAGGCAGGATACTTGGCTTGTCCTGTCACTTCCTTTGACAGCTTGTTCAGCTCTGCAATCAGAGCTGGATTAAAAACTGAAGGAAGCTTCAGACCAGGTCGCTTCAGGCTCCCAAGGCGCTGGAAGTTCCACCCAGCTACTCCAGTCATGCCTTGGGCCTGGAAAAGTTTTGTGGAGAGCTGATTTCCAGTCACCTATTTGGACTGGTGGAAATGAAATCCCTCCTGCTGTGATGTGCCTCGCACCGGGACCAAGATCGGTACCGCTGCCGCTTCCCCCTTGATGTGGTTCAGCTGTGATGTGCCACCGTGTCTGTAGAGGATCCCGTCTCCCACCTCCAGCTGAATCCTTCAGCATTGTTGTTTTAAACAGTGGTACGCCATCTGGATCCGATTCAAAAAGGAACCTCTTCAGAATACTACATTTGCACCAGCAGCTCTCTGGGTTCTGGGATTTTGGTGCAGCAGTGCTCCCTGATGTGCTGCTTTGTGGGGTTTGCTGGCAGGATCCCACAGAAGGTGGAGGCCTCCTCCAGCCTGTCAAAGGTCAGTTTGGTCCACGACACAAAAGTGCTGAAGGAACTGTGAAGTGGATGATGTTCAGAGAGTGAAACAAGTCCAGCTTGATACTAATTTCCCTGTCGTATTTTGTACGACATGCAAAAGTTTTGGCGAAGTCTCCAGATGTTGCTTCAGCCACTATAGCTTCTGTGGTCTTCCAGGAATCCCAGAGAAGATGCTCCCGAGGCTTGGAATTTGGGATCCTGAATGCAGAGCAGCAATCCCTGTCCATGCACACAGGAAAAGCATGTGGAAATTGTTTATTGTGCAAATAGGGAATGTTTTTAAAATAATATTCACTTATTTTCCACATTTTTACTTTTGAAACCAGCAACTTGGAAGGAAAACAAACTAAGTTGAGTCTCACCTGTCAACCCACTGGTACTTGGCTTTTGGCAGGGCTGTAGAAACGCCCCTCGTTCATTGGCTCCAGGGATTTTGTCGCCTTCCGACTGCAGCATCACCCAGGACAAAATCCTCCAGTTTTCGTTCATCACTGCATAGGATGACATCGTGCCTGATGCCAGTACCACCTTCTGCGCCATCTTTCGGGTGTGGTCAGCCCTCAAGACCTCACCAAATGTGCCTTGGAGGAGCAGATTGACCTTATTGGTAATCTTGAATGAGACAGTCCACCAGGTAGTGTGAAGTCACTGCTACCCCACACAAACCATCTACGTCTGGATACCCACCAACAGGATCTGGTGTAGATGTTTTCCTTACTGCCCCTGTGATTGTCTGCTGGCCATGTAATCCACTCTCTCCATCCAGGACATTCTTCACTGTGCACACAGATGAGCCATGTGTCACGCTCTTATTTAAGGTGAAGAGCTTCATTCAGATGATTAGCTGTATCACCTGGAGACTTTGCTGTCCGCTGCAGCTCATCCATCACAGTATTGCACACGGCCTTCATGTGGGTCAGGAAGGCTGAAAAAATGTTCTGAAAAACGATGAGGCAGCATGTCCATCCATGAAGGTTTGTCTGAAAACCAGTGCTTCTCTCAGACTTTACTAGTTAGCTGAGAAGGAAGTATGTGGTACTAACGACTTGTACCAATGATGATGCGGGCCGACCTGTTTACAGAGGAGACCACCAGGGGTTTTCAGCAGCTATGCAGACACGGGAGAGAATAGTTGTTCCGCACTCTTTCCGCTATTGTGTGGTCTGGAAGGAGATCATATTCATGGTCACAGGTGGAGACCCAGGCCACAGTCCCAAGGCTTCCATCTCTGTTTTCATCCAGATCCTCTGCTGTGGAGAACAGTTCCAGCTGCTAACATCTTGGTCATAGCATGGAAGTGGTGGAGCAGCAGGCCGTGGCTGAAAGTGAGCAGGAGAAGTTGCAGTCTGAGCTGAAGTTCTTCCAACAACTGCTGCAAAAATAACATCAGGAGTTGTTGTTCAATAAACAGCATTATCACAAAGTCCAAATGAATACAGAACTTTGCATTTTCGTCAAGACTTATTGCACTTACTGTAGGTTTTATCCAACACTCTTCTTAAAGATGACACCATTCTATTTTGAGACCGTTCCAAAGCGAGCAACTCTGGTGGTACTGGCAGAGGAGTCTTCACTGGAGCAGAAGAAACTGGTGAAAAAACAAACTGACAGGACGCTGCAGCAGAGTAAAGCTGACAAATGATCCTCAACACTCACCTGCATGTGTAGCAGCAGGACAGCTGGACCTCTCAGGCGGGTCTGGATTCACATGAACAGAAATATCCATCACTAAAGCCCAAATCGGTTACTGTTCTTTGTGTATCGATGATGCTGGTTTACGACAGAACCATCAGGTACCAGCAGCAGCTGCTAAACCTTTACTCCGTGAACCTGAAAGAAATAAAGCAAACATATGAAGATGCTTCTATTTGGACCAAGATATTCAAAAGTGCTCGGTGTAAAGGACTAATCCAAGACTAACACGAGGTCAAATATCAGTTTTGGTTGACCAGTCCAGGCTGACGAGTCATTTTTCAGCCGTGGTCATGAGGAGATTCAGCCGAGACTCCAGTACTAGACTCCACATACAGAAAAATAATCAACACGTGATGCATGCACATTGGTGCTGCTCACTTGGTTGGTTGGGATTGTTGGTAAACGCGCGGGTCCTACGTTTCCCTGCTCTTTAAATAAATAAAACTGGTTGGAATCAGAAGCAGTAATTAACACTTAGACTTGTCTGTGATATAGCTTTGTTAACCAGCTCAGTGGCCTTGTGGTTAGTGCCCGCCCTGTAACTGGAAGGTCGTGGGTTCAAACCTAGGCCCAGTCATACCGAAGACTTTAAAATTGGGACCCAATGCCTCCCTGCTTGACACCCAGCATTAAGGAGTTGGATTGGGGGGGTAAGCCACCAAATGGTTCCTGAGCACAACTCTTTCTGCTCCCCCCCCCGTGGGACGGGTCAAATGCGGAGAACAAACTTCGCACACCTAGGTGTGTGACAGATAGTGGAACTTATGGCTGAGGAGAAATGACACATATCCATCCTCTTTTCTCCAGGTCTTCTTAGAATGCATACCAGTTCACGGCTGGATTGCTCGGTTGGAAAGGTAAAGGATGGCCACACAGGAAACCAGGGATCGATTCTCGGGCAGAATTAACAATGGAGACATTACCATATCAATGGTGAGCACTTAACATCACCCAGTTAATGCCACTGCCTGCCTGTGCATGTGCATGATGGTCAGAGTGGCTGTAGATGCGAACTCTATCAGTCTGCATCAGGGCAGCTGTGGCTACAATAATGATGGACATACTATAAGCGCAGATAAAACCGGTTATCTGGTTGTCCTCAAGTCACTACCTAAAGGTGGCTCTACTGGTCTTTCAGCTAAATAGCTCCTCACATCTCCAGAAATGAAAGCAGACTCTCCTTTTAGGGATATCAACATTAAACAATGGATCTCTCTCTCTTCAACGTTGTTAATTAAATAAATGGTGGAGTCAATCCAGATTAATGATAAGCTGTTATCCTAAACTTTGTCCTCTCTGATGAGCTTGTCCTGGAGCTCAGGGTTACCTTTGATCCTCTTGGCTTCATCTGAAAGGTCCTGCCTCAGAAACCCAGCTGGGCCTTGTCTGAAGCTCAAGCTGACGTTCCCAGGAAAAATTCATTTCTTCTTCATTCTGAAGATCTGTAATAAAAGATGCATTTATTGTGGTTAGTGGGTGAAATAATCCAGGTGTACTGCAAAATAAAAAAAATGTTAATACATAATCTGCCTTTGGTAAAATAAAAAAAGGTTTGGAAAAAAAACAGTGTTTCAACTCTCATCCGAAAAGCTGATATCCTCACAGCTGATGTTTCAGGCCATTGATGTCCAACAATGATGGAAAAGGAAAAGGTCTCCAAAGTAGAAACTTCATCCAGTTGGACTTTTTTTTACTTACGTCAAACTTTGACATGTACTCTTGTGTTTAAATAGTGGTCTGTTCCTCCTCATCCTGTAAATCCGGATCGCCACAATATCTTGACTACTACAACGATATGGAAACAGCCCCCCCTAATGTCGCTTTTGGTCAAGCAATATTTCACACCCGTTGTATTGTGAACTGACATGGAGAGTGACTTGGCGAGGTTTTCAAGATGGCGGCCTATGTGTTTCCGTAGTGTAGTGGTTATCACGTTCGCCTCACACGCGGGGGCCAGCCGTATATACCTGTAACACGGAACAGCCAATCAAATTGCAGCTACTGCAGCATAGTCAGCCAATCAAACTGTGGCTTGTGTAGCGCTGTCCAAGCTGATGAAATCCTTTGGTCCCGAGTTCGAACCCCGGTTAGAGTGATGTCAGTCAGAAGTTGTGGTATAATAAATGTTTTTGTTAAACTGAATATGACATTTCATAATTATTGTTTTCTACTTCTGTCTCTCCTTGTTCCAAATAACAGTCATGATCTGTTGCTCATTTCAATTTCAACTATGTTTTATTAAGAAATCAACATGAAAATAAATAAAACACAGTATTTAACACAAAATGTACCAAAATGTTCAACCATGGATTTACAATTGAAGGGCAGAAGGGTTTAAACAGGCAAAACTTTAATACAAGTATTTTAAAGGTGTAAAATGAATTGAGGAAGTAGTAAATATGTTTGCTTTTTCTATCAAAACTAAACACTAATAATAAATATGTAAGAAAATTGTATTCACAAAATAGATTTCACAAACTAAATTACAAATATTTTCACATTGATAGATAACACCACGAGTTCTATCATAATCAGTGTGTTATCAGAAGAGAACTTAATACAGGCAAACATATAGACAGGTTTAGCAGAGATTTTGACGTTTTACACTTATTTCTCATCCAATATGACAAGCTGAGGTAAAATGAGACAAAAGTGGTCAAAACAGCAACATCTTTTGATAACAAATAGAACAGACATAAAAGCTATCTCTTTCCCTCTTCTGCTTGCCGGCCAGCAGCCCACCTCATCTTTTCAGCCTCATAAAAAGGAGACTGAGAGAACTCCTCCCAGGTCATTTCTTGAGTCATCCCATTTGCCCGGTGGAGGGACAAGACTCTGGCAGGACAGTAAACATACTTCCCCACAACACCAGGGAACCCGGTGTGTATGTGTGGACTCTCTGGACCTTGTTTCAGTGGTTTGTGGCAGAACCTGCACAGACGCCCACTGGGATGCTGCTCCCTTGCCTTTCTTTTCTGTCGGTCCTCCAAAACCTTTCTGCATTGTGCAGACCTCTGCTTTGCAGCCTTTAACTCTCTCTCAAAAAATGGCGTGGCAGCAAAGTCTGCAAATGGCATCCTGGGGTTTGTAAGGCCTTCTGCTGCATAGATCTGGAGTACTTTTTTGGAGCAGTAGAAGTATCTCACATCCCCAGACTGATAAAAGAAATGAACAGAAGATCCATCACCAAGGTAACGAGACTTTGGCTGCCCACAAGCAAGACAGTTCCTTGTCATTTTTTTTTCAGGTTTCTGCTGTTGTTGCTGCAGACCTACAATCTCCTTCACCATTTTTTCAACGTCAGTCTTCGTTAAAGGAGCTTCATCTGGTTTAGAGCTGGGGGGGTTCACTGGAGCAGGAGGGAGAGTCACAACTGGCACAGTGACAGTTTCACTGCCTTCAGTGAGTTTATGCCACAGCTGCTGGGTTTCCAAAAGTTTTTCGGGACTAGTGTTCATAGACGAACTTCTGTTAATCATCTTCGCCATGTGCTTCACGTAGCGGGAGATGTGCTGTTTAGTGGTGGGGTGGAGGAGGCTGTTGGGATTCCTGGAGGCAGTTTGAACAAGGGCGGCATACTCTGCGTCTACCTTGCTCAGAAAGTCCTTTTGTCCATGGTGCTTTGCCAGAAGGACATCAATGGCATCTCTCATTGGATTTGTCCAACGAGAATGGTCCAGGACAAAAAGCAGACCCCCTGCTTTGATAGGACCAGTGCGAGC
Source organism: Oryzias latipes (assembly GCF_053564925.1). Classification (NCBI taxonomy): domain Eukaryota; kingdom Metazoa; phylum Chordata; class Actinopteri; order Beloniformes; family Adrianichthyidae; genus Oryzias; species Oryzias latipes. The sequence goes on from NC_136250.1 coordinate 3,987,518, forward strand.
TGCGCGTGGAGAGGCAGCAAAAGGCAGTGGTGGTGGTGTCGTTGAGACATCTGATGGAGAGGAAAAAAGAGAAAAGTTAACCCTTCTCACTTCTCTTTCCTTGAATGCAATGCACAAATAAATTAAAAAAGGCTGAAAATTTGAACTAAATTACCTTTCACTTCAGGGGCTTGGGTCATTGCTAGTGAGTCATCAGCAACCACACCTAAGACATTATCCTGAAACATTGGACCATTCAGTTAGTTTAAACTTGTTATGTAGCTGCAGTTTTATTGTAATAGAGTGAGGATGTTTGTTACAACAAACTTACATGAGCAGAGTGTTCTTCTCCATGTTCTTCAGGCAGGTCGATGACTGTTTCATTGGAAGGAGGTGGTTCTGGAGACAAACGCTCTTCTTCCTCAACAACCGGGTCTCTCTGAGACTTGTGTTTGTCCCAGTGAAGAGGAACCGGACGGCAGCCAGGCTCCACATACTGCAGTCCAAACCTTTCCCCAGTGTCGGCCTGTGACAAGACTAAGGCAGGGTACTTAGCTTGTCCTGTCACTTCCTTTGACAGTTTGTTCAGCTGTACAATCAGAGCTGGATTAAAAACTGAAGGAAGCTTCAGACCAGGTTGCTTCAGGCTCACAAGGCGCTGGAAGTTCCACCGAGCTACTCCAGTCATGCCTTGGGCCTGGAAAAGTTCTGTCGAGACCTGATTTCCTGTCACCCATTTGGACTGGTGGAAATGAAATCCCTCCTGCTGGGATGTTCCTCGCACCGGGATCCAGATCGGTACCGCTGCCGCTTCCCCCTTGATGTGGTTCAGCTGTAACGTGCCACCGTGTCTGTAGAGGATCCCGTCTCCCACCTCCGGGTCGCTCAGACAGCCCCTGAGGATGTGAACGCGCTGAATCCTCCACACTTTCAGCATTGTTGCCTTAAACAGTGGTATGCCATCTGGATCCGATTCCAAAAAGAACCTCTTCAGAACACTCTCCACCCGCACCAGCAGCTCTCTGGGTTCTGGGATCTTGGTGCGGCAGTGCTCCCTGATGTGCTGCTTTGTGGGGTTAGCTGGCTGGATCCCACAGAAGGTGTAGGCCTCCTTCAGCCTCTGAAGATCGGTTTGGTCCACCACACAAAAAGCTGCCGAAAGGAACTTGCAGAAGGAGCTGTGAAGTGGATGATGCTCTGAGATGCACTCCCTGGTGAACCGCCGCATGCAGTGAAACAAGTCCAGCTTGATGCTTATTTCTCTGTTGTATTTGGTACGGGATGCACATCTATTGGTGAAGTCTCCAGATGTTGCTTCACCCACTATAGCCTCTGTGGTCTTCCAGGAATCCCAGAGAAGATGCTCCTGAGGCTGGGAGTTTGGGATCCTGAATGGAGAGCAGCAATCCCTGTCCATGCACACAGGTAAAGCACCTTTTAATTGTTTATTGTGCAAATAAAGGGATTGTTTTTAAAACAATATTTACTTATGTTTTTCACGTTTTTACTGTTGAAACCATTAAATTAGAAGTAAAATGAACAAAGTTTTGTCTCACCTGTCAACCCACTGGTACTTTGCTTTTGGCAGCGCTGCAGAAATGTAACGCCGGGACAGCCCGTCGTACATTGGCTCCAGAGACTTGTCGCTTTCTGACTGCAGCATCACCCAGGACAAAATCATCCAGTTTTCATTCATAACTGCATAAGATGACATTGTGCCTGATGCCAGGACAACCTTCCGTGCCACCTTTCGGGTGTGGTCAGCCCTCAAGACCTCACCAAAAGTGCCTTGAAGGAGCAGATTGAGCGTGCCCTCCTCCCTATGGTACTCCTGAATGAGGCAGTCCACCAGGTAGTGTGAAGTCACTGTTACCCCACACCAGCCATCTATGTCTGTATACCCACCAAAAGGATCTGGTGTGGATGTTTTCCTCATTGCCCCCGTGATTGTCTGCTGGCCATATAGTCCGCTCTCTCCATCCAGAACATTCTTCACTGTCCCCAGATAAGCCACGTGTGCACGCTCGTATCTTAGGTGAAGAGCTTCATTTAGCTGATTGGCCATATCACCTGGAGACTTTGCTGTACGCCGCAGCTCATCCATCACAGTCTTGCATACTGCCTTTTTGTGGGTCAGGAAGGCTGGAAAAATCTCCTGAAAACGACGAGGCAGCATGTCCATCCATGAAGGTTTGTCTGCAAACCAGTGCTTCTTGCAGACTTTACAGGTCAGCCGAGAAGCAAGTATGTAGTACTGACCACTTGTGCCAATTATGACACGGGGCCGACCTGTTCCAGAGGAGACCACGAGGGGTTTTGGGCAGCCATGCAGACACGGGAGGGGGTAGTTGTTACGCACTCTTTCCATTATTGCATGGTCTGGTTTCCAGATAAAAAAAGGATGGAGGTGAAAGTACTTTGGGGATGGTAGCTCATAAATTGAGTCAATGAGTTCCGGCTGAGGTGGGTTACGCCACAAGGAGATCATATTCATGGCATGTCTTACAGGTGGAGACCCAGGCCACAGTCCTAAGGCTTCCATCTCTGTTTTCATCCAGATCCTCTGCTGGGGAGAGCAGTTCCAGCTGCTAACATCCTGGTCATAAGATGGAAGTGGTGAAGCAGCAGGCGTTGGCTGAAAGTGAGCAGGAGAAGGAGCTGCAGACTGAGCTGAGGGTCTTCCAACGACTGCTGCAAAAATAAAAAAATACCTTGAGTTGTTGTTGAATAAAATATTATCTCAAAGTCCAAATGAATACAGTACTTTGCATTTTTGTCAAAGTTAATGCACTGACTGTAGGTTTTATCCTGGACACGTTGAGGCAGTTCCAAAGCGAGCAACTCTGGTGGTACTGGCAGAGGAGTCTTCACTGGAGCTGAAGTAACTGGTGAAAAAGACAGTCAGAAACAGACAGGAAGCTGCAGCAGAGTAAAGCTGACAAATGATCCTCAACACTCACCTGCATGTGTGGCAGCAGGACAGCTGGACCTCTCAGGCTGGTCTGGATTCAGATCAACAGAAATATCCATCAGTAATGGCCAAATCATTGACAGTTCTTTGGTAGTAACTGTGCAAAACACTCAAAACCATGCAAGAAAACATGCTCAATAGAACAGGTGTGGTATGAAAATCAATAAATTAACTATTAGTTTCATCTTTTTATCTTTTGATTGACCAGGAAAGGTTCCATTATGATGTAATAATCCATGTGTAACCACTTTACTCTGACGTGTTAAGACATGTACTTTTGTTGTAATTCTGCTTTTTAAGACTGGTTTCCTTCAATCATTTTCATACCAAACCTATAACCAAACCCATGCAAATAACATAAGTCTGTACTTACCCTCGACGACGAACAATGAATACCTTCAGCATCATAAAAGCAGTCAAACAAAACACCTGCATTAGAACAGGCCTGAACGTGGCCAACCAGCAAACAGAGGAAAGGAAAAGGTGATCCTGGTTTACGACAGAACCATCAGGTACCAGCGGCGGCGGTGGCAGTGGCAGCAGCAGCATCTAGACCTTTACTCAGTGAACCTGAAAGAAAATAAACCAATGAATATTCTTCTTTTTGAACAGACACATTTAAAAGTGCTGAGTGTAAAGAAAGGACTGATCTAAGACTAACATGTAGTCTAATATCAGTTTTTCAACTACCAGTACTACTACTCCACATACAGAAACATAACACGTGATGCATGATGTGTGCACGTTGGTGCTGCTCACTTGGTTGGGTTGGGATTGTTTCTAAACATGTTGGGCCTGTCATCTTCTTCACTAAATGTCTCTGCTCTTTAGTAAAAAAAATAAGAAAACAGGTTTGAATTAGAAGTAGTAATTAACACTCAGTGTGTACTTGTGTGTGATTTAGTTTTACCTTGTAAAGGGAGGAGTTTGGATGGAGAGACAGAAAGCATCATTCTCTCCAACTCTTCATCATCTTCCATCTCTAACGAAGATACTGAAAAGATGGGAAACATCATTTCTACCATCTTTCCTAACATCAGCATTAACGTCTAGTCTGCCACAGACCTGGAGGACTAGAAGAAGGTTTAGTAAGAGCAGGTTCTGAAGAGCTCTGAGTCTGAGCCTCTTTCTTCTTCAGGTACTGCTGGAGCAGGAACATTTTGCTGCCTGAAACACACTGTTTCCTGAGGATAAATGATGCATATCCATCTTCTCTTTTCTCCCAGACATCCTTCCAGGTCTTCTTAGAATGCACACCAAATCCAACCAGCTGGTTGTCCTCACTACTTGAAGGTGGCTCCACTGATCTTTCAGCTAAACAGTTTCTCAGATCTCTGATTTCGTGAAAGTGTCGGGTATAATCCAGAAATGAAAAGAGACTCTCCTTCTTTGGTCCCTCGGCATTAAAGAGTCCAGCTCTCTCCTCTTCCTCAACCTTGTTAATTAAATAAATGGTGTAGCCAATATCATTTTCTAGCAGCCACCGAAAGGACTTCCCCTTGTATTTGCCAAATTGAAGAACATACTCCCCCAACACCTCCTGCCTGTCAGATGTATCTCCACCCCTAATGAAGACTTTTGACAGGGCGTTTTCCTTCACTTTTTCCTCTCTCTGGGGAGCAGACTTGTCCTGGAGCTCAGGATTTTTTTTGATCCTCTTGGCTTCATCTGAAGGGTCCTGCCTGAGAAACCCAGTTGGGCCTCGTCTGAAGCTCACGCAGATTTTTCCAGGAAAAATTAATTTCCTCTTCATTCTGGAGATCTATAACCAAAGATACATTTATTGTCGTTAGTGGGTGAAGTAGCCCAGGTCTACTGTAACTCAAAAATAGTTAAAAAAAAACAACAACATACAAATATATATATATATATATATATATATATATATATATATATATATATATATATATATATATATATATATATATATATATATATATATATATATATATGTGTGTGTGTGTGTGTGTGTAAATGCACATATAGATATTATTAAAGTTATCTACCTTTGGTAAAATTCAAAAGCTTTTGAAAACACACACAAACTATCATGACTAAGTTTGAAGAGGTTTTTCATCTCTTACGAGTAGCCGTATCCTCACCGCTGGAGTTTCAGACCTTTCATGCTCAACAAAAAATAACGGGAAGAGAAATGTCTTCAAACTAGGAACAGTTTTTTTTTTAACTTTTTACTTACATCAGACTTTAACTTGACTTTAACTTGTTGTGCTCTTGTGTTTTAACAGCGATCGGATCAAATCTGGCCGCAGGATTATTGTTGTTTTGTCTTCCTAAAGGCTCTTCCTGTGAAAACCTTACTACTAAGACGATGTGGAAACAGCGCCCCCAAAATCTCGCTAGTGGTGAAAAAGTATATTACATCCGTAGTGTTAAGAACTACCATAGAGAATGAATGAGAAAAGTTAAGAGAGTTAAGCTTAACCATTTTCGGCTCCCGCGCGAAAGGTCCCCGGTTCGAAACCGGGCGGAAACAACTTTTTTTTATTAACATAAAACAAACGCCACTTGATCCCTAACTTTTTGGTTGAATTCTTTCTTAAGATGAATATTATAAAACAAAAAAGACTAAAATGTTTCAGCCTGTAGTATCTATATTTGTATTTTTTATTTGTTTTTTTTGTTTTTGGTTTTTTTAGTCAACAAAAGTGTCTTTTTAAGAAAATCAAAACTTTACTCATCCAGTCGTGTTTTTTATTGTCTGTTAAAAAAAAAGAAAATATATGTATGTTTCCGCCCGGTTTCGAACCGGGGACCTTTCGCGTGTTAGGCGAACGTGATAACCACTACACTACGGAAACCGATGGGCATCACTCCTTAACGTCTTGCGCTCAACAGCCGTCTAGCCAAACTGGGGACCTTTCTTTGGTTAAGCTTAATTCTCTTAACTTTTCCCATTCATTCTTTATGGTAGTTCTTAACACTACGGATGTAATATAAATTTTCACCACTAGCGAGATTTCAAGATGAGTATTATAAAACAAAAAAGACGAATATGTTTCAGCCTGTAGTATCTATATTTGTTTTGTTTTTTTCAATCAACAAAATGGTCTTAAGTAAATCAGAACTTGATTCATCCCGTCGTGTTTTTTTTATTGTCTTTTCAAAAATAAAAAAAAGAAAATATAAGTGTTTCCGCCCGGTTTCGAACCGGGGACCTTTCGCGTGTTAGGCGAACGTGATAACCACTACACTACGGAAACTGTAGGGCGGCAGCATCCAACCACTTGGCCTTAATCTCGTCCGGCCAGACCGGGGACCTCTCCGTGGTTGGGTTTGACTCTTTAACTTTTCCCATTCATTCTCTATGGTCAGCTTATCAATTGTTTTTTGAAACAAGTGAAGTAACATAATCAATTTGACCATTTTCAATAATTGATTAATCATTTGTTTTATTATTTTTTTGTATTTTCATTTATTTATTTACTTACTTAAATACTTCTACTGCCCTAAAAAAGTACACTAGATCTGTGCAGCAGAAGGCCTTACCAACCCCAGGATGCCATTTGCAGACTTTGCTGTCAGGCCATTTTTTGACAGAGAGTTAAAGGCTGCATTCATGGTCACACGCACTGATTATGATGAGATATCCTTCAATATGAAAATATTTGTAATTTAGTTTGTGAATACAGTTCTCTTACATATTTATTCTTGAATTGTTTAGTTTTGATAGAAAAAGCAAACATATTTACTACTTCCTCAATTCATTTTACACCTTTAAAGTACTTGTATTAATTTTTGCTTGTTTAAATCCTTATGCCCTTTAATTGTAAATACATGGTTGAACTTTATTTATTTATTACATGTTAATATCTTAATAAAGCATGGTTGAAATTGAAATGAGCAACAGATCATGACCGTTGTTTGGCACAAGCAAAGATTGAAGCAGAAAACTATAATTATGAAATGCCACTTTCATCTTAACAAAAATAACATTTATTATACCATAACTTCTGACTGACTTCACTCTAACCGAGATTCGAACTCGCCACCAAGGGATTTTGTCGCCTTGGACAGCGCTACACAAGCTACAATTTGATTGGCTGCCTGTGTCACAGCAGCTGCAATCTGATTGGCTGTTCCGTGTCACAGGTATTTATGTCAGGCCCGAACCTTAACTTTTCTCATTCATTCTCTATGGTAGTTCTTAATACTGCGGATGTAAAATACTTTTCCACCACTAGCGAGATTTTGGGGGCGCTGTTTCCACATCGTCTTAGTGGTGAGGATTTTACAGGAAGAAAAACCACAACAATCTTGCGGCCTGATTGGACCCGATCGCTTTTAAAACACAAGAGCACAACAAGTTAAAGTCTGATGTGAGTGGAGAAAAAAAAGCACAAAGTTTCCGATTTGAAGACATTTCTCTTCCCGTCATTGTTGAACCTGAGGACTGAAAGTCCAGCGGTGAGGATAACAGCTGGGATGAGAGGAACGTCTTCAAACTAGAAACTGTGTGTGTGTGTGTGTGTGTGTGTGTTTTCAAAACCTTTTTCATCTCACCAAAGGTAGTGAGTGTGGAGGTGAACAGGGGCTACATTACATTTTTCTATGATATTATTATGCATAACAGGGGTTACGGTATTTTACTATGCACTTAATGCAGGGGTCGGGAACCTTTTTGGCCAAGAGAGCCATAAACGCCACATATTTTGAAATGTAATTTCGAAAGAGCCATACAATAATGTAGTGTCCCTTTCCCACACTGAGGCACGGAGACTTAACCTCTTTTAAGGTTCTTAATTCTGGTTACTGCAGACCACAACAAACGCCGTACAATTAATTCAGCAGCTCCTGAATCTCTCCCGCCGAGACGAGACGAGAGCGCGTCTCCCAACTTTATATTCCCCTGCTCCCGCTGCAGCCCTCCCCTTTCCCTTATTCGGCCCATAGCTGAACCCCATTGGTCCAAACTACCTAACAACAGGCTGAGCGACAGAACTGAGGGCCAATCAGATCTCTGCATGATCGATGCGTTCCATGAACTCCAGAACTTTTAACGCGGCCCAACAGCCATCCAACTCAGTCCGCGACAATATGTTTAAAACTAAAATACAAGTGAATGTGTGCATTTGATGTAATTTCAACATTTTTAAAGTACAATAAGTCTGTGGATTCTTTTTAATAACATTGTTATGCTGTTTCTAATAAATGATGAGTATTTCTCGTGGTAGTTTTGCTGATGGTCTAGTCTGGTTTACGTGGTGAGTTTCTGCTTCATGCAGGCGTTGAGACTTTAAACGTGATCTTAGGTTGGTATGAATGTTTTGTAGATGTGAGACAGACTGCTCACATGCGGACCTGGAGCCAAACACACATTCACACGCTGCAGTGAGTGACAGGCAGTGGGTTTTACCTATTTACAATCCCTGCGCGATTCACCTGCTGCCGGTCCCCACAACACCTCAGCCCCCCCCTCTGCTTTCTCCCTCACACATCCCGTCCCCGCAACTGCGCGCTCTTTCTCAGAGACGGGAGCGCGCAGTTTTACGCACGGCAATTCACAGGTTTCCGGGTGGTACAAACTCTGTGAATTAATAGACAATTTTAAACTTATACTAGTGCTGGCGCAGATTTGTCTCTCTAAGCACCGCTACTACTGCGCGCCTCTGCCATCGCATCGCGCACGAGAAGGACTGGTCTAATGAAGAAAAAAAATTTGAATTAAAGATTTGTCTGCGAGCCACATGTGACCATCAAAAGAGCCATATATGGCTCGCGAGCCATAGGTTCCCGACCCCTGACTTAATGGATGACATATATGCATGTACATTGTATTGCAGGAATATGCAAAATTAGAGACCTGAGAAACTATTCAGCTGAAAGATCAGTGGAGCCACCGTCAAGTAGTGAGGACAACCAGCTGGTTGGATTTTGTGTGCATTCTAAGAAGACCTGGAGGGATGTCTGGGAGAAAAGAGAAGATGGATATGCATCATTTATCCTCAGGAAACAGTGTGTTTCAGGCAGCAAAACGTTCCTGCTCCAGCAGTACCTGAAGAAGAAAGAGGCTCAGACTCAGAGTTCCTCTTCCTAAACCTTTTTCTAGTCCTCCAGGTCTGTGGCAGACTGTGTTCATGCTGACGTTAGGAAACATGGTAGTAATGATGTTTCCCATCTTTTCAGTGTCTTCTTTAGAGATGGAAGATGATGAAAAGTTGGAGAGAATTATGCTTTCTGTCTCTCCATTCAAACTCCTCCCTTTACAAGGTAAAACTAAATCACACACAAGTACACACTGAGTGTTAATTACTACTTCTGATTCCAACCTGTTTTCTTATTTATTTGACTAAAGAGCAGAGACATTAGTGAAGAAGATGACAGGACCAACGTGTTTACCAACAATCCCAAGTGAGCAGCACCAACGTGCACGGATCATGCATCACGTTCATCGAGCATTACTTAAAAATACGACTAGATCAACAGCTTCTTTATTAAAGGATCTACAAACGCCTTGAGTGGAGGCATTTATAGATGAAAATAATTCATGAAATAAAAAGATAATAAAAAAAGAGAACATGTTTCGTTTTGTTTGTCTCGTTTAATAAATTTCCTTCCATAAAGTTTTCTGGTTTGTATTCAATTCACATGATCAGCTTTACAAAACTACAAATCTCCACGGATTACACAGATTTTTTTAATCAAACTGTAGTTAATGTTTAAAATACTCCATAGAAATGATGCTGACATTTTAAATCTGCAGCTGTTGGAGCTATGCAATGTTGGATGTTTTTAAAACGTGCGTTGATTCTGTGTAATTGAGAGATGTTTTCAGGTAAATTTATTCATGTTTTAATGTTGTTTACTACTTTTTGTACTACTTTACAGTTTTAAATACTTTTCGGTCTCAGTGCTAGCCTGTTTCATGAGTTTAAAACTGTAACTTTACTGTAAAATTTTAATAAAACTAATATCTGAAGAATTAACATTTTAATACGACACGCTCTACAGTTTCAACATCCTGACATTAATTTCCAATTACATGCTTACTGTTTGTTAAATCCGGTAATTAAGACTTGCGTGTCCAGAACATAATCTAGAAAAGGCCAGGACTGTAAACTAACAAGAGAGAATGTAAACAAAAGGATGATGGGACATCAGTGGAGGCTTACTTCCAAACCAACTGTTGAAAATACTAGTTGTCATCCAGCACCACCAGCAGGCCACACCCACTATCAGCTCAAAAGTGAGCACCTGTGAGACTCAGCCAGGAACTTACTTAACTCAGTCAGATTGCATTCCCTTCCCCCTCCAACTTCTACCAGGAGAAGATGCAGTCCCAGCCAAATGCAACCACAGATCAGTCCATGTCCAGCTAAGTGGATGCATCATAGACGTATGTTTTATTATTATCTTCAACCAACAATGGATGATGTATCATTGTATTCATTTGTTTCTGCATTTAATTACAGGCAAAATCATCTACAACTCATCAGCTCAATCCAAATAAATAAGATGCCTGTGGAGATTTGGGAGTTCAGTGTTTGAATGTGCACCCCACCTAATATGATCGATGACCCACACCAACTAAACAGTTTTCTTCACCAACGGTCCCGCCCACAACTCAGAGGTGAGTTTATGATGAGCTCCTACCACATTGTACAAACTCTGTCATAAAGAGCAAAAGTTTTTGTTTGTTTGTTTTGGCTAAAAACAGCATAATCAAAAACATTTTAAATGAAAAACTGGGACTGATTTTATAATAGATAAAAATACAGTTGAGGTGGGACTTTAATTTCCCTCAAATGTTTTGTCTGGACTGACATGTTTCAGAGTAGAGTTGTGTTTTTACAGTAACTAAAAAGACTGAATTTATGATATAAATAAAAGTAAAATAATAAAATGTGTACCACCCCAAAATTCATTTTAATGAACACTTCCGGCCACGAAATACAAAAATTCCTGGAACTTCCGATAATTCTGAAGCTGTATTTATCCAGGTAAATAATGTGGAAGGGCCCTAGCTTGTCTGATATGAGCAATGTTCACATTAAATTATTTTAATTGAAGAAAGCAATATTATAATATAAATAATAATAATAACTAGAATGGGCTGCAATGCATTTCCAAAAGAAAATGCAGGGTAGAATGCTGTATTGCTGAATGAAAGCTGAATTTGCTGAAGAAATGGCTAAACTGCTAAAAATGTGTTTGTGAAAAATGTCTGAGCCGGGTCTTGAACCGGCGACCTTCTGCACCAAGACTTCCCTGTGTGTTTCTACGGAGTAAATCAAGCTGGAATATTTCGAGAAGTTCAGTGATTTGAAGGACCAAAAGTCATAGCAGGAATAAGCTAAAGGAGCTGAACATTGAGTGAAATTGTTAAAATTGGTGAAAAATTTTAGAACAGTTATGTGCCGAAAAACGGTGGAAGATATATGAGAAAATATTTTTAAAAAAAAAGAGAAACAGGAAAACAATAAGTCGGGGGAAACATACATTGAGTTAAAAATAAGACCGCAATAACAAAAAAAGGAAGGCCATTGCTGCAAAAAGTAGCAAAAAATACACCCCAATTAAATTCACATCTTAAAAATATTTTTCCCCTTCCTTTTTCTCATAAACTTTAGACATGTTTTTATTTTATTATTTTAACGTTTTTATAAGTTTAAAGTTATGGAAAATACCCGCATTACCAAATTACTGATCCAGGCTTTTTTCATTTCCATAACCTGCTCTGCAGGTCTGCTTCTTATCAGCTGCCCCCCTACCAGGACTGCGCCACCTTTCCTCCGAGGGTTCTTTTTTTTTTTTCTATTTTGCGCACGCGCTCAGTGACGTCTACCTTCAGATTGGATCCCAGGCAGAGGAGCTCCAGCTCCACAGACTCCCGAGCCTCCACGATGAGCCTAGGCGGGAAGGTCGCCGTGGTGACAGGAGCAGCGAAGGGGATTGGGAAAGCAATAGCGGAGAACTTTCTGCAGAATGGCGCAAAGGTAAAACGTGCGCGTTTTTGGATTCTGCTGCGCGCTTCTGGTGCCCCGAATCCGACGAGGGAGGAAGTTACAGAAGCAAAGAAGACTTTGCAGAAATCTGTTTCACTTGTTTAGATAATGCCATGGCTTTACTGCTTTGGCTGCTTTGATGGTGTGGAAACGTTTGTGTCGTTGGTCACCTGAGCAGGTGGTCCTGTTGGATGTGGATGAAACCACAGCGAAGGGTTTGAAGAAAGTCCTTGATCAGAAGTTTGGAGAGGAGAAAACTTTGTTCATCAGATGTAACGTTGAGTCAGAGGAGGACATTAAAGGTGAGCAAAATGAATGAATTTTGATGGTTTCCAACCCTCAACCTTTAACTTAATATTATTTATACCCACCAGCTGAAATCAACAGAAAATGTTTTTGATTTTATTATTTCAAGAGTGATGATGCTGTTTCTACTTTAGCTAAACGCACCACCTGTGTGACAGATGCCGGTTTCATTAAGCTGAATAATGTTAGTGGGACCTTCAAATGATTTAAATATTAAACTTTGGAATTTTGCAGAATAAACTAATAAAAGGTTCCTGTCTGACACGGGACTGCATGATGGCACTCACATGTCCAAAGCCTCTGGAAATTGATTTATGCATAATCAGCTAAACAAAGGTTAAAGGTGCAGAGAATTGTGAGGAGCCTTTAAATCTGTTTTTCTTGTTTTCCAGCCGCCTTTGAGGCAACTATGGCCACTTTTGGATGTATGGACATTCTGTGCAACAACGCTGGCATCTTGAGTGAGGACCAGTGGGAACGAGCTGTGTCTGTAAACCTCGTAAGATTTAAGACTTTAGGATTGGATTACTGATGAGTCCCTCATTCTGGAGGATTATTGATCCCAGATTGGAGATATTTCTAGACTTTGGAAGAATAGATCTATGATTACTAGATAAGCTTACCATGTTTTCACAACCATATGGCGCACTGGGTTATAGGGCGCAGTTTCATTTATGGCTTTTTCTTTATTTAACACATACAAGAGGCGCAGCGGGTTTTAAGGCGCAGGCGGTAAAACATGCATGCTAGTGTGTGTTTTAAAACGGCAGCAGGAACAAAACTTAGTTGGTTGTGATTTATTTGTTATTTTTTCAGTCATAAAACAGCATCCAAATATCCATCAAAGTCCTCATCTTCTGTATCTGGAATGAACAGCCGGACTAAATTTCTATCAAACATGCCAGCTTCCCTTCCGTCATCGTCAGAGTCCGTCTCTTTGCCGTGCGGCTCCTCATGAATGATGCTGGCTTTTGGGAAAGTTTGAAGAACGGTGCTAGCAGACACGTTAGCCCCATCTTCTACAATCCATTCACAAAGTGTGGCGTCACTCGCCCGGCGCTGCCTCCCAGTCTTAGTGAAAGACTAAGACTTAGTAAAAGGAGCGGAAGATGGACAGCTTTTCATTGTAGTCGCTGCATCGCTGCGCAACTGTGGTTCTCGCTCGGACGGAAAGATGGCAGCGTTTCATAAAACGAAAGAACCAAGACGGACCGCCATGAAAATGTTCTTTTTTCATTTCCTCTGCAAGCGTTTCTGCCCTCAGTGGAAGGTGATGGAGAGACGCTCCTCCCAGCTGTTCTCTGATCGTTAAAACATCGCTCCAGTCGCTCTTCCAAATCGGGTCACCTCGCCTTGTTTCCACGGAAACTGTGCTCCATAAGCATGTCTCTTTGTATTTTCAGGGTCGCTAAAACGATGTTGTTCTGTATCATTCACAGACCTGCCCTTTTTACTATTCGGGGGTGTCTTCTTTCACGTCCTCATGCTGTCCTCTCCTACATCTTCTTTACCGAAGTCACACAACAACACAATAGGCGCACCGCACCATAGGGCGCTCCGTACATTATGGAGAACATCTCAGACTTTTAGGTGCACCTTATAGTCGTGAAAATACGGTAAATAGATTAAAATGATTTCTTTGAACATGATTTCTTGTTTTTCACTGACGCCAGAACACATGTTCTGCCTTTTCTGCAGCAGAGGTTCATCTGTGCGTTTACACTCCTTGATTTTATTTGTAAAAGTTAAAGTGACGCTTTTAAATGTATGTGTGAAGAAACCTCAGCTGGTTCCTCTCTGTACATCAGCAGACCTGCATGTATTCCCTCTGTGATGCAGGGGGGCGTCATCCGGATGACCTACGCTGCTCTGGAGAAGATGAGCCAGCAGTCTGGTGGGCGAGGAGGAGTCGTGGTCAACACAGCCTCAGTGGGGGGTAAAGACCACCCGACACGCACACCCCAGTTCTTCATAGAACTGGAGAAAGAGGATCCAGCAATGCCAAAAAATACTCTTTGAGGATGAGATGTTCCAATCCAAAGTCTCTCTTCTACAGGTCTCGGACCTCTAGCCAGTTGTCCTGTCTATTCGGCCACTAAGCACGGTGTGATCGGCTTTACTCGAGCCATGGCGGTAAGAATGTATTCATATGTTTTTGCACACGGCCCTCGGCAACGCACGTTCAAGCTGCCACTTTCAGTGAAAATTCAAACGCGCATAAATGCACGTTTAGGGCTCCCCTGTTCAAGACTCTGGCATTTACGCGTAGCTACCCAAGTTTTTACGATCTTTACGATGTTTTCTGACTCTACATAAAAAACATCCGCACTAGATCTCGGATGAGCTTTTCCGTTTGGCATTTGAAGCGGACGGTCTGGTCAAAAGTCAGCAAACCATTCCTGAAATCCATATTTTTAAACAATGCAACTTTTGATTTTGTTTTTTTTCTCTTCTTTCCTGAATGGTTACTGTTTTTCTGCCAGGCTGCTTCCACCGCCTCTAATTATGGGATACGCTTCAACGCCATTTGCCCCGGTGCTGTCCAAACAGACCTCTTCGCCTCCGTTACAAACTGTTTGGGTCCATTTTCTCACCTTGCTCATTTATTCGAGAAATTTGCAGCAGACGGGGTGCTACAGTGAGTCATTATTCTCCTTCTCATTTGAAACTGGTATTAATTTTGTTGTTTTTTTGTGTAAATTTTAGTGTGGAAACTTAGCAAATCATTTTTTTCACAAAATGTTTAAGTCTTGTGTTACAAAATCTTAAAATGATAAAACATAGTTGATGCATTGATGAATGTTTGATCCATTCGTGTCTCCACAGTTCTGTTGAACCAAAAAATGTAACATTTGTTGCATAGTAGATTTATTAACCTTCAGATATTTAGAATATTTTTATTTCCTTTAACTGATAAGTTAAACTTTTTGTTTTATTGAGTGCAGAAATTTGTACACAATTCAACCGCTTAAACTGCAGTTGGAGATGCTACCTGATACGGTTTTGGAGACAACCTCCTTTGCTGTCTTTGTGGTGCTCATAAAACCAGAGAGTTTGACATTTTATTGACTCTCTTTTGACAAACATGCTAAACAAAGATTGAACAGCACAGCTGAAGCAAAGAGAAACACATAAAACTTTTCCTCTGACGTCATTCTGGAGACAAATCTGCTGCTAACTTAGGCTTCAGCAAATGAAAGTACATGTTGCAGAAAAGCATTTAAAAAGTAGATTATTGGCTGCATCTTCAATGCCGCTGTCTGCTTTCCTTGCTCTGTTGTGTAGCCTTGAAGGATCAGCGTTTTATACCAAAAGCTCAGGCAAAAGAGGCCGGTTCACACAAGGCAAGACTTGTATCATTTTCCTCCCCGGCGGTGAGAAAACCACGATCCGTCATATTTGGTGGGAAAGTTTCATTCTTTGAGCTCTCTGCAGATGCCCTGAGGTTCTCCCCCTGCTGCACACGCCACCTCCTCTGAGCATTGTGGGAATTTGACGACCCCTTTTGTCAAACGCTTGGCTTTACAAGTGTTCAGAACTTTTCACTTTCTCTGCCAGCTGTTCTGTTTTAACAGAATGCACTGATTGAAGGGGATTTTTTTGCTTTTAAAATATCACCCAGTAGTTTTTCCACGGCAAACCAGAGCAGGGTTTGACTCTGAAGAAATGTTTGTCTATTCAGGTCTATTCAAATGCTGCTGACAAGACGTGGATGCCTGTAAAGAAGTTCTTGTGAGGTTTTTGTCAGCTGCTGCCTGCTGATGTGCATCCATGGAGGCTTCACTTTTTGCAGATTATAAGTCAACTATGGCACAAATCATCTGTTCAAAACAATTTACTTTTTGCTCTTAGTGTTAAAGACCCTCTCTGAATATCTTTTAATCTATTTTCAAAGTGTTCCCAGTGATCGTTTTAATACGATGATACAGTTTTTAGCCAAAATCAGAAAACCTGTGTCGTTTTCTTTCTGCAAAGTGGCAGCAGTTCATCAGAAATTCCCCCCATAGGTTGTGGGCGGGACCATTGGTGTGGAGCAACTCAACCCCTTTCCTTCTGCGTTGCTGAGAGCTCTCTGTTTACACACTCCCGCTAGCTTACAGCCCCTCACACCCCCAACCTAACATTAGCAATGCTTTAAAAAGGGGGATCAGTCTTGTATCTATCCATCCGTACAGTTTAGATCCAGATTCCAGCTCAGACGAGGAAAACAAAGACGTTCATGGATCTATTTGTCTGACAGTGGATGATCAGAATGGACTGGAGCTTGTACCCCTCCCAGCGTATTTTCTACGTCACTTATAAGATATTTTTTAAACAGCTTTTTAAATTTTTTTGTCTGCTCTTGATTCACAACAGTTTTAGTAAAAAAAAATGAGGTGCAATTTTGAGTTTTTTTTCTTTTATAAATCTGTTCCACTGTGAGAAAAGCGGAACAAGAACGTGTCATAAACACCAGTTTACATCGGCGGGGGTCTCTGATAAAATCATTGAGGCAGATTCTTTCACTAAACCGATGTAAATGTACGTTTTATGTCTTTATCTCTTAATTCTTCTGATTTTCTAACTTCAGGCCGTCAGACGTGGCTCAGTGTGTTCTGGAGCTGGTGACCGAGGAGGTGAAGAACGGAGAGGTGCTGGTGGTGGACCACAGTGGGAAGAAATACATGACTTTCCCCGCTGTTTTCTAGCTGCTCCTGCCAAGGAGAAACAGCCAGTCTGACTTTATTAAAATGAGTTTTTCAGGAGATAAATCTCCCTGAAAATCCCTGTGGTCTTCTATTCATTTCAAATGTTTTCTAATCGCATCTAAAGGCAAAGTCTCTGTTTGTTGAAAGTCATGAAGAGAGATCAATAAAGTTTTTGCTGTTAAATGTTTAGGTCACAATCAAAGGTAGAACTTTTTGATTAGCAATCTGATCAAAGTGATCTCAGAATTACGTATGGTCACATTTATGTCACATAAGATGCCTGCATCCGGAGTCATTTCACCTCCAGCCGACCTCCACATATGAAAATACTTTTTATAAGGTTCTGTGGGCTCACTCTGTCCCGTCCCATGATTCTTTGCTACCAGACCAAACAAAATGCCAGTGGAAATGTGGATCTGTGGTGTCTTAACAAGCATGTCTGCCATATCTGCTTGAAGTTTTGGGTTCAGTTCTCAGTAAAACTGATGCTTTGGCACAAAAATGAGATGGCAACATTTCAGACCAAACCTCATTTGGAAATATTTCCCCATTTTCAATTACATTTATTGGACCAAAGTCCTTCTAAATGTTCACACAGCGCCTGATCGGCAGCCATTCCCTGTTTTTGATGTGTGAGAATAAACTATAACGATAAATAGATAAACTATAAGTCGGAACTGATGTTTCTTCTCTCAGATATTTGACCCATTTTCAGAGAGAGGAGTAAACTGTTTGTTCAGTTGGGTTGATTTTAACTTTCACATCTGCATTACATGCAGAAGGTCGTTGAGTTTAACATCCAGAGAGTCCAGAACTTTAATATGGTTGGTTTTTGTAAAAAAAACAAAAACATTTTGTTGAAATTTATCCACATTGGAAGCAAAGAATGATCCCTTTAAAGGTTGCTGCCATAAGGAGAGATCTAAAAGGAATGAAAATGAGATTTATTTCAACAATGAAACATTGAAAGTTATATGGATTTCAAATATCAAGACTCTGGAAGGAGGTCCAGATCCAAACAAGGATGCCTTCCAAGCCCAGCAGGAGGTGGAGGAGAGCTTTGACACTTTAACATTGGGAGTTGGGTCATCTAGACCCACTAGACAGTGCTCTGAACCTTTTTTCTTCAATGATTTGTGAACCTCACTGGTGTCCATGGATTACATGAAATCTTTCCACCTTTATCCACCTTTGTCATGGTAGGGAGAACACGTCAATGTAGGGGGGGGGGGGGGTCATCAAAGATAGCGCAAGGGTTAAAGGAGAAAAATGGATTTTCAGTGGCAGCAAGAGGCAAGTTGAACAGCTTCTGGACCAAAGCAGTGTGGGGAAATGTGACTGCAGCCCAAAAAACTAGGAATTGAAACTGAAAATATGTCAGAGTTTCACTTAAGATTGTTAAAAAATAAATACATGTCAGTATTACCATATTTTATTAATCTTAATAGACCAACAGACTGCATGGCCGAATGTTTGATTTGATTTATGTTTTTTTTATAAAGCAATGATTGTACGCAATACAACAAAATTACTTGGACATATCAAACTTATTATAGAAATAATGAAATGCATTAATTAAAAAAAAACATAAAGAAGAATTAACATAAATGTAGGAAGAAAATCATTGTCTCACAATCATAAACAGATATTTTTGCAGTGATGCATACGATACTCATTTGGGTCACATTAGATTCATAGTGAGTATTAACTAAAGTCAAGTTTGATTTATTGCTTGAAAAGGAGACGAAAGTAGCGAATGTATGTAATCCCACCCCTACTGAGTTATTACAGACTAGATTTTTGCATGGTTGTCATACAAAATGAGGGAAACCAATTTTTTTTAATGAATTCATTAGAATTAACCCTTGTGTTATCCTATGACCCCCCCCTTACATTGACGTGTTCTCCCTACCATGACAAAGGTGGATAAAGGTGGAAAGATTTCATGTAATCCATGGACACCAGTGAAGATCACAAATCATTGAAGAAAAAAGGTTCAGAGCTCTGTCTAGTGGGTCTAGATGACCCAACTCCCAATGGTAAAGTGCCTAGGATAGCACAAGGGTTGCGGAGACTGTTTGTGTCTGCCTTTTATTCAATTTTCATTTTTTAAAGTGGATTTTTAATTATCATTTTCTATCATTACTTTGCTTCCATCGTGGACACAAACACCAGACACACAAAAAAGGGATTTTGGATGATGTTAAGGGTTGTATTAGCACTTAGTTTTGTGTTCACGTTTGTAAATATGAAAATATCAAAGCAATCCTGTAACTTTGTTTATGACCCCCCCCCTCTGGTGCTTAAATTTAGATGAGGAGTTGCTGCTGGTGCACCACACCTTCAACTAGTGGCAGGATGGCGCCACTACAACTAAAATGTTTTTAAAAATCCTGGTTAGAAAAAAAGGAACCATCTTAGTAGTGAATAATAAAAGAAAATTAGCTTATCTAATTAATTTCTTATTTGAAAAACAGCTAGTTGGTGAAGTTTTTCAAAGACTTCCAAAAATATAACTCTTGAATATTTTGTGATTTTAATGTTTTTCAATGTTTTGTTTGTATTAGAAAATCTGAGCTATTTTGACCATTTTCTACTGAGTAATATTTATTTCTTTTTATCTACTATTTGCTAAAGAGCCCATAAAGAAGTGTTCTGTCCTTCAAACTTCATCTAAACAGCTCCTCAAAAGCAAAAAAAGGTTGATTTAAGTTCTCACAGTTTAAACAAGCGAGAAAACCAAAACAGTCCACAGACGTAAAACAGAACAGGAAATTATTAAAACCGTGATTTATCTTAAGGAAACTTTAATTCTCAGATCTACCAGCAGAGATTTAACCAGTTTAGAGCCACAAGCTGTAAGGCAGATGCAGATTCACATCAGACAGAGACATGTTTCTATTTTGTAATGTGTTGTATAGTTTAACAAGAAATCAAGAAAGTCGCACTGAGGTAGAGAAACAAACCTATAAAGCCGAAATCTTCCTGCAGAATTATCCAAGAGAGAAGAGCCAGAAATAAGTTAATGAATTCAAATCATATGAATGCAAGTAAGGGTTCCAGTTGAGAGTTGTCCAGGCTGTGGGGTTAGTTTGCGCTCCAGGAGGCCCAGCCTCAGGATAACCAGTCACCTTCAGCCAACTTTTTTTATTTCAGCTAGTGAGCGTGACTTATAGAGGTTCCATTCCCCCTCCTGCTGGAATCCTTTTAACTACAGCAGTTGGCTGACCTGCTTTGTTTTTAGCAGGATCCTCTGACACCGATCGCTGTGTACTCCTCAACAGAAGTCATGAGGCCAATTGGGGCGAGAGAAAATTCTTCCAGGGTCTCCTGGTCTTCCTGCCAACAGGAGAAGAACCTCCTGCAGGGCTACATAAAAGTCTGTGCAACCACGTAATACATTTAATGGGGTCGACACGTTCTTAGTTAGAAAACATTTTATTCCCTTTTAAACTCAGCTAGAACTGCACTGTGGTGCAGTGGTTAGCACTCTCACCACAGAGAGAAGTCATGGTTCAAACTCCAGCTTGGACCTTTCTGTGTGGAGTTTGCATGTTCAAATGCATGGTTCATGGGCTAATTGGTGACTCTAAATATCCCCTAGATGTGGGTGTGAGTGTGTGACCCTACAACGGACTGGTGACTTCTTCAGGGTGTCCCCTGCCTTCACCAAATAGTAGCTGGGTTGGCTCCAGCAGCCCCGTGACCCCAAAGGGACACAGTGGGTTCTGATGATGGAGTTTAACCCTTGTGCTATCTTAGATGACCCCACCCTTACATTGACGTGTTCTCCCTACCATGGCAAAGGTGGATAAAGGTGGAAAGATTACATGTAATCCATGGACACCAGTGAAGATCACAAATCATTGAAGAAAAAAGGTTCAGAGCACTGTCTAGTGGGTCTAGATGACCCAACTCCC
This sequence comes from Oryzias latipes, assembly GCF_053564925.1. Classification (NCBI taxonomy): domain Eukaryota; kingdom Metazoa; phylum Chordata; class Actinopteri; order Beloniformes; family Adrianichthyidae; genus Oryzias; species Oryzias latipes. Next base: position 4,008,345 of record NC_136250.1, read on the forward strand.
AATGGTAAAGTGCCCAGGATAGCACAAGGGTTACGTTAGCCACATGATAACTTGTCCACCTGATCTGACTCCACCTACTCCCTCTTTATCCACTCAAGATCCAAACAGGAAATCAAAGAGTTGCCTCCCACTCTCACCACACCCAATAAAAGGCAGGTTCTCTGATTACCATGATGCGTTATAACCCTCCCACTGAGGACTTTATTCATCTCATTTTTAGATAGTATTCACAGCCAGCCAGACTTCTTCACTGTCTGAAGCTTCCAGAGATGAGTTTAGGCGGGAAAGTGGCCGTGGTGACGGGAGCGGCAAAGGGGATTGGAAAAGCCATCGCAGAGATATTTCTTCAAAATGGCGCAAAGGTAAAATGTGTTTTTATTATTAAAAACTTTTACTCTTTTTTTGCATGAAAACTATTCTAGTTTAGAAGAAACATTCACAATATATTAGTAGTTTCTTGTTCTTATTTAAAAAGCCTGAAGTGAAGGAGATCTTTCAAAGTTAAAATCTCATTAGTTGTCACACGCCAACTTGTTCTCTGCATTTGACCCATCCCTTAGGGGAGCGGTCAGCTGCAGAGAACACCGCGGTCGGGAACCACTTGGTGGTTTAACCCCCCAATGGGTTCAAGGGGGGGTTTAGTATCTACTAGTATCGACTCAACCGTGAATCAAAACTCACAACCTTCCAGCTTCAGGGCCACTGAGCTGGTCATGTGGCTGTAAAAGATCATAAAGACATGAAGACGTTCAGGTTGCAGGTTACTCATCAACCTTTACCTGTACAGGTAGTCCTGCTTGATGTTGATGAACCCACAGGGAAGAGGTTGAAGAACGGCCTTGACCAGCAGTTTGGAGAGGAGAGATCTTTGTTTATGAAGTGCAGCGTTGAGTCAGACGAGGACATAAAAGGTCAGTGAACTACAAGGTTTTGGTGTGTGCAGAGCTGCAGTTACAAGCACAGGAAAATGGTCTAAAACTAACTCTTTTTTGCTTTTCAAGCTGCGCTCCAAAGCACCATAGATACCTTTGGATCCATCAACATTTTATGCAACAATGCTGGAATCCTGAGAGAAGGCGACTGGGAGAAAACCATCTCCATAAACCTTGTAGGGATTTTTTTTTAAATCAAATGCATTATTTCTAAGAAAAAACACAATACTTCACAAAATAGCTATGTATTTGCATGTTTCTTTATGCAGGGAGGTGTTATTCGGATGACCTATGCAGCTCTGGAACACATGAACAAGCTCAGCGGCGGTCAGGGAGGGGTCGTGGTCAACACATCATCTGTGGCAGGTACTGAGTTCCTCTGACATGTCTGTTTTAGGACAATAAAACTGACTAATCTCTCAAATCTGACTCTGATTTGGATAAAAGATTTATGCCCTCAAGGTCTTGACCCCCTCCCAAGCTGTCCTGCTTATTCAGCCACCAAGCATGGAGTGGTCGCCTTTACACGAGCAATGGCAGTAAGTATAGATGTCCCTTCCTCTTCGCAAATAAAAAATTATATAAAATCATGTGACTATTAATACATTTTTCTCTTTTTTTTCGACCAGGCGGCCTCCAGAGCGTCGGAATATGGAATCCGCTTCAACGTTGTCTGCCCTGTCCGGGTCCAAACAGACTTCTTCTCCTCAGTTTCTCAAAACTTTGGACAGTTCTCCCACCTGCTTGGTGCCCTGCAGAAATCGGCAGAGCGAGCTTTGGAGTAGGTCTTTACCTGATCCTTTCATTAATCTCTTCAAGAGCATTTTCTTCTGGTTGCTTTTTGGTTCATTTGCCCCTTCATTCCCAAGAAAATACTTTATTGAATGGGGAAAAAATATATATTTTTACCATCACCTCAGGAATCTGTTTAGATCAGCTCAAAGGTCTACTGAGGAGACATCTAGATGTTGACCAAAAAGTTGTGTGGTGGTAATTCATCACATCCACTGCAGTAGCAGAACAGTCCTGGGTTCAAATTCCTTCAAAATCAGCACAGAAGTCTGTACTTCACCTCTGTTGCTTAAAGGTTTCTGGTTATATTCTCATAAAACCGTTGTTTTCTGTTTTGTTTCAGTCCATCTGAGGTCGCTGAGTGCGTCCTCGACCTGGTGACGGATGAGGTGAAGAACGGAGAGACCGTCTTACTGAGCCAAAGCGGGAGAAAATACTTGACTTTTCCCCAAAATCTTCAGTAGCCTCTGGCACCACAACACGATGGAGGACAATTGGGACTAGCCGGTTTTTCTCTGTTCCTTTCTCCTTTCTCCTCGGTATCAAATGAGCTGCAGCATTCAGACAGAATTGTCATCTGGACTTGAGACCTTTGAGTTTTGCTCTGATCTTGATGTGACCAGTTTGGTTTCAAGCTAGTTTCTGTCTCAACCCTTTAACACCAGAGATGCTGGCGTTGACGCCTAAACAACACACGCTCTTTCACCTACCACTACTCTTTAACCGTTATGCGATTAATGTGAATCAGCTGATTCTGACGGGAAGAAAAGCAGCTTTGTATATCTGCAGTCCACCAATATGCAACAGATTACAAATGTAAAGTGTTGCATATCAGCGCAAAGCTGCCTTTCTCTGTTCCAGAATCTGCTGGAATTACATTAATTGCGTAAACGGTTGAAAAGTTATGGTAGTCGACAGAATATAAACACTGGAGCTGATGGGTTAATTCTGTCTGTCTCTGCAGCTGATTTCTCCAATAACATTCTCTCTTTTCTTCTTGTTTTTAAATAAAAGTAAATTCTGTCTCGTCTTAACTAAATAAAACTGTGGACAGATCATGATGATCATGTGCCCTTTTCCAGCCCGACAAGAAGGATTTTATGGTAACAAACTCTGAACTTTTGCATCCTTAACAGAAACTTTGAACAACTCAAAGTTGTTCTAATGAATCAAGTGTCTTAAAACACAGAATTGCCATCATGAAGATAAACTAAAAACATGTCGCTTGGAAAGTTGGAAGAAAAAAAGAACCATTTCCAGAAAAATCGACGATGGAAACTAAACCAAATTCACAAATGTGAAGCAAAAATGTGGATCAGGTTTCATTTGTCAGCGATGAGCGAGTCTAATCGGTGTTTGTGAGCAGCAACATAACTTTCACAGACTCAAAAAATCTTTCATTAATTACTTTTTATTTGTGTCCTTTAAGTGTGTAGATCATTAAATGACAGATAAACGAAACTTTGCATCTGTGAAGGAAGTGTGAAGAAGATGTAACAAGATTTAGTGAAAAGCATCCTCTGAAAAGAATGTATTTTTCAAATATAAGACTAAGTTAGAAATACCTTGGATATTTGACGGAGCAGCAGCATCACATACATGTCTCCAGCATGACAGACTACTTAGAGAGTGATGGAAACTGCATGTAAGTCTTTCCTTTGGTGAGAATCATGAGCGCCTCCCCATTCTTCGTCTCATCCGTCACCAGCTCCATGAGACCCTCGGCCACCTCGGACACGCTGTAAAGTTGGGGTGATGTTAGGGTCAAACACTATTGCATGAAAAAAAGAAGAAAACTCTGACCTTATGACTCCCAGTTTTTCTTTGATCTGCCCGGCCACTTCAGCCAGGTGAGAGAACGGCCCCAGGTTTGCAGAAGCGTTGGCTATCAGGTCAGTTTGGACAAAAGCTGGACAAAGAGCGTTGAAGCGAATGCCGTACCCCGACACCTCAGAGGCACCCTGGTAGAAGACATTCAGACACAAACGTCATGTTAGCTCACTCAACTGAAACCAAATAAAAAGTCTCAGCCGGGGTGTGAAAAGATCCAGGGCAGAATCTAGAATCTAAACTGCTATATTCCAATTTAAAGAACAGAAATGATCTTGTTTTTAAAAATAGAAGAATTCATGCCTGTTCTGAAGTTGGACACATTTATAGATGCAAATAAAAACCATAAGTACAAGAAAAAATCCTCAAAACAAAAATGAATAATTTCACAGAACGTACACTGACCAGTTTATGACAAAAATCATCCAAGTTTAATTTACGAGTCACTTAAAATGATTTCTTTCTGTAAAAAATTGTATTTTTTTATTAATCAAAGCCTGCACTTCAGATCGTTGAAAGATTTTCTTACCGCCATCGCTCGTGTGAAGCCCACCACTCCGCTCTTTGTGGCCGTGTAGACGGGACAGGTGATGAACGGACCCAGACCTGGATTCAATCAAGGTGCAACCACTTTTAGCAGATCCATGACATTCAGAATCTCTGGTGTTCTGTTTTACAAAACTATGTTACAGTACTACATTTTTTTTTAAGAAAATGGACAGATTTAGCTCTGAAAACACAATATCTTTATATTTTAATACCCAGTGGTGGAGCCAGAGCATTTGGTATATGGATAAATTAGCTTATCCAAACGTATTCTCCTTTGAAAAACTGCTGCTTGGTGAAGATTTTCCATTGATGAGCACGGACGCGTGTGGCTCACGTTGGCTATACAATGATCTTCAAGTGACTTAAAAGTTTGTTTTCTCCAAAAAAAGAGAACTGACAATGGGCCCTAAGAAAAAACAAGCAACAGGTGACTACGATGACATTAAAAAGATTCTTGATGAGATCCAAGCTATGTTGTTGCTTTCATGGAGCAAGTGAACGCTAAGATCACTCCTCTTATGGAGCTAATGGACGAGCGCCGAAGACTCCAAGCTCAAAACCAGCAAAGGGAAACCTGGTCGACATTCTGGAGAAAAGACTGGACGATGTGGAACAAAAAGCAAGGATGAATAATGTCATTCTCACTGGAGTACAGATCAAACCTCGGGCAAAGCTAAACGCGCTAGCATTGCTAATGCTAATGGCGCTAGCATTGCTAGCAGTTCTTCTGAAACGGGGAGTGATGGAGAGTCTGTGGAACACCAAGTGGAATCATTTTTCACGTCTACTGGGATTTCCCTGGATCTAAATACCATGGAGACCTGCCACCCGCTCCCCAGGAGAAAGGAGACGGATATTGTAAGTTTGCGGGTTCGATTCCCACCTTGCCCACCTTGCCCACCTTGCCCGCCCCAGTCATCAGAGGAGGAGAGGAGCTGGGGTCATCTGAACCCATGCAGCTGGGTCGTACAAGGATCACACCGGAGGAGTGAGAGAATGCAGATCCAGGAAGCATTTGGGTTTTTACTGTGGAATTCCAGGACATTCAGTGGCCCGCTGTCCGTTAAAAGAGGGCTCAACATCAGTGAGGGGGACATGTTTGAGCCGTAACCAAATAACTTCCTCAGATTCAGGTGCATCTATGGCTGCTATGTTTCATGTTAAATTAGGACCCGTCAAAGTGACTGCTTTAAACGATTCAGGTTCTGATGGCAACTTCATTGATCACAGCCTGGCTTCTAAACTGAGAATCAGTTTTCAACCCTTAACTGAACGCCTAAGTGTGCATGCAATCAACAACCATTTGATTAATCGTAGCTCCCGCATCACTGAACCTGTGACTGTCCAGATCAAGAATCACTTTGAGGAGATGTGTTTCGATCTCATTTCTATTCCTATTCCCTCTTAGGATAAAAGTGAACAATCAGGGCGTCGACGTGTCCAAGGGGTGGTAACTGCTACAGTTAACCAGGTGGCGGCGGAGAGGCAAGAAAACATGTGGTTATCAAGCTAGCAGAGAGGTTGGTGTGGACACTGGGGGAGACGATGGCAGCCACAGTGGGTTCGTTGGTCCAGTTTGACAGCAAGGAGCAGTCCTGGGAAGAGTACTGCGAAATTATGGACCATTTTTTCATCGCAAATGGGATTGACGATGCGGATGAAAAGCGGGCGGTGTTGCTGAGCAGCGTGGGAGCGCAGACCTACGCGTTGATGAGGAACCTGCTTAGCCCGGTGAAGCCCGGAGAGCGATCCTACCAGGAGTTGGTGAGCCTGTTGAAGGACCATTTTCACCCCAAACCGAGCGAGATAACCCAGAGGTGGAAATTTAATACGAGGGACAGAAAGCACGTCGAAAGTGTGGGGGATTACGTGGCTGAACTGAGGAAGCTGGCGCAGGACTGTAACTTTGGAGACACCTTGACCGTGATGTTGAGGGATCGGCTGGTCTGCGGCATCAATGACGACAGGATTCAGCGGAAGCTACTGGCTGAAGAAGGATTGACCTTCGACAGGGCGTTCAAGATTGCTGTGGCCATGGAGGCTGCTAGCCGGGACATGGAGGATCTGCGGAGCAGTGGGGATCACAGAAGAGGAGGTCTGACAGCAGCTCCGGTGTTGGCTGTGAGCGGCAGTCAGCAGGGGCCGCCGGGGGACTCTAAAAAGTGCTTCAGATGCGGAGGGACTAATCATCTAGCAAATGACTGCAGGTTTGCCTCAGAGAAATGTCACAACTGTGGTAAGATGGGACACATCAGAAGGGTCTGTAGGATGAGACTGGGGGACAGAGAAAAAAACAAGCAACTCAAAGGTGGGAGTGGGAGACAAATGAAACAGACGCATTATATGCAGGGGGAGATCAGCCGGAGTGACAGTGAAGGGGATGACATGTTTCACCTGACAGAGAGTGTTAAAACAATGTACAACATGAGAGATGAGATTCGTATACCAAAGGAAGATCCTATAAGGACTCAGTTGCTTGTAATTGGTAAAGTGGTGACCTATTAAGTAGACACCGGCTGTGGTTATACCATAATGTAAAAAAAATCTTTTGATGGGTTGTTTAAAGACAGTAAGAGACCAAAGTTGTTGGCGTGTGGTTTGAAGTTAAAAACTTATGGGGGCCATGCAGTACCAGTGTTAGGGGCTGCCAAGGTGAAGGTGCAACATGGAGGCAGCGTGCAAAATCTGGCGGTGGTGGTGGTCAAAGGCTCAGGGACTAGTCTGTTGGGCAGGGGCTGGATTAAAGCTCTCAAGATAGATTGGGAAAAGGTGAACAGTGTGCAGGAGGGGGAGGAGGCACTTCAGGAAGTGTTGGTAAAACATGAAACAGTTTTCAAAGAGGAGCTTGGGAAGTTGAAAGGGTTTTCAGCAAAAATATGTGTGAAAAAGGAAGCAAATCCTCAGTTCTACAAACCACGCTCTGTTCCATTTGCTATGAGACACAAGGTGGAGCAAGAATTAGAGAGGCTCTTAAAGGATAAGATAATTGAGCCAGTGAAATTTTCTGATTGGGCTGCACCTATCGTTCCCATTTTAAAGCCTGATGGTACTGTGAGGATTTGTGGGGACTATAAGTTAACAGTGAACAAAGTATCTGCATTAGAACAGTACCCTATTCCTAGGATGGAGGACTTGATTGCATGCCTGTCAGGAGGAGAAAAATACACCAAGTTAGACATGAGTCATGCATATCAGCAGATCGTGTTAGATGAGGAGGCCAGGAAGTATGTTACAGTGAACACACCTAAAGGTTTGTTCACTTATACAAGGCTTCCTTTTGGAGTGAGTTCTAGCCCTGCCATTTTTCAGAGGACCATGGAGAATGTGTTACAGGGCATTCCAAATGTAGCCGTATATCTGGATGATATTATTTTGACAGGTAGAAGTGAAAAAGAACATATTCAGATTTTGGATCAAGTGCTCCAAAGACTGGAGGAGTCAGGTCTGCGTTTAAAAAGGAGCAAGTGTCAGTTCTTGGAGAAGGAAGTCATTTTTCTGGGTCACAAAGTAGATAAAACAGGGCTTCACCCTCTCCCAGCTAAAGTGAAAGCAGTTCAAGAAGCTCCTTCACCCACGTCAGTGACAGAGCTAAAAGCTTATTTGGGATTGCTAAATTTTTACAATCGGTTTTTACCTAATCTGTCTACTCTGTTGGCACCTCTACATAAGCTGCTCAGGAAAGATGAAAAGTGGGTGTGGGCTCCTGACCAAGAACGAGTGTTCAAACTATCCAAAGAACTGCTGCAGTCAGATCGTGTTTTGGTGCATTATGATGAAAGGAAAGAGCTGATTCTGTCTTGTGATGCGTCTCCATATGGGGTGGGGGCTGTATTAGCTCACCGCATGCCTGATGGGCAGGAAAAACCTATTGGGTTTGCGTCTCGCACCCTTGGGGCAGCTGAACGAAATTATTCACAGCTGGATAAGGAAGGTTTGCCTGTGATTTTCGGAGTACAGTATTTCCACAAGTATCTGTACGGGAGGAAATTTATTATTTGCACAGATCATAAGCCCTTGGTCAGTCTGTTAAATGAGATGAAAGCGGTCCCTCAGATGGCCTCACAGAGGATAATGAGATGGGCAGTTCTGCTGAGGGCATATGAGTATGTCATATTGTACCGAGAAGGTAAGAAAAATGCTAATGCAGATGGGTTGAGTCGCCTCCCCATATCAGAAGAGTCAGACAAAGAATCACCTGAAGAACATGTATTGATGATGGAGGAAATGCAAGGGCCGGTATTAAGGTCAGAGCAAATAAAAAAGTGGACAACCAAAGACCCAACCCTTGCTAAAGTACGAGAATACATTCAGAGGGGATGGCCCAACCACAAAAACAGTGAGTTGAAGCCTTTTGAAGTTCGAAAAGAGGAGTTGAGTGTGCAGGACGGTTGTGTTTTGTGGGGAGCAAGAACTGTAATGCCTGCCAGGGCCCAACCTTACATGTTAGAGCAGCTACATCAAGCTCATCCTGGGATGAGCCGGATGAAAGCATTGGCTAGGAGTTATGTATGGTGGCCTCATATGGACTTGGACATAGAAAATAAAGTTAAAACGTGCACGGTGTGTCAGGAACAAAGGAAGGCACCTGAACACGCTCCACTCCATCCTTGGGAGTGGCCTGATAAACCCTGGAGGAGACTTCACATTGATTATGCGGGTCCATTCATGGGAAAAATGTTTTTGATCATTGTGGATGCACATTCCAAGTGGTTAGATGTGCATCCTGTGGCAACCGCTACCGCTGCAGCTACAGTGGAGAGTTTGAGAAGCAGTTTTAGTACCCATGGCATCCCGGAGATGATCGTATCGGACAATGCTCAATGTTTTGTGAGTGAACGGTTTCAAGAGTTTGTTAGTCGCAATGGCATCACTCATGTGACAGCAGCTCCTGATCACCCTTCATCCAACGGGTTGGCTGAAAGAGCAGTACAGACATTTAAAGAACTCATGAAGAAAAGCAAAGGAGAGACGTTGGAGACAAAAGTAAACAGGGCTCTGTTTTCTTATCGCATCACACCTCAAACTACTACGGGGAGGTCTCCAGCAGAGCTGATGATGGGCAGAAAATTGAGGTGTCTGCTGGATTTTGTACATCCAGATTTGAAAGATAGAGTGGCCAGACGGCAAGCAAAACAGAAAGAACACCATGATAAACATTGCAGACAGCGCACCTTTGAAGCTGGAGATCTGGTGTACACAAGAAACTATGCCAGTGGTCCACGGTGGATTCCTGGTTTGATTGAGGAGATGACAGGACCTGTGTCCTGCAGAGTTGTTCTGGGCAATAGACAGGTGGTCAGACGCCATGTGGATCAGTTGTTCCGGCGGATGGAGTCAGAAAGTCCTGGGGTGGTGACAGAAGCTGAGATACAGGATGAGGAATTGCTTCCATCAAGTGAAGGGGAAGGTTTCAGTGTGGAAAAAAGTTCAGAGGGTGAGGGGGAAGTCACTGAGAGTGGAGGACGCAGCGAGTCAGAACAGAGCCACGACCTAGACGTGAGACGTTCACAGAGACCCAGGAAGCCCCCAGCGTATATGAAAGATTATGTAACGTGAATTTTTTTTGTTTTTGTTTTTGGGGTTATTTGTTTTGGAGTTTATATAAAAAAAATTAAAAAAAGAATGTGAATGTAACGGCGTTCTTATTGATGTTATTGTATGTTTTTGGGCCTGGTTTGCTTAAGTTGAAGTGGTCCTTTTATGAGGTGTATTTTTAGTCTAAGGGGGGAGAGATGTTGTATAGCCACAGGAGATGTTGCCGTTCAGGCCGCTAGGGGGCAGTATTGAGCTACGCTGGGGTTCAACAAAAAGCTGGACGGGGAGCTGTCGGCAGTTTGTACACGGCGCGAGCCGGCCAATGGTTGGAGAATAAAGTTACACTTGAAGAGCACCCCGATCTTGTCTTTCATTCCTACAAGCTACAACAGGTTCCATGCAGCCTCGTGAGGTGTCAGTTGTGACTATAGATGTATCCTGATTTGTCCAAAGTACCCTCTGAATACCTTGAACTGAAGGAGGTCTTCAATAAAATCAAAGCATGTTCATTGCCCCCCCACCGGCCTTTTGATTGTAGTATGGAACTCCTTCCTGGTACTATGCCCCCTAGGGGTCATCTCTATCCTCTGTCTGGCCCTGAGCGACAAGCCATGCAGGATTACATTGATGCATCGATTAAATCCGGTCTCATTCGTCCCTCCTCCTCACCCGCTGGTGCTGGCTTTTTCTTTGTCAAAAAGAAGGATGGGGGTTTAAGGCCATGTATCGATTACAGAGGGTTAAACCAAATAACAATTAAGAATCGCTATCCTCTTCCTCTGATGAGCTCAGCTTTTGAGTTACTCCAGGGAGCCACAATTTTCACCAAACTTGACCTACGCAATGCATATAACCTAATTCGGATCAAAGAGGGCGACAAATGGAAAACGCTGTCAATACCCCCAGCAGCCACCACGAATATCTGTTTATGCCTTTGGGACACTGTAATGCACCAGCCGTTTTCCACAACATGGTAAATGAGGTGTTGGGGGACATGATTAATGATTTTGTTTTTGTCTATCTGGATGACATTCTGGTCTTTTCCAAATCCAATCGTGTCTGGAGCAGGGCTCGTCGGACACTGCTCAGGACTGTGGACTCCTACAAACTCCAGGCAGACAAATACAGGAGTGTACAGACAGGCCCAACAGGTATGGCTGTCCCCATCTGACCTTCCTCTGCGTGTGACCCATAGGAAACTGGCACCCCGTTTCATCGGACCCCTTCCCCATAACCAAAGTCATCAACCCTGCAGCTGTGAGGTTACGGTTGCCCCGACCCATGCGGGTTCACCCCACCTTCCATGTGTCCAAGATCAAGCCTGTCCAGGAATCGGACCTGGTTCCCCCTCACAGACCCCCTTGGTTTATAGATGGGGGTCCTGCCTACACTGTCAAGGCTCTCCTCAAGTCTCGCCGCAGGGGATGAGGCAATCAGTATTTGGTCGACTGGGAGGGCTACGATCCGGAGGAGCGTTCTTGGGTCCCCTCCAGGTTCATTTTGGACCCTGCCCTGATTGATCAGTTCCATCGAGACCACCCTGGGCAACCGGGTGGTCCGTCTGGTGACGGCCCTTGAGTGGGGGACACTGTCAGGATTTGGTCCTGTCTCACCATTTCCGCCGTTCTGCCACTCACCTGATCCATGCTCAATGAATGGCTTCAACTGTGTCCCGGGGCATATGAGGTGGGTGTGTCCGCTCATTCTCTGCCAGTAGAATCTCAAGTTTCAGGTCAAGGAGTGCGTTTCTGTCTCTTCTGGCTCCACACGCTGGGATTCTGTGTCTCTCAACCCTCGACGCTCACACAGAGCCTGCTTCTGTCCTCTCGCAACTTTCACGTAAGGAGCCTGCCCCTCCCAACTCCCGACACTCACGAAGGTTGTCTTCTTCTCTGCTCATCTGAGTTACACACATGGAACCTGCTGTCTGCATGGACCTGGCTGTTTTCCCCTCTAACGGGATTCCCCCCCCTCGTCTGTGACGTCACGCTGCCTCACAAGTTCAGCCGTCATAACAGCATCCATCCTTTGGAGTCTGGACGTTTTTTGGATTTATGGAACACTCCAAATATACTTTAATAACACCCTGTGTGTGCCTTACCTTGGGTCCTCATTAACTCCTAACAAGTTCGTGTTAGAAAATCTAAGCTGATCAAAAGCATTAATTAAATCTCTGCTGGATCAAAAAATAATTTAAAAAAACAGAACCCCATCTGATTGACAGAACAGCTCTGCTCACTTTTTAAAGTTCAAAATAGGGCTGTGAGGTTTGTGCACTTTAGTGTTTCAGTGATATATCTTATTGCTTCTTCCAGATTTTATTCCTTTACTTTACCTCGTGAATTTCTTTACACATTTTTTCTGCTTTCTATAAGGTTTGATCTTATGTCTCTGGTTTCAAACCGGATGTCAGTCGTTTTTGTTAGAATAAACTGTTGTGATTATTTTTTCTGCTGCCCCATCACACTTTTTTGTGACATTCTTCAGAAAGCCGATTTAAATTTACCTGCCATGGAAGCTGTCATGACGATAACTCCTCCTTTACCGCCGTTTAACTTGTTCATGTACTCCAGAGCGATGTAAGTTGCTCTAATGACGCCCATCTAGAACAGAGTTTTCCAGCAGTTATATAGTTGTATAGTTTCCCAACGTGTAAAACAAATGTCTGTTCATGAGTGACAAGTTTGTGCATCAACTGTTGGGCTTTCAGATAAAGTTAGAAACATATTGTGTGCAATAAAGAAAAAAAGGAATGCTTTAATGAACTGTGGAAACGTGTGGCTGTTACAAGTCAGTCTTTCTTACCAGGTTGATGGACACAGTTTTTTCCCACGTGCCCTCATTCATAATACCGGCATTGTTGCACAAGATGTCGATTCCTCCGAAAGTTTCTACTGTTTTCTGAAAGGCAGCTAAAAAAAAAGAAAAGAAATCGTGCGATTACTGACCTGATCTTTTATTTTGTAATTCTTAGAAAGTATTCAAGACTCATAGGCAAAATTGAGGAAATTCATTCCGTTTAAAGTGTCCTGAATAAATCCATCCATTCGTCCATCCGTCCGTCCATCCATCCATCCATCTTCTTAACCCGCTTTTATCCCTTTCCAGTTTGAATTATTTTGCTTCTCTTTCAGTCTCATTCATCCATCCAAACTTTCACTGTCATTCAAGAAGCTACAAACCTGAAAGAAAATGTTGAGAGAGATGTTCCTCTACCCGTCGCCTGATAGGACTATTTGTACTTTGGGGTGCACTTATTTTACATTTTTGTTCAAATTTGATTTGTAATTTGTTTTTGTTTTTCTGATTTTTGCTGTGTTTTACCTTTGAGCTGCTCCTCTGATTCCACATCACATTTCAGGAATAAGGCACTTCCTGCTCCGTGCTGCTGATTCAGGGACTCCATTAAACTCTGTCCAGCAGAATCATTCACATCCAGGAGGGCGACCTGCACAGATGAAGAACACACTCATGTTTTAATTATGCTGAGTTTTCTTTTTAAATAAAAACTCAGGTTTGTACTTTACATCCAGATTTTTTCAATTTGTGCTATTTAAATGAGCATATTTGTCACAATTGATTGAATTAGATCATCAATGTAATGTAAGCAAAATTAACCAAAAATTCATCCTGACTTGAAATAAATGACAAAACTTGGATTTTCTACATTTCTTGGAAAACCAAGTGTCAAACTAAAGGCCCGTACACACCGGGACGAATATTCGCCAGGCGTTATTCGCCAGCGTTTTTCGCCACGTTTTTTGTGTTCACACCCAGGCGATTTTCGCTGACGATGAGCCGAGCGAACATGCAATTTCATTCCCTGACATTAGATGGCGCTTAATGTAAACAGAAATACTCCTGTACACAAGGTGGCGCTGCGCAACTTTACGCTTCCTAAAGTCGCTTTTCACTCAGAAGAAGAGAGCAAGTATTTACGCGCTTGTCAGAATCATACAAAGAAAACATAAATATTTCAAGCACCAGTAGCTCCAACTGGTGCTTGGTTCGGGGATATTTTAGAATGTCCGTCATTGTTTCTTCGCGGCAGCGTAGACGCTACTCGGCGTCCATCTTCTTCGCTGGTATGTGTGCTCAGCAAGGCAGTTTTGTGTTTGAGCGCCCCCAAGTTGTGTTTTACTGTAACTTCAGAAGCTCCAGACACGTGTGCAAAAGCGCCATTCTCATTGGTCGAATAGATTTCGACGCGACGCGTCGGAAAAAAAAAACGAACCCGAGGCGTTTTTTTTTTTTTTGACGCTCTGACGCGTGGCATTTTTTCGCGTCGGTGTGCACACTCTCATTGGTGCCCTTTGTTTAGTCACGAGGCGTTAAACGTCGGCGAAAATCGCCGGCGAAATTCGTCCAGGTGTGAACAGGCCTTAAAGGCCCGTACACACCGGGACGAATATTCGCCAGGCGTTATTCGCCAGCGTTTTTCGCCACGTTTTCTGTGTTCACACCCAGGCGATTTTCGCTGACGATGAGCCGAGCGAACATGCAATTTCATTCCCTGACATTAGATGGCGCTTAATGTAAACAGAAATACTCCTGTACACAAGGTGGCGCTGCGCAACTTTACGCTTCTTAAAGTCGCTTTTCACTCAGAAGAAGAGAGCAAGTATTTACGCGCTTGTCAGAATCATACAAAGAAAACATGAATATTTCAAGCACCAGTAGCTCCAACTGGTGCTTGGTTCGGGGATATTTTAGAATGTCCGTCATTGTTTCTTCGCGGCAGCGTAGACGCTACTCGGCGTCCATCTTCTTCGCTGGTATGTGTGCTCAGCAAGGCAGTTTTGTGTTTGAGCGCCCCCAAGTTGTGTTTTACTGTAACTTCAGAAGCTCCAGACACGTGTGCAAAAGCGCCATTCTCATTGGTCGAATAGATTTCGACGCGACGCGTCGGAAAAAAAAACCGAACCCGAGGCGTTTTTTTTTTTTTTGACGCTCTGACGCGTGGCATTTTTTCGCGTCGGTGTGCACACTCTCATTTGTGCCCTTTGTTTAGTCACGAGGCGTTAAACGTCGGCGAAAATCGCCGGCGAAATTCGTCCAGGTGTGAACAGGCCTTAAAGGCCCGTACACACCGGGACGAATATTCGCCAGGCGTTATTCGCCAGCGTTTTTCGCCACGTTTTCTGTGTTCACACCCAGGCGATTTTCGCTGACGATGAGCCGAGCGAACATGCAATTTCATTCCCTGACATTAGATGGCGCTTAATGTAAACAGAAATACTCCTGTACACAAGGTGGCGCTGCGCAACTTTACGCTTCTTAAAGTCGCTTTTCACTCAGAAGAAGAGAGCAAGTATTTACGCGCTTGTCAGAATCATACAAAGAAAACATGAATATTTCAAGCACCAGTAGCTCCAACTGGTGCTTGGTTCGGGGATATTTTAGAATGTCCGTCATTGTTTCTTCGCGGCAGCGTAGACGCTACTCGGCGTCCATCTTCTTCGCTGGTATGTGTGCTCAGCAAGGCAGTTTTGTGTTTGAGCGCCCCCAAGTTGTGTTTTACTGTAACTTCAGAAGCTCCAGACACGTGTGCAAAAGCGCCATTCTCATTGGTCGAATAGATTTCGACGCTACGCGTCGAAAAAAAAAAACGAACCCGAGGCGGGTTTTTTTTTTGACGCTTTGGCGCTTGGCGTTTTTTCGCCTCGGTGTGCACACTCACATTGGTGCCCTTTGTTTAGTCACGAGGCGTTAAACGTCGGCGAAAATCGCCGGCGAAATTCGTCCCGGTGTGAACAGGCCTTAAGACCTGAACACTTTCAGACCTGTTGAAAAAAAGAAGGTTGTAGCTTCACCACAAAGGTATCCAGTGTACAAAACAAAACAAAAACGTAACTGAACTACAGATTTGATTGAAAAGACAAAACTGTTTCTTTGTTTGTATAAATGTTGCTGATGTTGGATCGTGTCAATTCTGGAAGAAGTGGGTGGAGTCACCAGCAAAGGAATCAAAAGAGAAAAGTTTGGGGTGTCGGCCGCTGTGAGAGGAGACAAAAAGGAAAAAGATCGGAGCTACGAGGACCCTGCGGTGCTACAAGGGACCCTGCGGGGTTACAAGGGACCCTGCGGGGTTACAAGGGACCCTACGGGGCCAAGGGGGACCCTTTTTTGGACATTGCGATTCCTATTTGAACACTGGAAGAGGGACTAAAGAGCCTAAAAAGAATAAGAAGACTTTTTATTTTGTTTGGGGGAATTTGGAAAATATGTGTTCATGTGTTTGACTTTCGTTTGTATTGATCAAAATATTGAAATTAGTACAACCATAATTTCTGTTAAGAGTGTAATTCATACAGCTCGTTTCAATGTTTGTGTATAAGAATAAAATCCAGTAAAAGATAAAGAAAACACCCTCTCTGTTGTGGACAAAAAGAAAGATAAGATATATGTGAAAAAAGATCCCAAACCAACATCTATCTAGATCAAGTAACAAATACTTTAGGACTACATTGTACTCCAGGTACACCAATTACCCCAAGAACCAAACAAGGACTCGGTGAAGTTGATTCAATGACTCAGAAATATAATGTAACCCTTGTGCTATCCTAGGCACTTTACCAATTGGGAGTTGGGTCATCTAGACCCACTAGACAGTGCTCTGAACCTTTTTTCTTCAATGATTTGTGATCTTCACTGGTGTCCATGGATTACATGAAATCTTTCCACCTTTATCCACCTTTGTCATGGTAGGGAGAACACGTCAATGTAAGGGGGGGGGTCATCTAAGATAGCACAAGGGTTAAAAAAGAAACAAAATGCGTTAAATAGGGAGTTCAGAGATGAAACCTAGATTATAATTCTTTTTTATTTTTAAAGTCAAAGTAATGGCATTAAAAAACACAAGTCACAGTCAAACGTGGTGCTAGTAGTGTGACGGTCTGGAAATGGGCAAATAAGGAATCTGCTCCCATCAAAAGAATGCTGAAGGAGAATTTCCTCCATCATAAACCTCCAGACCCACTCAGTGTTCAAACTCAGCAACAAACACACTGAAAGAAAGAGGATGAGCCCCAGTCAAAGCCTGGATTCTGGCTATGAATTGTGGGGAAATCATTCAATGTGTCCTGATAAACCAATAAGATTAAAAAAAATTCTACAGTCAGATATTAAAATCTCCAAAACCCGTATTGAAAACAGCAGGTGGAGGAGGCAATTCCTTTGGCTGGGGGCTGGGCACCTTTGGTGCTTGACACTAAAATAAATGAAAATAATCAAAAATCATATCAAATGTATTTCCTTTTAATAACTAACATCGTTAATCCCAGAGAGTCGGTTGGTTGGTTGGTTGGTTGGTTGGGTGGTTGGTTGGCGTACTTCAAGGCTCTACCTGGGGCCCACAGCTGATTTAACAATTACTTTCCTGTATTTTTCCTCATTAGCCAAGTGTATTTACATCTTTTAAGTTAAAGAGTAAAGTGTAGAGGAATTGGTCTCAGACAGATGATCTACTGTAAGTTTATGTTAACTATAGTTGATCAGTAATCAGCTCTCTTATGTCAGGGACCGCTGGTGAAGAACTCAAAATGCAGGAAACTGAGCATAAATAAACTCAAACTGTGACAAAACCAAGAGAGAGAGGAAGAAACAAGAAGGGTGACAGTGCAGATGACTGGATAATGAAGAACTGAAACCTGAGACGTAGATCCACAGGATAGTAAAAGAAAGACAGCTGTGAATGTTTAGCGACTTGAATCTGGTCTAAGTGGCTATATTCCAGATGATAAAGAGGAGAAATGTCTTCTATAACAAAAAATTCCTTTCATTCGTTTATTCACTTTATTCATTTCTAAAGCACCTTCCACCACCATCTGGAGGACCAAAGTGCTGTACATAAAGTCCAACCAATAAATAATACAAATAAAACATAAATAGGATCAAAATTAATGATTTGAAATCCTAATAAAGGTCAGCTATAGGCAGATACAGAGATGAATTAACAGTTTGCCGTGAAAACTCTTCAAGAGGGCGGCTTCTCTAATTGCTGGTGGCAGTTTGTTCCATAGTTTAGAAACCTACCCCCCCCCCCCCCATCCCCCCCAGAACAGGATAAACCAATTCCGGTTTTTTTATCTTCTACTTTGATGGAATGACTTTGAATGAATGACAGTTTTCGTTTTCATTTGATCTTAAACTTGTGATAACCTTTAAAAGAAAAGCTTAAAAACAATTTCATATATAAAAACAATAATTTCTGCAGGAAGCTGCAAAAACCACACCCCATGATAATTTTCCACATAAATGTTGGTCTCAAAGTTGGACAAAGATGATTTTTAATTGTCTTATTTAGGAACAAAGGTTTGTTGTTTCTGTAAAATTTGGTTTAAAATGGTTTCTGAAAAAGAAAGCAGCAAAATAAACAGAGTGGAAATATTCCACCAATGAGAATAAAGGCCATCTGTTTTGTGTTCAATGTGTTCTGCTTTCAGGTTTCAAGTTTCAAGTTTAGCTTAAAAAACGCATCTTACAGAAATGTTAAAGTCAATTTCAGGTTAATTATATTGTGGAAAAAAGGAAAACCTTGAGTGCGTAATTTGCGCGTGCTCCTTTTGACTTTTACTTACAAGAATGAATCAAATAGAAAGTACACTACAGTCCGCATCTTTGTCTTTCTTTTCTCTCTTCATCTTTCTTTCCGTGTCCAGAACAAACTGCTGCAGCCGCAGACGGTTACCTTGGCGCCGTTCTCCAGGAGAAGCTCGCTGAGCGCTTTACCGATGCCCATCGCCGCCCCGGTCACCACCGCGCTTTTGCCGGTCAGAGCCATTTCCAGAAGCCGACGAGGTCCCGTCAGATTCTGCAGGAAGTGAAAGTTTCACGGAGAGACGTTTGTCACCACCCGGTCACACCCTGCAGTGCGGGTCCCAGCATGCCGGATCTGAGGAGCCACACAGCAAACACTTGTTTTTGTGTGCGTTCAAGTTCATGAGGGAAAAGAGGGCAAAGTATGTTTGTCCCTCACTGTACTGATTGTTTATCAGGGTCAGCAGATAAGAGGAAATTACAGTAAAAACAAATATGTATATATAAGGGGAAGAGCAAGAAAAGAAACTAATCCTAAAAAGGAAAAATGGTTTCTCAAAATAAAAACTAAATAAAAACTATATGTCACTTTGGGACATATATTTGTCAAAGTTTAATTATCCATTGCTTACTATGCAACAAACATGTATGAACGTCAAATGAGACTTGTGATGTCGGATTCATTCAGTCGTTCGCGTATTTGTTGAATCTTAGGCTACGTTCACACTGCAGGCTGAAACGACCCAATTCCGAATTTTTTGCCCCTAAGCGGCCCAATTCCGATCTTTTCATGACAGTCTGAATGACACAGATCCGATCTTTTCAATTGCGACCCAGGCCCCGTGGGTTTGCCGTCCTGATTCCGAATTGTAGCCTTTCTTTTCTATTGCGACCGCCGTCTGACCGGCCAGGCGACTTGATTCCGAACTGTACGTCATCGACACGCAACAAACGTCATCATTTTGCGTTAAAGTAGGCGGGAACGAGAACGTAAACATCAACCATGGTGGACGATGCTGCTGAGATCAGTCAGTGGAAGGGAAGGGAGGTCACTGATTGGATTAATATTTGGGCTGATCGCTCTTTTCAGGCCAAACTCCAGGGTTCTTATCGCAACTGGGCGGTTTTTGAAAAAAATTCCAGCTAAATGGCAGAGCGTGGTGTTGAACCTTTACCGCGATAACTTTTTTTTCTTTCTCCCCTTTGACCGTGCTCAAGCGCGGGGGTCCCGGGCGATCCTCCTCCTCCTCCCTGTTCTGATCCTTAGATTCTCCAGAACGGGTTAATAAAGAGTCCATAGCATTTATTCTGGGGGAAACCTTCTTTTATTACCGTCCTCCGTAACACACAACATGAATGCGCGCACACACTGCCCCCCCCCCCCCCATTCTCTATCGCGGCACGCGCTTGCACACACGCGGGCGAGCGGCTCCAACACATACACATTCCTCTTCCACTACAGTGGGTACAGACGATCCCGACTCCATTGCCTTCTTAAAATGAGAAGATTGTAATTGTGCTGCTCCTTCGTGAAAATAAATTTAATATTACAAAAAGAGCTCCGCTTTTGACAACACTGTTGTTGACATCCATTGTTAACGTTGGCTCCGCAAACAACTAGTGACGTCGTTCACCGTTGAGTATTCTTCTGGCTTCTGCGCATCATGCGGTTTTCGTTTGGGTCGTGTCACGGTCACACTGGAGATCACAAAAGTTCGGATTTACTTGGAAATGTGAACGGTCTAGCAAACAATTCGGATTTTTTCAAAAAATCCGAATTGAGCATTAAGCCCTGCAGTGTGAACGTAGCCTTAAACCGTTCCGTCGTTTTTACAGGGGCTCCAGAAAAGAATCCTTTAGACCAGGGTCCCTCTGACAAACTGCAGTGGCATTTGGCTGCCACTAGATGGAGACAAAGAGCTGCACGAAGCGGCTGCCTTGTCGTTAAATTCATGAACACCCCTTGTGCTATCTTAGATGACCCCCCCCTTACATTGACGTGTTCTCCCTACCATGACAAAGGTGGATAAAGGTGGAAAGATTTCATGTAATCCATGGACACCAGTGAAGATCACAAATCATTGAAGAAAAAAGGTTCAGAGCACTGTCTAGTGGGTCTAGATCAGTGTTTTTCAACCAGTGTGCCGCGGCACACTAGTGTGCCGTGGGAGATGGTCAAGTGTGCCGTGGGAAATTGCCCTCATTAACTGCACTAAGATTTCCCATCTCCAGGATTTCAGCTCTTTGTTCATCCAAACAGGCCCTGATAAAACACTGAGTAATTAGGAATATAAAAGATCTTAAAATTACTTTTTCTTTATGTTTATTTAATTCTATTAAAGACATTTTGATAATTATGACGGTACTGCGATTTACCTGCAGTCCCCGCCCCTTTACCTGTCTCCGCCAATCATTCTTGGAGGCTTAATCACATGTCATCAGTCTGACCAATCAGAAGTGCTTAAAGTTTTCACTTCCTTGTTCTTAATTCTGCTGATAAAGTCGCTCAGTTCTAACAAAAATACCAGCTAAAGCTCGTCTTTAGCGGTGTAGCTTTCCACATAATCCGGTACCAGACCGTGGAACAAGTGAACAAAACAATGAAGCTCAGAGACGGGAGTCTTTCTGCCCTTTTTCTGCCCTTTTCACACTACATCTCCCATGAAACCACAACAAACAGTCTCTAAATTTTCTAATTTAACTTTTATTTCATCTCATAGAAAAAACATCCGCAACTTCCTGCTTTTTCTGCCACAATTATCACAAAAATCCAAGTGAGATTGCGGCCGGGGGTGGGGGGTGGGGGGTGGGGGGGGGTGCTGTCGATCAATACAGACCATGAATTTCTGCTTTATTTTTTTTTTGATGCTGGTGTGCCGCGGGATTTTTGTCAAGGTTAAAGTGTGCCGTGGCTCAAAAAAGGTTGAAAAACACTGGTCTAGATGACCCAACTCCCAACGTTAAAGTGCCTAGGATAGCACAATTACAGTCCCATTCCAATCTTCTTTTAATAAAATGTAAACGTATATGATTATATGAAATATGATTACGCCATTTTTAGCCAAAATTAAAAACAAACAAAAAAAATGATGTAGTTTATGAGTTGTGGGCAGAATTGTTGGCAGTAAGCAACCCCACCCCCCTTCCCGTTACCTGTAACTGAGCTATCTGTTACGCTCTCCCCTCTAACGTACAGCCCCTCACACCCCCTACCTGACATTTCCAGTTCAACAAAAACGGCAAGTATCGTTGGAGCCGTGCATTTTTGAGCAAGAGACCAGCTCAGACGAGGAAACAAAGATGGATCCACATGGATCTGTTTGTCTGCGAACGGATTCATCAGAATGGAGCAGAGCAGAGAGCTTATGGCCCACCCAGCGTTTTTTCTACGTCACAAATGTAATCTTTTAAAAAAAATTTCATCTGCTTCTAATTCACAACAATTTGAATAAAGAAATACTCTGAAACTGAATTGAAAGCTTAATTTTCTTAATAAATGTCCTCCATCATCAGAAATATTCCAGAAGAACGTGTTAAAACACCAAAAACCCCATTTCAAAACACAGAACTTTGAATTGTTATAATCTGAGTTGTCCACAGGCCGATGAAGAACAACATTTTCAATACAGCAGAGTAACTAATCAGTGTGTGCATAGGTCCAGAACTAACACTTGTAACTGTTTGATGAATAAAACATCAAATGTTTGCAAATGTTTGAGCTAAATTCGGCTTCTTTATTAGCCCTCCTTTTATCCTGAGTAGCCTCTTACTCTAAAAACCTTGAACCGTCTCCACCAAAGATGACAACCTGAGCAATTTTTAGTAAAAAAAACAACAAACTTCTTTAGACTGCCTTTTAAAGTCAGTAGTTAGTGGAATTCTTTTTTATTTGTGTTCACTTATTAGTGTGTATCTTGTGAATTTCACTCCTTGCTGCTCTGATTATGTTGCTTAATTTGATTTTCTTGATCATTTTACTGGATTTTCATTAATGTTTTCATTGCTGTGAAGCACTCTGGCATTCTGATGGTGTTGTAAAGCATCGAACAATAGAGTCAATTCACTCATTCAGCGCCTGCTTTAGCAAACAGATGTAAATGAACTGCAGCCTCACGCATGTTCAGAAACAGTGGCTCTCATTCAGAGACAGGAGTTAATCACACCTTCATTGTGTCTCACGTCACTGTAAGCAATCTTAGTACACAGTTTTCTGTGTGTGTGTGTGCGTGTGTGTGTGTGTGTGTGTGATGGTTCAGGACACCTATTGCCTCAAACGTGCAAATACTTGGCATGATAGTGCATGTTGCTGGAACTGTGGGGCTCTTTGAAGGTTCTCATTGTTCTGGGGTTTCCTGCAGTCCAATCAGCAGCAAACAGACTGTAGAAACCTTTGATTGACACTTTAAATGCTGTAATATTTCAATTAACTAAAGGACAAACAGCATAGATCCTTTTACTTTGATTAATATTGAAGGACGGGAACTTTAGAAGTGACTTATTAAAGATTTAAAAGAATAAGTATTGTGACTCTGACAGGAAAGTTTTTATTAGACACCTTTTAACTGATTTCTACAAGGCATGTTTTTATTACTTCAAATAATAACAATAAATAAGTCAAAAGACATCTTTTTGGCACTTTAATTAAGTCTGAGCCAAGAAAATTTTTTAAAAAGATGATTTGGACACTTTTAAAGAAATGAAAATGAAATACTAAACAAAAATGGACGGAGGGACGGATGGATGGAAAGATGGATGGATGGATGGATGGATGGAAAGATGGATGGATGGATGGATGGATGGACGGACGGATGGATGGATGGATGGATGGATGGATGGATGGATGGACGGATGGATGGATGGATGGATGGATGGACGGATGGATGGATGGATGGAAAGATGGATGGATGGATGGATGGACGGACGGATAGATGGTTAGATGGATGGATGGATGGATGGATGGACGGATGGATGGATGGATGGAAAGATGGATGGATGGATGGACGGACGGATAGATGGTTAGATGGATGGATGGATGGATGGATGGATGGATGGATGGATGGATGGATGGATGGATGGATGGATGGATGGATGGATGGATGGATGGATGGATGGACGGAGGGACGGATGGATGGTTAGATGGATGGATGGATGGATGGATGGATGGATGGATGGATGGACGGATAGATGGTTAGATGGATGGATGGACGGATGCATGGATGGACGGAGGGACGGATGGAAAGATGGATGGATGGATGGATGGATGGATGGATGGACGGATGGATGGATGGATGGATGGATGGATGGATGGACGGAGGGACGGATGGATGGTTAGATGGATGGATGGATGGATGGATAGATGGATGGATGGATGGACGGACGGATAGATGGTTAGATGGATGGATGGACGGATGCATGGATGGACGGAGGGACGGATGGAAAGATGGATGGATGGATGGATGGATGGATGGATGGATGGACGGATGGATGGATGGATGGATGGATGGATGGACGGAGGGACGGATGGATGGTTAGATGGATGGATGGATGGATGGATAGATGGATGGATGGATGGACGGACGGATAGATGGTTAGATGGATGGATGGATGCATGGATGGACGGAGGGACGGATGGATGGTTAGATGGATGGATGGATGGATGGATAGATGGATGGATGGATGGACGGACGGATAGATGGTTAGATGGATGGATGGATGCATGGATGGACGGAGGGACGGATGGATGGTTAGATGGATGGATGGATGGATGGATAGATGGATGGATGGATGGACGGACGGATAGATGGTTAGATGGATGGATGGACGGATGCATGGATGGACGGAGGGACGGATGGAAAGATGGATGGATGGATGGATGGATGGATGGATGGATGGACGGATGGATGGATGGATGGATGGATGGATGGACGGAGGGACGGATGGATGGTTAGATGGATGGATGGATGGATGGATAGATGGATGGATGGATGGACGGACGGATAGATGGTTAGATGGATGGATGGATGCATGGATGGACGGAGGGACGGATGGATGGTTAGATGGATGGATGGATGGATGGATAGATGGATGGATGGATGGACGGACGGATAGATGGTTAGATGGATGGATGGACGGATGCATGGATGGACGGAGGGACGGATGGAAAGATGGATGGATGGATAGATGGATGGATAGATGGATAGATTTCCCTTTATTGTCAGTGTCTACAAAAAAATTGAAGCACTCTCAATCTCAGCGTAAAAATCAAATAACAATTTAACAAAATATAATACAAACGTGTCTGTTTAGTGCAAAATATGTGCAAATCCAAGCATGTTTGCTGCATGGAGCATTAGACAGCTGAAGAAATCAATCATGAAGAACTACTGCAGATATCAGGGCTGAAACATGGGATCATGTCTCGTGCTTTTCTCCAGACTTTGCGATTGTGATTTTCAAAATAAATGTAAATCCACTTGACTTTGAATCACAAAGGAACAGGCTGGTTATTTAGTCCAGGAAAGACCCCCTCCCCTGACTCAAAGAAACAGAGATAAACTCTGCATCTAATGAAATTCTGAAACATCAAAGTTTTTTTTTTAATTATAACTCAATGACTAATAAAAAAAATCAGCTATTAAGACGATCCTGAATGTTCATTTTTTGGATAATTTCCTGTTTTATATTTGTTTCTATTCATAACGTTGTGTCTGGAAAAAAAAAGAGTTTTTGTCATTTTGGCAGTTTGAGTCAAAGTTAAATTAAAGGTCAGAAAACAGTGAGAAACCATTAGCTGGACCGCTTTAAATAGTTCTGAAAATCTCACTCTGACTCCACAAATCGGCTGCACAAAAGCCCCCCAGACTCATCTTGCTTACAAGGCAAATCCACCATTTAAAGGCTTTCAGCTGTGATTTGCTGACCAGCTGCTGATCCGTGTTTTCATCCCGGTGGCTCGTTGCCGTTTCACTGGCGATCGCCTTGCTAAAAAGCACCGCTGTGCTGGACAATGCCAGAGAGCTTTACATTTCACCAGCCTCACCAGACACGGTGAATGGGCTGCTGCCGCTGAACAACATTTGAGTCTGTTTACAGTGTGGGGCCTCAGCAGGGCGTGTGTCTCTGTAATCATGTCCTCACCTACAGGGGACTGTGATTGTGAACGCACACACTTTGGGGTATGTGTGTCAAGAGATTTAGCGGTCAGAGGGTGTGTGACGGTGCCGCAGCTTAACAAAAAGCCAACGATAACACCTCAGCCATCAGACATTCAGACGTGTTTGTCCACTTCTCGGGATAAGGAGGAGTTTCATTCAGAAAAACGGCAAACTCTCGTAGCTTTGTGGAAAACAAAACTTGAGTCAAGCAGCAAATCTCCACATCAAAGCCACACTTCTGCAGTTAAAAGGCTTCCACTTCAAGCACACACACTACATACATTAATGACATTTCTATAACCACTAAAGATAGCAACAAATAGGTTTATCATTGTTCATTTGGTTACATTCTGAACAAATTTGCAGTAGATCTGTTTCATTTTTGACAGAGTTGAATTTATTGTCATATTTCCTAGCTCAGATTAAATTTTGTAATGAACCGGATGTCCGGAACAACATCCAGACTGAGTCTAATGGCCTTTAAAGGGCCTACACCATGCAAGATCACATTTTTGAGCTCTAACTTTGTTATAATGTTCAATACTCACAAAAAAACAACCCCAAAGCGGCATTTTGGTCCATTTGTGCATAACTGAGCAACCCTTTTTTGGGTTCGTTTCATATTAAAAGCGGTCCTTGTGTGAGCAGACTGACTGGTTTAGTGGAAAAATGCAAAGTATTTAATAACTTGGATAGGGGGAGTTGCAGGAGGTTACGTGTGAGTTAGTCAGCAGTCATGTGGGAACCAAATTTCACATGAGTAAACGTGTGAATGACTGCTGAGGACGATAAGTGATATAGAGACCCTTTCCCATGTGTGGAGTGATTGTTCAGAGGCCTGCTGACTCCTGAATGTTGGAACTGCTTCTGCTGTGTTGAGCCGTGATGTCATGGAGAGTTTAGCAAGCACCGGGAATAAACAAACTTCTGCCAAGCAGTGGGGCAAATTGATGAAAACGTCTAGTCAGGTATTCCAGCTTAATGGAAAAGTCTTGCATAAATTGAATCATTTTGAGGTTCTGGTTTAACGTTCTAAAGTTTAACACACTGGAGTCATTTCTGCATCGGCTGGAATATAAGATGCAATTGTTGCACCAACTTACTGAGTGTCATGTGACTGAAGCAGCCAGAGGCGTTGCTGCAATCAGACACAGGAGGCCGGTCCTGTCTTGTCTAACTCTCCGCGGTGAGAGAAGACATTTGTTCTTTCTCGCAGAGACTCGAGGGTTTCCTTATGCTTTGAAATGCAGCCAATGATTTCACTTTTATTATTGGATGTAAACTGTGCTACTCAATAAACTGCAAGTTCCCTGTTAGTGGGGGACATTTTGGAAGATTTTTTTTAGTATTTTTGAAAGGAAAATCTGGTGAAAGTGTTCTTTAAAGGAACATCTTAGTGACACTTTGAAGCTTTTAGATCTCATTCAGTTTTAAAGTTATTCTCCTGCAACACATTCCTGCTGCACGCCTGTTCACATCCTGTCATTCGCGCACAACAAGTGCTAAACCTTTCACATAATCTATAGCATTTCCAACACACCAAGAGAAACCACGTGTTCCTGGCTGACAGCGTCCTTCAGGACTTGCATTTACCACACTTCATGTATACATAAATGGGTGGAAAGGAAGAAACCAAACGTGTCTGAAAGCAGAGAAAGTAAAATGAAGGACTTCCCCAGCACAGGCACAGGGTTCATATAAAAAAACACACACAGAAAAGGTGGGTGTAGGTTTTTTTTCTCACAATCTGGAACAGGCGCGTGAGTACGCACGTGCTCCTTTTTCTTGGACACGTGCAGAAAGGTTGAGTCCCTCTTCTCAGCGGAGTTTCTTTTTTATTTTAAATCACAAACTGAAGGAAATTGTGAGCAACGACTGTTACTGTAGTTTGTCAGACTGTATTTCACCGAAACATGCGCGTCAACTTAGAAGTGGGGGGGTCTAAGTGGTACATTTAATGGAATCGGGAATTTTAGACGCCGGGCAGAAACAAGTTTCAGGTTCTCAGTTGCGACGATGAAAGAAAGTGAATAAAAAAACTCTCACACAGTATTTTCTCACATTTTAATTGTATTCCTCTTGGAATAGTCAATTTTGTGTGTGAACAAGTACAGAATATTGTGATCACAACACTTTTTGTATGTAAATTCATCTAAAACAAAAAATGTCTTCTTTCATAAAACTATGAAAAGATTATGATACACAACACATATTTTAAACTTAGATTTGAACATTGTTTTTTTTGAATTATCAGAAATATATTTTTGTGGTTCAACATGATGAAAAGTTTTCAATTGTTTTTTTCTCTCAAAGATTTTCACAAATTATTTACTGACAGGCATTTTCTCTATTTAGAACTTTATTTTAAACACTAGATTTTTATCAAATTGTTTACTTCATTTATTGACTTAGTTTTTGTACAGAAAATATACAACCACTCACTTTAAGAAACTGTTCGCAACAATAAATTAAAAATATAACACATAACATTTACCTTAATCCTTTGAAGTCCCTCTCCAGTCATCTTTTGGTCTGTTGTTCCCAGTAGTCTTTTAACTATGATTATGGAATTTTTTTAGTCCAAATCAAAATATCTGAGTGGTTTTCTAGGACAAAGGTTCTGCAGAGTAGCAGGAGTTCATTTGAAATTTACCTCTAAATTATGGGCAGGATTGTTGGTGTTGGTAAGCCTGCCAACACTTCCCATCATCCCTTTGTTTACTCTCTCCTGCTATCTTACACCCCTCACAACCCCAACCTAACCTTACAGATGCAACAAAAAAAGGACAGCAATATCAGACATATCCAGCTGTGATTCAGATCCCAGCCCAGATGAGGAAAACAAAGACGTACATGGATCTAATTGTCTGCAAGTAGATGCATCGGAATGAAGCGGAGCAGGGAGCTTGTGGCCTGCAGATTGTAGCAACTATGTCACAGCTACAAGCTTTTCCCAACTGCATTCTTTGTCTGCTCCTGATTTTCCACAAATTATAATGAAGAAATACGCAGAAAAGCAAGTTTAAGCTTATTATTTTCTCATAACATTTCTTCAAATATAAAAAAAATGCTACACCGGATTTGGTGAAGGCTTGATTAATTGGGTTAGGGTAATATAGTCAAAGCCCCCAGCAGGATTGTTAATTATTTGTTTGTTTGTTTATTTATGTATGACTGGTCTGTTACTTTTGTCATTTGTTTTCAGTGTTATTCTTGGTGGAATTGGTGGGTTTAAAAATAAATAAAAACTCTTATGATAAAAAACACACAATTTAAAAACCTAAAAAAGGATTTTTCTTATCGGTGGTATGAAAAACGAGCAACACCTGAAGGCACCATCACGTTCTGACCGCCAATGCGCGTCCCCGCGCTTGCGTGGCTACTCCCCCTTCAAACGTACGTGCGCGCGCCACTCTATCGCGTGGTGGGGGATCATCCATATTGCTGCTAGTGCTGAAGATAAGGTTTAATCCTGAGCGGTTGTTTCTGTGTTTTTATATGTTTTAACTCGGTGCCGACTCTTCCGCGGCTTAGGCTCGAGCTCCTGCGGTCTGGGAGCCACAGAGGAGCGGTAGACTCCGCGGTTCAGCTCGACATTTTTCCCTGAATTGAAGCCACATTAGGGCCGGCGGGGGGAGGACTTGTAATCCTGAAGGGGGGAAGAAAGACGGTGGTGGGAAATGGCCACTCAGGTGGAGACTCTCCTGCCCGGCAACCCGCTTGCCAAAGCCGAGGGGCACGGTAAAGTGATTCGCAGTGAGCCGGAGAAGAAGGAGGGCGGCCGGTGCGACGGGACGAAGCGGCAGGCGGCTGTCACCGACTGCAGCCCTGGGCAGGGAGGAACCACCACCACCGGCGGCGGCGGCGCGGGGGAGCAGACCTCCAAACAGGCGGTAGAGCAGAGCAAAGGCGGCGGTGACAGCGACGAGCAAACGAGCGACGAAGGGGGCAAAGAAAGCGACAAGAAGGAGTTCACGGAGGCTCCCCCGCCCAAGGTGAACCCGTGGACCCGGAAAGTGACGGCGGTGACGGTGGTCAGCGTGAACGGACAGGCAGCGCTCGGTACGTACCCCCCTCCATGCGGATCAGGCGGCTGTCAGAGTTGCGTGTGTGTGTGTGCGTGTGTGCTCAGGTGTGGTCACACCCTGACGATCTGCGGGGCTTTTTAAGTCAACAAAAAAAACCCCGAACTTTTAAACATTCAAATTCAAATATCTTTATTTTGAACTGTTAAACTATTTTGGAGTGATTATCTGGTCCCACCTCATTTGTAAATGCTGCTGATTTTCTGGGCTAAAGTCAATCTTTTATATGTCCCTCAGGCCATTGGATGCTCCATGTTTGGTGCAAACGTTCCTCCCCCCTCTCTTTTTTTACTTCCAAAGTCAGGGTTTTTATCTGGAGTTTGATCAGGCTGCAGCTGAAGTTGCTTCATCACCTCTAGACTCCTGCTGCTCACAGTCACACTCCCTCTCTCTGCTTACCAAATATTTAAACCGCTAGTTTAATGCTGTTTACCCAAGTTCCACTTTCAGGTGGGCCTTTTTAGCTCAAAGATGCTGCTTACAGCCACGTCAGACACGAAGAGACACCCGCCCATGTCACACATTGCATCAGTTCGTTAAAAAAAAGAAAAAAGTTCGACCCTGGCAGCCTGGTTAGCAGCTGAACCAGCTAACAAAGCAGACAGTCCCCTTTGGCCTAGTCAGACGCGAAGCCCTTTAGCTAGTTTAGCTTAAATGCGACCACGTTGTTTTGCAGTCTTAACAACACGCCAGCTTCCCACTACTTCTGGCATGACTTCAAATCGCGACCTAACACGAAACATCTGCTCGTTTAATCGCTAAAAATGAGCAGATTTGTTATGAGACATCACGTGTTCACTCCACGTGTTCCCCGAGAGAGAGGCATGGCTGCGGCTAGCTAAGCTAGCTAGCTGGCCACTGGCGAGCCGCCGGTCCCCACCGGTTTCTGAGTGCCGTGGCCCAGCGTGGTCTGTGTGGGTGTTTCTCGGTCATCCAGCTGGTTGTCATGTGTGGCGTTTGTTGTCAAAGCAAATTCTGTCGCTAGTCGTGTGTTCACCTTGCTAGCTAACATTAGCATGTAAGCTAGCACGCTGTGGCAGGTCATCCTACTGAACTCGGAATTTTTTTAATGAAACGAAAATGATGTTCCCTTTTATGTACAGATGGCTGCACGTGTTTAACCCCCAACGTGTTTGCTTAGATGCTGTCTTGATCTAAAAGAGGTCTTTTTGTTTGTAACTGAGCTGTCAGTTGTCTGGACTACCATCTTTGTGCCAGCTGGACTTCTGGCAGTGATAAAGAACGGGCTTTTCCAGACTTTAGACTTCAGTTTGGGCTCAGGATTGGGTTGAAATGGCTCCAGAAGCTGTCACATTCAGTGGTGGAACCCAGCAGGGTCCTTGGCTGCAGCAGCCACAGTAACAGGCCTGTTGTGTGCTGCATTCACAGACCAAAGTTATTTAAATCAAGTTTTGTCTGTTTTTGAGTCTTTGCTTCCATCAAACAAACACCACTTCTGCTTTTACAAATGTAGTGTGAAAACGTATATTTTAGAAAAAGTTTATGGCATTGTGTTTCAATTTTCTTGGAGTAATGATGCTTCTTGTTGAAAAATCTCTAAATACCCAGTCTGATCATCTTTTGATCTTTTTTAAAAGCGCTTTCCAGTGGTCTTTTAAGTATGATTATTCCTTTTTTTTTTAGCCTTAATAAAAAATCCTGTATTGTTTTGTAGTACATAGTTTCTTCAGCGCAGCAGGATTTAAACTCACCTCTCAGTTGTGTTTGCGTGGAGCCTGCCTCCTCTTCCCATTATCTATCTAGTTTACTCACTCTCCCACTAGCTTACTGCCCCTCATAACCCCAACCTAACATCACAGGTGGACGACGTACCTGGATCTGGGATGAGTGTGGAGAATGGAGCGGAGCACGGAGCTTGTGGCCCGACGATTGTAGTTTCTACATCACAACTATGAGCTTTTTTGAACAGAATTTTTTTTTAATCAGCTCCTGATTCACACCAATTCCAATAAATACCCAGAAATGCAATATAAAACATATTTTTCTTAATATATGTTCTCCATCAGCAAACAATCGGCCAACAAATGCCACAAGAAGATGTTAAAAACACCCAAACCCATTGTCTTCCCCCATCAGCTGGTCTTTAAAAAGCTATTTGTTCTCACTTGTAAGGATTTGGCCCAAAACAGTTGCCAAATCTCCGCTCCGTTCCGCCATTGACTCCTGGTTGGTGAAATGAATGATTGACATTTGAAGAAACTGTTAAAGGGTTCTATTCAACAAGCTGTAGTGTCAGCAGTGTGGGATTGTCCCCGTCTTTTCTGTAGTTTGGCGGTGCGTTGGTGGTGGTCGTTCTGACACAAACAGCACATCCAAACAGGTGTTCAGTGTTGTTGTGATCCGGACCACCGGCGGGCCATCCCATCATCTTCACATTCAGATTCTGGAGCTGGTCTCTAACAAATCTTCACTCCGAGGCAAACATTGCCATCTCTGAGGATGTTCAGTTCATTTATTTTCTGGACTGTGGAGGTCCAGGATGATCTGTGGTTGCAGAATCTGATCTCTGCATTAAAACTGCATCCACTAATGCATCAGGTCTCATTTTTCCTACGAGGGAGGGGTCCACCCCTTTCATGCTGTCTCCACCCAAAGACGTTGCTCTGTTGGTGCAGCAATCATCGACGTTTTTCCAGTTTTCTGGAGTATTTGCCAAACAACCGTCTTCCATATCAGGACCGCCCAACCCTGGTCCTTAAGATCTTCCACCCTCTCTGTTGTCTCCGTGCACGTCCGGCCGCTGATTACCTGGATCAGATGTGTTCAGTCAGAATGAGGAGACGCCTGAACAGCAGAGCATAGTGTATGGCAGCTGTGACGCAGTCAGGGGGTAGAGCTCCGGGATCAGCTTTGGGCAGCCTTACTCCACATGGTCAGGTTCTGCTGGCATTGAAGTTTTGACGGCGCCCTTTTGGTTTGGTTTGTCATGTATTGAAGACTTTCTATTAAGGGTGGAGCAGATCACCAGACTCAATGTTTGGATCGTGTCAAGGGTTTAGAGTCCCTGTTAAGATAATTTTTCATATCAGTAAAATGGGAGAAAAAAATCTACGGTTATTATTTTTTTAAAGCTTCAAAACATAGATTTGAAGCTTGTTAAAACAAAGACGGTGTACACGAGTTTGATGCACGAATTGCGTTTAATGTGAACGGACAATTGATTTGAATGATGCACGTGCGAGGTGCGCACAAGGGGGATTCGCGGTAAACCGTGTCTAGTGATCCGTATGGATCACAGATCATCCGTGATCCGTTGCACCCCTACTTTCTATGACCTCAGAGTCCGGATCAAATGACAGGTTTTGTTGTAGTCAGAATAGACACAATTTTGGAAGATCTGGACAAATAATTTAGGCTATAATCAAAGGTCTACTTTCTGTTTACAAACATTTCTGGGTCAGAGATTTCTGTTTTATTTCATTTATAAATGCATGTTTTATGCATCTTAACTCATGTTTTTCCTGTCATAAATAATAAAATGTTAATGAAAATGTTTTGGTGCAGTGGTTGGAAACCACAGCGTTTTGGACAGGTTCTGGACTAGACTGCAGTTGTTTTTGTTGCAGAAGAACTTAGTAAAAATGTTTATCAGAGTCTGAAAGAGGTTTTATTTAGGAAAAAAAGCAACTAGATAGGTCAGTCTGTGTGTTCGGTGACGAGGCAGGACCTTTCAGGGTAAATAACAGTAACAGTGAAGCAGGTTTTTCCTCTTCAACAGAACCATATATAAGGAACATATATCAGTTGTTTTTGGAATCTGAAGCTTTAAGGGCTTGCGTCTGAAATGTTTAAGCTTAATTTCTTTTACTTTGAAATGTAAACTGAAGGGATTTTTAGCTGTTAGTTCACTGGGTTTGGTGTTTCTTTCTGATCAAGCTTTAGCAAACAGTGATAAGCCTTTTTTCCAGTAAGTTTGAGTGAGGGGGTGTACATGCCGATTGCTTAAACTCTTAATGTGTAACTACATGTCAGATGAGATGTCCAGACGTCTGTTCTTGGCGCTTGCAGAAACTGTCTGAGGAGGTATAGATGACTTACAACTTCATGAACTGCTATTGTCGGGGTTCCAGCTCCTGTTCCTGATGCCTGGTGTTTGTCCGACCACTGTACCACTATCTCATTTCACACCAGCACTACTAAAGCTGGTCTGAGATAAACCTCTGAAATTCAGCCGGCTCTTCTTTTGCTTCTGGTTTAATATTTTGTGGATTGTTGGTGATCAGGTCGGTGTAAACGGTGTTTAGATGCCGGCTTTCAGGGTTTCTTTGAGGGAAATGAAATGCTTTAGCAGCTCACAAAGATGTGACAGAGTTAACTGTGTTACCGCTGCCTGAAGGGAATTCTAAGCAGAAAGCAGCTGCTTTGGTTGAGTTGCTACAGCACCTTCTGATGCACAGGCAAAAATGTGTAGACCCCAAACAAATGGTCAATCAGTTTCAGTAATATTGGCTCATTTGATGCTTTTAACTTAGTTTTAGAGGCACTGCTGCTGAAGAGACTGTTTGTACCTCCTCCCGATAGTGTGTGTGGCTGCAGAATTGGACCTTTTAAGGGATTTGAACGTTCTTCATGGTAGAATTGTCTTCAACAGTTGAGATGAGCTGTCGGTAATCCTGGTAAAGGCGTCGCTTTGTTGGGCATTCGTTCATTAAATCCTGTTTACATTTGTCAAAAGTCTTACAACTCTTTTAGCAACTTTTTTGTGCAACATTTCTGATAGACGTAAATTAAGTTGGAGATCAATGGTCGTGGTCATCTGGTGGCGCCAACCTGACTGTTTTTCCTGTTCCCACTTAATGGAAGTGACCTTTTGTGTATAGCAGGGGTCGGGAACCTTTTTGGCTGAGAGAGCCATAAACGCCACATGTTTTTCAATGTAATTTTGTGAGAGCCAGACAATGTTAAAAACTAAAAATACAAGTGAATGTGTGCATTTTATGTAATTTCAGCACTTTTAAACTACAATTAGTCTGTGGATTCTTTTCAATAACATTGTAATTGTAGAGGACTGAGTTAGACTGGGTGGCTGTTGGGTTGCGTTCTAAGTTCCAGAGTTCATTGAACGCATCAAGCAGAGATGCTGGTTGGCCCTCAGTTCTGTCGCTCAGCCTGTCGTTGGGGAGTTTGGACCAATGGGGTTCAGCTGTGGGCCCAATAAGGGAATAGGAGGGCTGGTGAGGGGGAAGGGAATAAAAGTTGGGGGAGTTCTGTCGGTGGGAGAGATTCAGGAGTTGCTGGATAAGTTGTAGGGCTGGGAATCACTGGGTACCTTACGATACGATTTGCGATACATTGCTCACGATGGCGATACTATCACGATATGGCGATATTGTGATAATCGATATATCTCGTCTCTAACAACTCACGATATATCAAACTTTAAGAAAGAAGAACTTGAAAAACTGTTTTTTTGGAAAATATTTCCCCATTTATTTTTTAAACACAATGATAATAAACAACTGGTGTCCTATTTGGTGTAATGAATAACATACTTTTGTGTAACATTGCTGAAATCAGTAATACTCTCTCTTTGACAAACAATGACAATTTTCATTTGGAAATATCTGTAAAATTTGGTTTAAACAACAGTGAACATGAACAGCAGCCATTATTTTGTACAAAATTGCTGTAAACAGGATAAAAAATGAATAAGTCAAATAGCTGCCAGGCACATTGTTATTAACTTTTGAAAAACAAAACCATAGCCATTGCTTAATTTAAAAAATACGGCTGTAAATCAGATATTAATTCTGTGAACAAATTATATTGTCTCTGTTAAAAATAAATGACACCATTTAGTGCAAATGTGGTGTAAACAAAAATATATTCCCACAGAAAAATAAAATCAAGTAGCTAGGAACTTTCCTTTAAGTTATTTAAGACATAAACTGCTTTCAAAATAAATGACCAGGGATAAAATACACGAAGAACTTAAAGTGCATCCAAAAGTAAACATCTTTGTGAAAAACACGATTGGGGAAAAGCTGCATGTGATGTATGTCTAAATGTTCATGTTTTTCTGGAGATACATAGACTTTAAGCAGACGCCACTCGTCCACCGCTGCTTATAGGAGAAGGGGGGGTCTATGGGCAGGGATGCCACTCTTTTTTCCGTTTCCATCTCAACCATAGCTCTGGTCTGGCTGCACAGCGCAGGGATCCTTTTTTCAGTATTTCCGAGAGGGAATGTCAAAGCGTGGCTCTAATGCATTCAATAAAAACCGAAATCCCTCGTTCTCCACCTCCTGTTTTGTTTTCCGTTTATTTATTGCCGGTGCTCTGTCTTCGCTTCTCATTGTTTTTCCCCCCGCCATCTTTGTTTGAATGTGTGTTTTTCTTCGTCCGCCCGCAACAGCCAATCTCGCAACGAACACCCCCTATGGACTTTCCGAAGAATTGTCTTACCAAAGGATGGTTAATATAACGTTTTACAGGGTCTTTAAACGTAAATAAAAGGGCAATACTTGACAAAGACGTCTCGAGAATCTATTGCGGGACTAAATATCGCGATATATCGCCATATCGATATTTTGGCACACCCCTAATAAGTTGTACGCCATTGGTTACGGCCTACAGTAACCAGAATAAAGAACCTTAAAATAGATTAAGTCTCTGTGCCTCATTTATTAGCAACATTATGCTGTTGCTAATAAATGAGTATTTCATAGCATTAATGTGACTTCTGGTGCTGCATGGTGGTTTTGCTGATGATCTTGTCTGGTTGATGCGTGGTGAGTTTAAGCTTCATGCGGGGGTTGAGACTTCCACCCGTTAATCGTGATCGTAGGTTGGTCTGAATTTTCTTTTAGATGTGAGAAAGACTGCTCACATGCAGACGTCAGTACAGCAATACTCACTGCAGTGTGTGGTATGTGACGGGCAGCGTGTTCTTATCAGTGCGCCTTGCTGCCTGAGCCCACTACCCCTCCCCTTTTCCTTCATATACATTTGCAGCTCCTTGTCAGAGACGGGAGCATCTGCAGGGACGGCAGTGCACAGGTTTTAGGCTGGTGCCAACTCTGTGAAATAACAGATAATAGGAAACTGATAGTGGCGCAGATCTTTTTTCTCCAAGCACCTCTACTACTGTGCGCCCCCCCTGGCATCGCATCGCGCCAGAGAAGGACTGGTCTAATGAAACATTTTTTTATAATTAAAGATTTGTCTGCGAGCCAGATGTGGCCATCAAAAGAGCCATATATGGCTCGCAGGTGGTGTAAAGCCTGATGAAGAGTTGGCGAATCAGATCAAACGTGGTGTGCAGGAAGATACCAGGATAGATGGATCCAGGTCCTGAACTTCACAAAATCCAAGTCTGCAACCCCACTGACTCCAGGAAGACCTGATAGTTGCTCCACAAAGATGCTGTTTGTCTACAGACTTAGTTGTTTATTTAACTCTTCGGTTAAACAGTTAAGTTTTAATTTAATTCCTCTAATAAAACTCCTCTGGGACACCCATGTGCCCATCAGGTCAGGCAATAACCAGCAAACATGGTAAAAAAAAAACATAAAAAATCGTTATTGATTTTTTTTTTAGCTGATTGTTCTGAAAATTCTTCGGAACAAACCATGCCAGCTGACCTTTGGCCATTCAGTCTGCTTCAATGGCCTAAGTTTCACACATTGAAAAATCGACAGTGGGAGGATAATCAAATCTATAGATGAATTTGAAGCTGTGGTTAATGGTGATGTCTTAATCCATATATTTACACTTTGTTTTCTTGGTATGGTTCAACCCTCCAACACCAGAAATGTTGCAGGCAACACCAAAATAGCACACGCTCTTTGACCGTCCGTAACTCTTGGATTGTTTACGTGATCTACGTGATCAGCTAATTCTGATGCAGCGAAAAACTGCTTTTCATATCAGATTAGTACAGACACACTAACGTAAAGTGTTGCATATTGGCGCAAAGCCGGATTTCTCCACATCAAAAACGGTTGATTCATTTTGATCGCATAAACGGTGGAGAAATTATGGTATGTCAAAGAATGTGTCATTTAGGTCTCGCCAGCGCCATCGGCAGTATTAAAGGGATAAAGGTATACTTGGACTGTACCATTCCTTCAATGGGAGGGTTGATTGCTCACCAGGGTTTTCAAAAAACTGCAGAGGTCGAAATTATAAAACTAAATTTTACTCACAGAACTGTAAATAAGTAGTTTTTGTTCAGTACCTACAATTTTAAGATTGCAATCTAGCTGTATTTGTATCACCATACCAATTTAATGTAAAGATTTACTTTGTTACAGTGAAATCACTTCTTGTGAGCGAGTAGATTTTCCATAGCAGACATGGAGATCAGGATGTTTTCATTTCCTGTGATCCACATCATTAGAAGTGTTGGCTTCACCAAAACAAAGATCATCTCTAAGTAGAGATACGCTACTCTGTGATAAACAATTGTTACTAATTGTTCGAAAGACTGAGAACCAGGTTGTTGGTTAGGTTTATTCAAAATGATTGACCCCTCCTTTAATAGATGACCTTAACGTTCTAGGAGAACACAGATAAGAACTGGACTGAAGACCTTAGACAGTTCAGTTTGAATCCATCATCATGTCAGTCTAGTCTGAAAGTTCCCACATAGTTTGTTTGAACTCATAATGAAAAGGTATGTTTGGTGAAATTCAGAAAAAAACTAAACTGTTGCTGTTCAAAATATCACAACCAGTAAAAGGTTTTTGTTTTTGTGAACTCTTCTAGCATTCAACAGGTGATCCGAACGTTTAATTTGACTTAATTAAATAGTCATTTTTTAGTCAAATTTTAAATTGATTATTTTTAATGAATTTATCTACGTAATGGTGGTGGTAGGGGGGCGGGGTAGAAGAGCTTCTGGAAGATGTACCAAAGGGTTTGTGAGGGACAGAATTTTTTGCTTTTTTAGGAGCTAAATCCTTATTTTCTGCTCCATCATAAATATATATTCTTTAAAATAAGTGTGATTTCCTGGATTCTTTTTTACATTGTGTCTCTAACAGCTGGAGTGTATCTAGGATGACATTACTGACCAAACAACTTGCAGAATTGGTGACAAATACATTTTTGCTCCTCTAAATTGAGCACATTTTATGAAAATATTTAATTCTTTACTTTAAAGTATTATATATTTTTTAAATAAGGAGAGTTGAAACTGGTTGTGTAATTTAGTTTAAACCTGGCCGTACTGACAAGTTCATTAAATGTTGTTTTTAATAATCATTGGAAATGATTTACATTTTCTTATGTTTTCATCCTTTGTGTTTGAGGAAAATAAGTGGCCATTTTTTGTTGCTCAAATTTTGTTGCGCAATAAAGTTACAAGATGATGATATATTTTTGATTTGACTCAAGAACATGATTTTTTATTTCTGTTTATAAACGTTTTTGCCCTTAAATTTGAGCTTATTGGAAAGGGAAAAATCTGAGGATTTGCACAAACATCAGTGGATTTTTTTTCCAATAAAGAAATCTTTTCTTGGTGTTTGGTTTTTTTCTCATGTGGATATAGACCGGAGGACCTTCAGGGTTTGGCGTTTTGAAGGTACTTGGCCATCTCACAGCAGTTTCTTCTGCAGTTCATAGAAACAGGAGCGACTCCTCTCATGTCTCACATCTGTCCCCGACTGTGGATTTTATCTTGTTGCTCCTTCAGCCATGTTTAAGAGCTGGATGTGTTTTTTGTAGGCAGCGTCTTATGAAACCCAGCAGAGAATCTGCCGTTTGAACCATGAGTGGGATGCAGACATATTGCTGGAATATTCACCAGGCAAAAGCTGGAATAATCCTAGCATCTAGCCTCTGACAGCCACCTCCTCTGCTCTGATGGTGTGGCGTACTGCTTGGTACCAGCACTTGTCTGGATAAATGTGCACAGAAGGGCCAGGTAGCAAGATTTCAAAAATGTCTGATACTTTCTCCATCCCTAGCTTCTCTGCCAATACCCCCCACCATCAGCTGTTTGGCATGGCTACAGTAACTCAAGCCCTTTTTATCAGTCTGGATGTTGTGTCTGGTCCTGGTGATAATGGAGCGACCCTTGGTGGAGATTCGGGTGGGGACCGTTTGTCTAATGTGGCCAGTCTGGTATTTTCCCTCCTGAGACCCACAAGTTAAACTGTTTTTTTTAGCTAGGAGGGAGAAACAGTATATTTGGAAAAGTAGCCTTAAATAGCTGCAGCTCTTTCAAATAGATGTTTTTCTCTTGGTTTTTGGGTGACTGAAACAGATGCTATTGTCTTTTCTGTCCTGTAAGATAATGACATTCTTTTCATTAAAAAGTCTTTTGAATTCATAACCAGTTCGTAAAAATAAATAAAGGGAAAACACGTGGTGGATTTGTGCTGTTGAAAAACGTCTCAGCACCGTCTCTCCCCATGTTGATGTCTAGCTTTTTCTACTCCAACCTCCTCAATCAACTCTTTTGTCTTTTCTACATTTTTTGTGTTTAAATGTTTTTGTCAGAGTAGAGAAGATGTTTGTGTTTGTTGAATCATTTAACAAATCTGACCTTTCCTCCCTTTATAATTAGGGATGGATACCATTTGGATTTTACCCGGTGCTGAACTGGTCCTTTTTAGAAACGGGTCTGGTGCCTAAATGGTGCTTCAAAATGGGAAAACACACGTCAACTTTTTCCAAAAACATGTGTGAGGAAGCAGCCTGACAGGGTGAAGATGATGGTCCTTGGATGGTTTATTTCATTCTTTCTGACAGGCAGCGCTGCATCTCCATTTTTATTCACGTTTTAGGTAAACACGTATTTCACCGCTCATCGCCACGACGACTATCTTTGTTTTAGAGCATCACTCTGATCCATCAGGTCGCTGAATTAGTCTTTTACTGTGAAGTACAGATAAACTGTGGCTCACTTTAACTTTGGCTTTTAGACTGAAGCTCCACCCACCCTCACGGCCTGACCCTTTATTATGAGCCCACCCACAAAGGAAAAATGATTGGCTAAAATTGTACAGCAAAACTGAATAGACTACAAGTGACTCACACATCTGAAACAAAGCACAGAAACCTGCATTTTTATGCAGTGCTGGTATTACTGTATACATCGGCACTGATACCAACTTGGCGGTAAATTTTGGTACCCAACTATCCAGTCAATATCTGATTTTTAATTGTGTGAAAACAATTTTAAAACAGCAGAATTAAATTCAGAGTGGAAATTAAAAAATAAACTAGTATTTTATTGAAGAAGCAAATCAAATTAAGTATTTTGCTGAAATGCACAAGTCATTTCTTTAATGAATATAAAAACAAAATGCATTTATATTAACACCCCTCATAGACCTCCCTGTCCTGCAAACTTTGCATAAATTACTCTTTTCTTTGCGCTTCTTTTGCAGTGTTTTGGTGCTTTCTTTTCGGTTTCCTTTGCTCTGCAATTTTCCTGATTTTTGACAAACCAAATGTAGAAAAAAACACGCATGTCAGGAGAGAAATCATTTTCTAAAATCATTATACACATTTAAGTGCTGGAATTAATTAAAAAAAACGACCAGAAAAGGAGTAAAATGATAAACGTTTATGAATATTGAGGTCAGTTGTTCCCCATCATTTTGATTGTGTTGAGTTCATTTTGAGCTGTAGTCCTGAGAGAAACCAAATATAAGAGATTGATGTTTTATTGTTTTTTTCTGGGAGTCATCAAGTTTATGTAGGGAGCTGTGTTCCATTGTTCCCACAGGCATGAATAGTTGTGGTTTAGGCTGGTGCAACCAGTGAAGATCAGAGCCAAGAAGTTTAAAGATAGACTTGATGTTTCGTAGGTCAGCACAAGGACCTGCTCAGTGACTTATCGAACATGCAACAAGCCCTCAGGAGTGGACGACTGTAGAGCAGTGCAGGGGTTTGTGCGGCGCTAACCAGTTCAGCATCACTGCTGGTGGTATCAGGTAGCAGTTGAGATCAGGTTAGATTCCTCTTGTTATTTGACCTATGTGTGGTTAATGACTTGGTAATAGACCTGGCGTACTCTTGTTGGGGTGGGTTGCTCCCTGAGCTCTTCCCTCTTGCGAGATGATGTCACCACGCAGTCATGTGACACTGAGCCGGGTCCTTGACGTGTGGGTGAGGAAGCAGGCGGGCGCTCAGCCGTTTCCTCCATATTTGGTCGTTGCAGAAAGGCTTCCCTCTGCTGTCGTCATGCGTTCATGCACAGAGGACCA
This sequence comes from Oryzias latipes, assembly GCF_053564925.1. Classification (NCBI taxonomy): domain Eukaryota; kingdom Metazoa; phylum Chordata; class Actinopteri; order Beloniformes; family Adrianichthyidae; genus Oryzias; species Oryzias latipes. The sequence continues at coordinate 4,049,945 of NC_136250.1, forward strand.
CCAGGCCGCCTGCAGAAAACCGACTTCCCTCTGATTCAACATTATTAGAGAGGTTCAAGAGAAGAGTTTTATGCTGGATCATTCACCCCTTTCATAGCTTCAACCCTTCAGCGTCTGTCTTTAAAAGCCATTGTTATGAAGATTTTGTGCTGAGAATGCTGCGTTTCCGCCTAACAGAAGAACACAGGAAAAGCCACAGACAGGCACTTGCCTCGATTATCTAAATCTGGCCTCGGTTATAATTCAGCGCATGTGGGTCTGGGGGCGGGAGGGGGAATCACAACAACAAGTCCCCACATCTGATGAGGATTGGGTTGGTTTTTCAGCTCCATGAGTTGATCCATCCCCGCAGAGCAACGTGGCACACGGTTTATTTATAGGCCTTTCCAGTGATGCACTGTGGGATTGGGAGCAGGTGGCTTCTGCAGCACCCATGAGAATTTCTTTGGTCCTCCCATGAGGTGTGGAAAAAAAAAACGCCTTTCATAGTAAGATAAGAAAATAGATAATTCTTTTAGCGATCGTAAAAAGGGGTTTGAGTTCGGTGCGTCTGCTGGTTTATTTTGTATCTGTAAATAAAGACTTTCGTGTCCTGGGCAGCCATTTATCAGGGCTCTACTAATGGAAACGATCAAAAAGGCAATTTCATGAAGCCCCCCAAAATTTAAAAATTAGGAATTTCATACAATAACCCTCCTAAGAAGCAGGAAATTATGAAGTTTATATGAATTCTAAATTTCCACAGAAACAAAGTAAAAGCAGCGTTTTTACTCATCCAACGTACTTTCATTGTTGTATTGATATGCGACTTTCAATTCTTAATTTTCCATTCAAAACGACCTAATTCCCCCAAAAATGGTAAGAATGGAAGCAGAATCGCACGATACTTTTACTACGCTGGTTGTTTTTTGTACATTAAAGCTTGATAGTCGACTGTGGGAATAACCCCATTGTTCTGACTTACAGCTCTGGTCTAAAGTTTTTCAACGCTCCAATTATTGGTTATTTTTTCCAGTTCAGGGTCCTAAATCCATTACTGAACATCCAGATGTGGAAAAAAAACAAAGATAGGGTTACAGTTGACTTACAAAGTCAATTTCAGTATTACAATTCACTCATTGATTTGCGATTAAAGAGCGTTTTATGTGGAATAGATGTTGATCCAGCAGTGGAAGTCTTCCTACAATTGTTCCAACTTTCCTGGGTTCCCCTCGTTTATCGTGGGGGTTACGTTCTAAAAATAACCCACCAAATCCACGGCGTAGGGTTACAGATGTTCTAAGGCTGTTAAACCCTTTACTACACACTTAATACACTTCCTCAGACAGACATGAACATTTCCACACTTTTCTTTCTTAAACTCTTTAATGGCTCAAAGTTCAAAGTTTCCCAAAACAAATGAGTCCAACACTATAGAACGAAAACAAAGATTTATGTGAATGTTGGAAGTTGAACGCATTCTGTACAGAGGTGATTGACAATGGTCTACAACCAATCAGGACGTAGAACTGTGTGCTTGGAAAACCAAAAAATGCAAAGTTGCACTTAAAATTCTGTAAAATGGTGAAACTGTGGTGGATAAACTGCCATATAGGGAACACTGGTTCCAGCCTTCACCGACTCCCTGGAAGGAGTAAAGAATCACGGTTTTACCAAACCCTTGTGAGCTTTTGTTGAACAGTTTTGTCCTGCTGAGAGTTGAGAGAGTGGGGAAAAGACCCAGAACTAAAATAAAAACGAGCCCTTATGTTTGTTGGACAGAACCACCAGTTGCATTTAAAATGGAAACGACGCATCAAAAGCGAAAAAAGGAGCACACAAACATGACATTTTATTACATATAGCATTTTTATCTCTTAACTGCCTTCTAGTGTCTATTGTTCTGTATTGTTTCTATTATTTCAGTGTACAGTTATGCAAAGTGTCCTAAAAAGTTGATATTCTGAGACAGTTTTGAATATCTGCTTTGAAGATATAGATAAAAAAAGGTTGGATAACATTAAACATTTGCATCCAAGTGCAGTCAGCTGACAGCCTCTAGCAGGACAAACCAAAGGAAAGTTGCCCAACTTTAGTTCTGTTCTCTGCTTCTGTAATCTGAGTATCTCAAATATTGAATGAATTGTTGCATTGCTGCAAGGTGGAACAAAAGAGCTGCAGCAGCAGAGCCAGCCGGTAAGTTATGGTTAATGTGACCTGGCAAGTGTTTGGTTGCGGTTTATGTTAATGGAAACCTCTGGCCTTCTGGAGTGCACAGCAGGCAGCAGCTGCCTAACAGAGCTGTGAGGATGGATGCATGGAACAATAACAGAGCAAGACTGAAAAGAAGCAAAGAAATGAAAGAGAGTGACGAAGCATTTCAGTGTGAGGAGTTATGGCCAAACCCAGCTAACGATTAAAGTGTGTTTGGCTGTAAACTTATAGGTTTTGACGTGTGATCAAGGCTGCGTTGAGCCTTTTTTCAGAGTTTGCTTGCCATAAATACTTTGGCAGCATCTTATCTACACTTTGGCAAGAAACGAAAAAACAATGTTTGTTTGTTTTGAACCTTTTATGACCCATTTGAAAAGCAACAACCATTGGCTTATAAAAATTTCTCTTTTCACTGATTTTAAAGTACCATCATGGCTTAGATAAAAAAAAGAAATTTTTAAATATAAAATACTAACAAAATATTAAACGTATCAAAAATAGCAAGCCTGTAATCGTAGCCTTTTTTCCTGGTGTGGAATCATAAGAAATCTGTGTAAATATGTTGGCTTTTCTGTCGGCGTTTCTTTCTTCTAATGTCTCTCAGGTCTCAGATTTCAGCTCATTAGTTGCAAACACCACTTATGATCCACATTCTGTGTGATTTTGTGTGAACATCCTGGTTAGGGACGGGCGATATATCTGTGCCCGTATGCCAATATTTGCATAATTTGAGTTTGTCTGTATCGGTCCGATTTAAAAAAATCTACTGAGATTCTTTTGTTTTCAGAAACACTTTAGTTTTGAAACGTAGACTTGTTCCTAATAGATTGGGAAGCGTATGTTCACAGTCATAGTCAGTAATTGACTGTTTTCAGGGAAATGTTCTTTTTGATAGGGATACGTGTTGTTCCTGATAGATCCCTGGCAATGGGGAGCTGTTGGTTCACAGTTATGTCCAGTATTCAATAAAGAGTCTGAATGCTTACAGATATATGTAGGTGAAAGTTTGAAAGTGATCCTTGTTCCTATGAGATCCTTTGCTGTATGTTAAAAAGGTTAAGTACAATGTGATTGTCCAGTAAAAGAAAAGTTGAGAATTTCTGATAAAGACACAAAAAGGAAATATAAACTTTGTAGACACTTATGAATCTGAATCGGCAAATATCAACCATCGTCCACAGTTGCAGGGGAAATATCGGTTATTCTATTGGCTGGGAAAAAAACACCCATACTGGCCCATCGCCATCTCACCTACTTCACTGCACAGGCTTGCCCATCCTTCTCCTGTATTTAACCCATATCTAGCTGTAAGGGCAGTTGTTGTGACTAAGCCGTTAATTTGATCTCTGCCTTTACAGTACCATCTTTTTTGTTTAGGTCCTAGTTCTGTGGTTCTGCATAAAGGAGGCCTGAAAGCACCTTCTGATCTTTTGATTTCCCCTGAATACGTTGGATCCCTGTGGACAGCTTGTAGACGAGCTAATGTTGGCGGGGGTGGGGGGGGGGGGGGGGGGGTAAAGCAGCTGATCAGAAGATTGTCCACTTTCTGCACAGACAGGCGGACTATAAAATCTAATTTCCACTTGAGGTTTCAGGAACCGGTCTAGTTCAGTTCTAAGGGATTTTTATTTGCGCTCACTACCAGTTCCTTGGCTTCAGTACAGTTAGATGTTGTCTTTTTGTTGCTCTGTGTTACCCTCTTTCCGTTTCCATGTCAACTTGGATTTGCATGCGTAAATGTGATGCAGAAACAAATAGTTTCTCGCTCAATAAGGATAAACCTGCAGCTGTAAGATTCTGGCAACGTTTCAAAGTGCTGGGTCATAGTGACTCGGCAGAAAGAGCCCGTTTCATCAGCTTGTCCCACTTCCTGGGATAGAGGTTTGGATAATTCAGCTGTCTAATGATGATCAGGCACATTGGTGTTCAGACTACTGCATTTAGGGAACTGTGTCTCTTGCGAAGTAGGCGGCAACAAGACATTCTCAAGAGTATTATTGTTGACATGCTAAGCAGATATAAGGGTTCGTGGCTTGCGGAATTTCTTAATTTAGCAAAAATGTTTTTCCTCGGGTCAAAGTCTCAAGTTCTCTCTGCTGCTGGAAAAAGCTGGCGGGACAATAATAGTTTAGGTGTTTCATGAACATAATGGAATACATGAGAGTAAAGGATGACTGTAAAACATTTGAAACCTGACTGATAAAACCATAAAAAATGCAATTAGCTGAAGATTTTTTTTCCACTTGTACATTTTTTTAAACAAAAATGGGATTATTAGAAGTAATCAGATAAATGTACTAAGTATGGAAACTGATTATCAGATAATCCAGATCTACTTGGTGTGTTTTGGGCAGAACTACATGGATAGATGTAACTTTGAAACTTCCTGTTACTTTCAAAACAACAGTCGTAGCATTAGCTTTGCTAATGAGGAAACTAATACATTTGCAAAAATAGAGAACATGTTTGACTGTTCTCTGTTTGTACTTCATAGCAAAGAAAGAGTGGTTTTCTTTGCCGCTCTGGTTCTCACATCTTGCTCGTGTGACTTCTGTTTTCAGCGTTTTTGCTTTATCGTGATCAGATTTCTTTTTGTATTGGCTGCTATTAATGCTTGAAATTAAAAAAAGAAATAAATTGTATAACAAGGAGCAAAATTAGGGGAGAAATGTGCATGTGTTAAACCAATCCGGTGGTCTCTCGTTCATTGCAAAAGTTATGCTCTAAAGATAATTTGCAATTGGTAATATCCGCAAAGTAGTCATATTAATCCTTTACAATTATTCTAGATGTTTTTAGGTTGTAAAATCTTCCTTACACACTTTAGACACTTTACTCAGACATTTTTACACATTTTTCTGTTTAAAGTTTGAATAAAATAAATGAAAGTTTCAATAAAATGTGAAGTTCAAACCTTTGTAGAAAAAGACTCCAGTCTCCAGTAAAAACACAGATCTGCTCACTATCAAAGTAGTGACACAATGTGTCACAATTTTCCACAGCCAATCAGGATGCAGAACACAATGTGCTGGTGAAAAAACATAAAGCATGCATAATTGAACTAAAAATATCAGCGAGGCAGCAAAAGATGAAGCAGGATATAGCGAGTCAACACTACATCATCATTAGATAAGGGTCGTTATCGAGTGGAAGGCACCTGACCTGCTTAAAGAAGTTTGATAACTTAAGAAATCGGATCCGTTTTTGACAAGTCATTCAACAAACAGATGTGGACAATACTTTGATTTACAGCAGATATAATCAAATTTCTGCCACGGCACTAGCACTCATAATCCTCATCTATCAAAGGAGACGTCAGCGTCTTATTCAGGTCGTAGGGCGGCGAGCTTCTTACACGTGGGAACGGCTACAGATGAAACGATTTTGGGAAATGATGGTGGTGATTTTACGAAGGATCTGTGGATCCAACAATTCCGCATGACACCGTGTGGTGCTGCCGGACCTCTTGTGGCGCCCGCTATGCATCCAGTTCCTACCAAAAGCCGCATCGGTGTCTGAATCAATTAATACGAAAAAAGTGTTTCCATTGCAAATATGTCCATTTCGCAAAAACATTTTTTGCAATAAATGCCAGCTTTTTCTGAATTGTCCTGTTTCCATTTATTATCCATTTATTATTACGATAAACAAACAACTACATATTTCCATTCATTCCATTTATCACAAGTCCATTTATGCACAATTTTATGGTCAATGGAAACGGACTGTAAACCTGTCTTGGATTTTAGCGGTAAAATTCAGCCCAAGTAGAGTTTAATTTTGAGTCCCTCCCCCCGTATAACGCCTAACTATGGGAAATACTTTAAACTTTAACTTTAGCTTGTTTATAGAGCAACATATCCCAACATAGATTGTCATCTATTCTATGTGTGATATATTCTGTGTGATTGTCTACGTTTTTAACGGACCAACGCCTGAGTTTTGTGGCTCTTATTTTGTTTTTTGCAGGAAGCGGCTAATGTTAAAATCTTAACTGTTTCTAAAATGTGATAATTTAACAGAAAACCATGAATGGATTCTTTTTATTTACATCCTAACCAGCACATTGAACTTTGTTTGGTCAGCTTTGGAACTGCAGGGCAGAAGGATGATGTCATGTGTCTGTTTGTCACACTTCTTCTTTAGGTAAAAGTGGGTTTTCCACTGACCGTGTGTTCTCGGGTCCCAAAGTTCACTGATTCTGAATATCGGTTGTGTAAGGACTGCTGCGGCTCTAGAGTCCTGCATTAATAAAGCTGAACAGATTGTTAGAAATTGGCGAGCTTTTCCAACCTCTGTGTGACTTGAGGTCACGAGAAAGAACCTACAAATGGAAGTCTGGCTGAAGCGGTCTCTCGTGATTGGGTGACACGGTGTTTTGTGTGTTTCTACCCCAGCTGCCTTCAGAATGCGTCAGAATCTGCTTATGACGGTGTTGGAGGCACAAAGTACAACAGCCAACATTCACACAGGAAAATGTAATCTATCTGATGTGTTTATGATTTAAAACACTACATTCAGTGAGAGGCTGGATTGAAGGGGACTTTGGAAGCTGGTTTTCATGGATTTTTTTTTTGGGACTTTTCCTGTTGTATTTTTCATTTGCTGTCTTTTGGAAACCCCTTTATTCCTGAAGATCCTTTTCTCTGTTTCTCATCCTTAAGGCCTGTTCACACCGGGACGATTTTCGCCGACGTTTAACGCCTCGTGACTAAACAAAGGGCACCAATGAGAGTGTGCACACCAACGCGAAAAAACGCCACGCATCAAAGCGTCAAAAAAAAAAAACGCCTCGGGTTCGTTTTTTTTTTTCGACGCGTTGCGTCGAAATCTATTCGACCAATGAGAATGGTGCTTTTGCACAAGTGTCTGGAGCTTCTGAAGTTACAGTAAAACACAACTTGGGGGCGCTCAAACACAAAACTGCCTTGCTGAGCACACATACCAGCGAAGAAGATAGACGCCAAGTAGCGTCTACACTGCCGCGAAGAAATAATGACGGACATTCTAAAATATCCCCGAACCAAGCACCAGTTGGAGCTACTGATGCTTGAAATATTCACGTTTTCTTTGTATGATTCTGAAAAGAGCGTAAATACTTGCTCTCTTCTTCTGAGTGAAAAGCGACTTTAAGAAGCGTAAAGTTGCGCAGCGCCACCTTGTGTACAGGAGTATTTCTGTTTACATTAAGCGCCATCTAATGTCAGGGAATGAAATTGCATGTTCGCTCGGCTCACCGTCAGCGAAAATCGCCTGGGTGTGAACACAAAAAACGTGGCGAAAAACGCTGGCGAATAACGCCTGGCGAATATTCGTCCCGGTGTGTACGGGCCTTTAGTGTGGTTTTGTTGATGCATTTTTCTTGAAATATGCCAATAAGTTTGCTTCTTAGTGAGTCTTAAACGTTTTTTCTTGCATTCTCTTAAAAAGTAAGTTCTAAGTTTAATATGTTTTCTTTGGAGATTTTTTGCTTCTCATGAAACTCATTGATTTATTTAAAATTCTTGCTATTTGACATATTTATCAGGGGGAAAACAGGAAGTAAATGTTTCATTTGTCCTTTTGAAATGGCATTAATGAATCCTGGTTTTTAGCAGCAGGACAAACAAGCCTGACATTCATTTCCTATTAAAGCTGAATATCAAGCATAACTAACATGCTCCAATTGGAGCGCATGTTATATCGTATAATACAAACGAGGAAAACACGCCCCTTGAGGTTACATTGGGAATTACGCCTGTTTCATGTTTACATATGCTTCAGTCAGGAAGCCACCAGCTGGTTGGTGTTGGTTTAGCGATGTCCTGTAGTGATTGTCTCTCAGCTCGACTCCCCTTAAAGAACTCAATCAGGAGACTTCTGTAGTGGAGCCCCTAAGCTGCTCCTGGCATCTGCTGCACACCTGGAGACCATAAGAGCCGTGATCTCTGGCTTCATGACAAACTCAACAACCTGAGTGCAGCGTTTAGATTATAGATTTATTGTTTAGATTCATTTCTTTATTATTATTATTAATCGATTGACTTTGACAGTGGAAAACCATAAAATGACGTAAAAAAATTGGCTTCTTTGTGACACTGAATAGGGTTTTATTGGAAAACTATAAGCGAACATGCAGTCAATAATAATTATAACAATAATAAAGGCACGTTTGTTTACAACAGACTTTATATTTTCTTTTATGGTAGTATCGTAAATTGTCCAGACCGATGACTATCTGACACGTCTTTGGACCAACGTACAGCCAGTCACATAATGTGACGTCAGCATTAGTCCCAGGCCCAACGGTTATGGTACCTACAACGTCTTGAACAGAGAGCTCTCATCAACGGGGAAGGGAAGGGTGGCGGGATTGCTCTGCAGGAATGGTTCCACCCATGACTCAGATGAGAATTTCTAAAGAGTCTAAATGCTGAATGCTTTTGATTAAGACAACGAAGACATGAAAGATCATTTAAAAGCCTTTAATATTAAGAGCCAGAAGAAGCTCTAATCAATAAAAAAAATGAATACATTTATTGATTTAGCATTTGTTACAGGCAAATACCAAAAAGTGCTTTACAAGGTATAATAAAAAGGTAATACAAATTAAATTAAATAATTACAAAAGTCTCTTCTGTGATAGTCAGGGGACCATCTTACCTTACTTCTACCTTATTTTCCATTTCCGTGTCTGGACTCCAAATTGTAGTTTTAGGTCTGCACTCAGAAGTGTAAACACAAACTAAAGTGTGAAAGTTCTTGTCCTTTAGTGCCACACCTGAACGCAGATCTGAACCAATCTTTTGTTTTCAGTTTCAGGGACTCTTTGAATGTTTGTGTGGCGTGTTTGTGCAGAAGTTATTTCAAAAGCCAATGACTGTATGTCTATTTCATTTGAGTTTATTGAACCGCTCTTCGTCTGTGTTCCCGCAGAGCCGAGCGGCCCCGCCAAGGTGGTGCGAGCAGGGAATCCGCCCAAACCCCGGCGTGGAGGAAAGGTATCATTTTCTGTTTGTGTGTCTGCTGAGGAGCCTCACAGATCGTCCTCCACGATCATAACAACATCCTTTGTGTCGTTTGTTGTTGCTGCCATGCTTTTGGACTTTATAGAAAGAAGCCTGTTCACAAACAAATACAATAAACGGTCATTTGTAACTCTAAAACAATCTCAGTACTGGATTGTTCCGCCTGCAGAATGTAAAAGATTGTAAGTTTAAATGTTCTGGGAGCATCTTTCTGTAACTTCTGCAGTCGTACATGAGTCGACGCCTCGGTCACATAATTAACGCCTCTCTGGCTGTGGCGCTCCAAACGCACGCCCACTTTCTCCTGCTGTTTCTACAACTTCAGAAAAGAGGAGCAGAGCGAGATGATGGAGATAATTTAGGACATAATGAAAGCGGTTGTCTTCCACAGCTTCTCGTGTTCCCCTGAAAGCATCAGACAGAGAAAATGAAAAGGTCACGGCGCTCAAAGCGTCCGGTTCATAACATTTGAGTCCCGCTGCAGCTGAATCACCACAAATTTTTTATGGGGGTCTTGAACTAAGAATTAGCTTCTCCAGTTTAGGGCATTGATGTGTTTTCTGCCCTCAGGCATCTGAAACCACATCACCAGATCTACTCTGGGGCTTTATGTCGTCACATCTGCTGATGCAATCATGACATTTTCAGTTATTTTCTATTGTTATATCATGTTGAAAGGGTGATTGTTAAAAAAATAGAGCTGAAGTTGTTTAAATGTGTTCTGCTCAATAACAGGTCTCTGCTTTATTTTGAAGTCAAAGCAAATGTTTGATTCAAAATCAGTTTATTGCCAAATTTGACAAGAGCGTTAAACTGTCTTTTTTTTTGGAAAAGGAAAAAAAACAAACATATTTGAGCAAAATTGAGTTTTTCTCCAATTAATCCAGTTTACAGGTTTCCTCAACGTCCAGAAATGTAAATAATTTTTTGCACCAAATAATGTTTTCCAGTTTAAATAGATGGCATTATGTGTTATGTGTATTTATTTTCATAAATAGAAACATTTAGCGGTGACCCAAAACCCTCAACTGTTCTTTGCAACTGAGATCCTGTTTTCTGTAAATGTTTGGGATAAAGAGCTGGAGGCTCAGTTTTCCTGCAGATGGTTGTTGGATCTCAACTTCCATACGGTTCAAGTTTAGAGAAGCTTTACTCTTGACTCTATTTTATCCATAAAATACTTTTTTCCCCTTGTTTTTTCTTCTAAGGTTGGAGACTTTGGCGACACAAACAGCTGGCCGACTCCTGGAGAGATCGCAACTAAAGACATGCAGGTAAGTTTTCCCGTTTGTTGGTTTTGAGGCTGAGATCGTCTGTTTTTATCGTTCAGTCTCGTCGAGGCTTTTTATCTCTTATTTAAAGAAACCTGATCAATTTTTTGAAGCATTTAAGTTATATTTAATTTTAAAATAAGCTCAGTTAAGGTGATCTTTATTTTGAAATTGTACTTAACACAGGTGTTATGTGGAGCAGATGCATAGCTCCTAGATGAGGTGATCACACCTTCACAATGAAAAGCAGGAAAGGAAATCCTGCAGAGGATCCTGGGACCAGCACTAAACATTACAACAAAATGCTCCAAAGAACAAATAACCTTTTTTTTTCAAGTGGTGGCTAAAGAGTAAAGAGCCAATCAATATTGTCCCAATCAGACACGCGTTTTTACTGCACATATATGAAAAAGCAGATAGATTCTTCCCACTCATGATGTGACATTTAATCCACATGGCATTTTTGTCTTTGTGTTTTTATTTACAGATATGTTAAAGTGGAGAAGCAGACCAGGAATTTACTTATTTGTTTAAATAAATAGGTGTCAGTTAGTTCATACAAAAAACATGGTTTCCATGACTTTTATGACTTGTTAGTATTTTCATTATAACCTTTTTTCCTTAGTTTAAATGTTCCTTCAAATGTTTAAAATTTGAGTTTTTGCCACAATCCTGTGTCGTAAAGCAAATGTATCTTAATTTATGCTGCTCACACGTTTAAACCCAACCTTGTTTATTGTTTGAGTTCTGATGCTGTGATGAAACAGGCAGTTTGAAGATAAAACTCTTGATATTTTTGGGAAGCAGATCATAGTTCTGCTGGTTTTTGCAGAGTTTTCTGTGGTTTTTACAGTGTACAAAGTTTGAAATATTCACGTGGTTCAACAAAAACATCATCAGAACATCCGGATAGTGATCTTAAAATAGTTCCATCATTTGTTTTTGGGGCCTTTTATCTATTCAGTCCATTCTCAGAGTCCCTGTTAGCTCAGCCTGGGATGCTGCCTGGGATACAGTAGCAGCAGCAGCCACTTTCTATTTTTGCCCTCTACATTGTAACCTGGCATTGAACCAGCAACCCCCCCTCCCCATTTTAGGCAGCCAGGTCTGCGCGCACCAGAACATTCCTGAGCGTCAGAATATGGGTCACTGCGTGAGCACCAGGAATAACCCGCGGTTCTGAGGGTGGAGGCCGAAGGTGGGAGGGGTGTGGGAGTCGTAGCCGAGGCCTGGGGGAGGACATCCTTTTAGGGACCCCCCTCCGTTTAAAAAAGAAAAGACCTGCTGGATTCGTGCTGCTATTTTTAGGGCTGCTGGAGAGCGATGTCCGTCACCCAACGTGTAAGGCCCTAAATCACATTCCTGACTCCAGGAAATGGAAACTGAACCCTGATAATAGAGGTTAAAAATGCTGTGCTCGGTCTGCTCCAATGTAGACCAAAGAGTTTATGCAACAGCGTCGACTTTCTGTGAAGTTTACGCTTCTAACTCTAAATTCACACCAAAGAGGCAGCAGCTCGCCACCAGACATCTTTCTTTCTGTTCAATCACAGCAGCGCCGTCGTACTGTAAAGGTTGGAAGCCTAATTTTCCTCTGCGGAAACCTGCTGAGCCACAGCCAGCGAAACACAGGAAACTGGCTCCAAGTGGCAAAAGGACTTCTGCTTGGCTTTCAAAATAAAAGTACTAAAGCAAACAAACAAACTGGCATACTTCAGTAGACAGTAACGAAGAGAAGTGAACTCTTGAGGTGGAGACATATCCCTGGTCCCCAACCTTTTTTATTGGCCACAGTCTGGTCTAATGTCGGGCAATCTTTTCATGGCCCAGCCTGTACGAGGCCAAGGTTTCCATCTTTGGTTTCCCTTAACTTGTTAGGCAAATGTTTCAAAGTGTCTGTGACACTAACTTCATCCTTAACCATCAAAGGCGTTGCTATAAAAAAGAGGCATCAACCTCAGCCATGTCTGAGTTTTAGGGTGTCGGATTATTACAAAAAATCAAATGATACAACTGTCAGCAAAATATAATAACAAACCTTATTACCAACGACCTGATGTGTTTGAACAGTGGTCACAATCAATGCACATTTTGAGCAAGAACTCCTATGTTGAATGCACTTTTCTTATCAGTTTTAAACATTTCTTCTGTTTCCAGACAGCTCTTTTTAGTCCAAACAAACTTTCTAGAGACGTTTGTTTTTTCAATTAAATTTGCCCGTTTGAGGGATTTTAATTTAGTTGTAACATTACCGGCCGAAGCAAACGTTTTAAGGTGGTCACAGATTTATTTAAGACTAGTGACCAAGACGAAAGACTTAGCGGGAAGAGTCAGAGACGGATGGGCTGGACAGAATCCAGGAGTTTTACAAAATAAAACTTCCTTCAGAAACACATAGGAAATAAAAAGGAAATGTTATTTATGCTGTGTGGTACCAACCAAACCGGAATTACTGAAATGACCCCCCCCAGTTCGCATCCCAGGGGTTTGCGATGCAAAACACTCATTTTATAGTTCCAGACTCCGTCTTAGCTTTGACACTTTATAAATAGATGTTCCTTCCTTAAACCAACCTCAGCTTCAATTTACACTATCAAACAATCAGAAAGTAAACTTACATATACACTAACTTATTGCTTTATCTGGAAAAGTGGAGGTTAAATGAAGACATAAAAACATCAGACTGCACGCACCTCTGGAGATCATTCACAAATTTTCAAAATGTACCAACAGCTGGATTTTCCCAACCCTTTTCACATTCCAGTGTAAGGTGATTGATTGTGTAAATTAAGAATGTAGTGAATGTTGGTTTAGTTAAATGGTTTTACATGAGTTTGACAGAGCAGTGTTTTATACTGGGATGTTTGTAGTGAGGATGGAAAACGTGGGATTCTGGGTTTTAATGTTTCTTTTACAGGTTTTTTTTCATGCTTGTGATCAAAGTAGAAAAGAGGAAACAGCTAGTTTTAATGCAATCAAACTGGTGTTTATGGAAGATCATGGGATGAGGTCATCAATCCTCCGTCTGAAAAACATTTTAAGTTGAAGTTCTGTCATGAACATTGTGGAGTTTTTGTCATTGCATATCGATAGAACCCGTCAGGACGTGTTCAGATGATGAAGTACTTAATAATTATTTGAAATAACACTGTCAGAAACCATCATAGCACGTGCAGATCAAGAATAAAAAGTCAATAATGTGTGTGGACTATTTATCCATAGAAAAATCACTCATGTAATTTGACATGTTTTAGAAATCATAGCATATGCAGATTCAGTCATCAGATCCTCATCGGCTCTCGCCGGACTCCACGTCGCATACCTGCTCCCGCACTTTTTGTTTGTTTGTCCAGTTTTGCTGCAGTTACAAAAGCAGCTGTTGTGTTTTTGTCCAGTCGCTCCGTCTGTCAGCGTGGCAGTCGGTGCTTCTGGGGGTTAAAACACATCTAAACAAACTGGATCAATTCTAACCGTCAATCTGATAAATCGATAAAAAGATTTTCACTTAGAAATGGATCCATTTTGTCATTTATGTGATTTGTACATTTGAGAGTGTGGAGAACAGGTCTGCGTAGCGAGGAAGCTGCTCATCCTCTCCCTCATACAGTAAGATTGTCTGTTTGTGTGTGTGTGTGTGTGTGTGTGTGTGCGGTCCACCTCATTGTCGTCTCTAAACTGCTCTTCCCTCCCTCTGTTCAGATGGAGGCAGAGACACGGACCGTGTCCTGCCCGCCGACTGTCAGGCAGGTCAGAGACTCATGGAGAATCAGTGTAAGTCCATCCTGATGGGACCTCCAGCCTGCTGACATTCAGTCTGTCTCAGACCAAAAACCCAAAAGCTGAACGTTCAGAAACGACGAAACGTCTCAATCAGTGCTTCAATGACTGTAGGATCAGATTTATCCAGTTCTGATCTGAAATCATTTTATGAAATTCTAAAAGTTTTAGGTTTAAGGATTAAAATAAAACCTTTTTTTTATACATTTTAACACGTAGGCAAAGGCGGATCAGCTTTCTCACGTTGCTCTGGTTGTTGGGACAATTCTCTATGGAGAAGGCTCATGTTATTGTTGTTTTTTTAAGGGAATTCACAGTAAATCTGCAAATACACACATATTTTAACTATTGACTGCATTAGAACTGGACTGAGTGACTCCTCCCCCTGGCGTTCCACAGGAAGTACCTGCTGGCTCCAAGAAGCCAAACTCCCATATTTCTATAGAGAAATACGTCAATTATTACTCAGTCATTCTTTTCATCAAAATAGCTCTGCAGCCTTTTTTAAAAGGTTCTTCCTAATCTTAATAATGTTCATGATATAAGTTATTCAGGTTATAAACGGACCAATCAGATGCCTCAATAAAAGTATGTGGTGCCTACTGGCTTCCACGTCGAACCCTTTCAATTTGTCAGATTTCCTATAGCCTGCTTTTACATGGAAGGGGGGGGACAACTTCACTACTGATCAACAAAAATGGTTGCCATAGAAACAGAGACAACTTTTCCAAGATGGCGGCATCTATATTGCGAAAAAAAAAATGGCAACTGAATTGACAGAAGTAAACCAGTTTTTATGGATGGTGTATCGCTCGCTCCTCTACAGTCAGTGGCTCCAACCATTTAGTCGTTTATTGCCCCGCCAGAGCACCTTTAAGTTGCTTTCACACTGAAATATTCCCCCAGATTCCAATGGGTTTGTTTTTAAGACGACCAAATACAGCTTTACAAAAAATCCTGACCTGCGGGGAAGGCAAAAGTACAAAGAACACCGTTTTCATCTTTCTCATCTCCTGACTTGACTGTTTTCCATAATTTCTTCACCTCCTTTGCACACTACTTCTTATACCCATAAGGCATTTCTCCTGCCTTTCATTACCTTTTTTTATTTTCATTGTTTCCTTTGTAATTCACAGAAAAATCACATTTCTGTGGCTCACCTTCTTTATCTGTTCCATTAAAGAGTCCATCTGCATTCACACTGTAGTGAATAACATCAGGGTTCATTTGCAAGACATTTACTTTTTCAGTGGGACCATAATTACAAGAGAAGTCATGTAGAGAGTTAGTTCAATGTTAATAAGAGGGATTTGTGATGCAGTTATCTTTTCAGCGTCTGGTGGGATAAACTTCCTGCTTTATCTACAGGAAGGGTACCAAGTCACACAAATGTACAAACCCGTGGCGATAGCACAGAAAAGTCAGATTTCTCCAGAGATTCTGTTTGTTACAGAAATGTGGAGTCTTTCTCCAATGGCCCCAAGATAAGAGTATCAAACCAAAAGCTAACATCCTCTGCCGGAAAAAAAAAGCCCCAACCCGGTCACATGGATCCAGACGTTGGTCTCATCCATTCCTCACAGTGATTTCAAGAGTGAGGATAGAAAGTGTAATTGCATAGTGATTCCTTCATGCAGCCTTATTTACATTTGAGTTGGACATTGTTAAAGGGCAAGCGGTTAAATGGAAAGGCCAGACATGTCATTACACATTAGCCTAACTATTGTTAACAAATTAACAAAAAACGCAAACATCGACAGAAGCTACCAACGGTCTTGACTGTATACTCGAATACTGTATACTGACCTGTTTGATTTAAAATATTTAGAAGCTTTATTTCAGCCTGGCTTGTTGATAACTGCTTGTGTAACGTTTTAATTTCTGTTTTAAGCATTTCGACCGCATGATTGCAGTGGTTCAAAGCTTCTGGGAAGGAACGTTTTGGCGGTTTTTGTGTGTTTGTTCAGAGTGTTTGAGCGATGAAACCAATTTCCATCGCACTACAATAGGTTCTCATCGTCTTTAATTAAACCAAATCTTAAAGGAATCAAACTTAATGTGAAGTTTTCTTTAAAGATTATTGTATGTGGTAATTTTAGAGTGAAGATTGTATCTATTCTGGCTTTTTTTGGCAAAGTGCTTCACAATTTCCATAGATTCCAATGATGAAAGTTGATTTTTAAACCTATTTTTAAAAACTTTCTGCTTGTTTCTAAACATCTATGTTGTACTTGCTGTGAGCCAATCACCTGGATCAGTTATCAATTTAAACCTTAAATCACCTGATCCTGCCATCAAGCAGTGATTGAGGCAGTTAGGATGTCCTACATGTATGTGTTAGATGTTTAAATCCCCTAAACTTTCTATGAAACATCTGTTGTTCCGTTCCTCAACATTGATCTCAACAAGGTTCCCTCCGATCAATAAAACTGTCCCACACTGTTATACTCCCACCACCGTGTTTCACTGTGGGATTTGTTTGGGCATTGTAGTCTTTCACCAAAACAGACAATGTCTCGCTCAGTGACACCAAGGCTATGACGAATTCCTTTCTAACCCATAAAGACTATCTATCCAATGCTCTGGACTTTAATGCAGTTGGGACACAAACTCACTACTTTTGTCTTTAGTGCCAAATATGACGTCAGCCAAAAGTAAATATGAACATTTTACAAAGTCTGAGTCCACTGTGTTCTGATGATTAAATTTGAATGGTTTACAAAAAATACATTTACCTCGATTTTTCTTTTTTTCTACAAATGTTTGATTCAAAGGCAATGCATCGTGGTCCATATTCTCTAATGTAGTGAGCATCAATGCACACTAGTTTTTCCGAGAGACTCCTGGGAAATTTCCAGGACACTGGGCTTTGGAATTGTAGATTTGGACTCCCCAAGAAAATGGCGAACGCCCTTATAGTGCACTAAGTAGTGAAGGACTTTGAACATAGCCCAAAAGTTGAACGCTCACTGCCCTTCCCCTATGCTTCATGCTAAAACGGTGTTTGTTCGTTTGTTTGTTTGTTTGTTTTGGATGCAGCAACCCCCTTTGAAAGATCAGGGGTTTTGAGTTTAAGTTGCACTCTTGACCACTCCTATGAGATTTGAATCCTTGGTTCATTGGTTCCTTGCTATATCACGGTTCACCTTTTGTTGTAGACCACCGTCAGTCAGTCTCCTCTGTGTCCTGAACAGAACGCCATCACGTCACTAAATCACGATAAGATCTTTGATTGCTTTCTATAATGCTGAACTTGTTTTCCACAAAGGTTTGAGCTTTGAGAGTTTAAACAAGTGAAAATGTTCATGTCTGTCTGAGAAAAGTGTATAAAGTTTGTAGTTAGGGGGTCTCACTGCCCTAAAACAACTAGAATTATGGTCAAGAATGAAGATGATGTCACCTATTGCTGGTTATTTTAAGAACCTAACTAAACGAGGGACTGCTGTACTGCAAGCTGTTCTAGAGAGATCTGAGAAGTAGATGTGATCCTTGGATGACGTCACTTTTCCCTAGAGAATAGTCTCTTATTGGCGCAAAAAGAAAAACCACACTGCTCATCCAGAAGTCCATGTTCTAGGTGGGTATGTTCGGGAAGAGCTCCATCGTTTCATGGGAAGCGTTAACTGATGGTAGGAGCGAGGAGTGCTGCAGATGTGTGTGTGGCTGATAGCTGAGGAGAGGCGGCGCTCTGTTCCGTTTGAATGAACGTGGGTATCGCCTCTGCGGCCAAAGATAACCGGCAAAGCCGACTGCTGTGAGCGCGCTCCTCACCCGCTCCTGAGATGAGGCGGTGTGAGTCTGCAGCCAAATGTCATGAGGGGATTTAACACAAGACGCTGTTAACCTCATGCAAAGCTGTCTTGGTGAGATAACCAACTAAAACTAACCTTTAACTCGGTGATGCAGTAGATATAACCGGTATTTTAAGATATTTAATGCTGGGTTATTATCTGCGCTTTTATTTGTTCAGTCAAGTCTACTCTGGACTTCTTTAGTCTGAGAGTTTCTGGTTTCTTCTTCCAAACTGGTGTTTTGGTCATATTTTGGTTTTGTCCTTCACTCAGCCTTGTCAGTCTGGCTGGACCTTCCAGCTGACCGTGTCCATGGCCCAACCAGCACACCTCCTCACCTCAGGCCGGCTCTAATGGCTGTTTTCAGGCAGGTCGGCCTTCTGTGTCACTCAGATGAGACGTGGCGGCCTCCCTCCTGCCCTTCAGGTCTCTCAGTCAGCCGTTCACCGCTGCAGCGACGCCCGTCTCCAGCAAGTTCAAATAAATATTCATAAAGCTGGGAAAATGATAAAACAGTAGTTCACACGCTAGGATTAAACAGAAGGATGAAATTTTTAATATCCTGAAAATGCTGAAATGAAATTTAAAACAGTTTTTCATTTACCGAATTCAAAATAGAATACAAATTAGAAGAGGACGTGTGGAAATACGTTTAGGTTTGGTGCTGAAACTGCTGAAAATGTATGTTTTTACAGCCTTTGATGGAATTTGAGCCAATAGTAACATTCAGTTCAGTAAACTTTATTAGTCCCAAAAGAGACGTGTATTGTTAGCGAACATTTCAGTAAAACGATCCATGCTACTCCTTATAGAGATTATTAAAGTACATTTTTTAATAACATCAGTTTAATAATGTGTAACTTGAATATCTGAGCCTGGTTCCTGTCAGAGTCCAGCTCGTTGAAGTTTCTGATTGGACGACAGCTCAGTTTGGGAGAAAGGAATGCTGCATGTCCTGAGTTGAAGCGTTTTTGTGGAATCCTTCTTCTGCTGAACTAACGTCAGAGCATCTGCTTTGTTTACAGAAACTCACCAAAGCTGTAATGACAAACTTCAGGTGTTTTCTGGTCTGACATGGTCGCTAATAGACGCCTTTCCTCTGTAGGGTCCTAAAAAGACCAACGCCAAGAAGGACTCCAAGGAGAAGAGGGAGAGCAACGAGGAGAGCAAGGAGAACCTGAAGGCCAAGTCGGACGATTCGGGAGAGGAGAAGAACGCAGACGCGTCTCAGAAAAACGGCCCAAAGAAGAAAGGTTCGGCTTTCAATCGATCTTAACCGTCATGGGAAACTTTCTGTTCACCTTCCAGGCTACATTTGTAGCTTCACCTACAGCTGTGTGTTTGAGTGGAGAAGGTCTCTAGGGGTGGAAACACCTTAGGTGTTTAGGGTTCAGTTAAATAACTGATTTATCCAATTGGAAAGTGCTAGATCACTTCATTAAATCTATTTCTTTCTTTCAAAGTTTTTCTTTTATTGTTTATGTTTTCAGATACAACTATTTATCTTTAAGTTTTAATGTAAGAATTTATCATTTTATTAGTCAGTGTTCCACCTTCAGTTGAAGTCACTAGCTGTATAACAATACGGTTTTGTAACCAGTTTATTAACAAAAACTAAAATTTGAATGATTAATCAGCAAGTTTCATTTAATCTTGACCTGAATCTAAGCTTGTCCTGTTTTTTTGGTAAGAGTCTAGGGATGTGATGTGTATCGCGATACATCCATAGACTGTACCGGAACAGTTTCTAAATATTTTTTTAAAAAAAAGTATGACTACCTGAATATTAACAGGCCTGTCATTGTCATAACGTGGTCAAATTCATTTTATGTAATGATCAAAACATTAAGCACTGCAACTGTTTCTCCTTTACGAGTTTCTTTTACCAAAGCCAATTCACAGTGCTTTTATTTTGGTAAATTAAGAAGATATATTTCTCCTTAAAGGCAACATTCAACACTGTCCGATTGACACGACAAAATATTTTTCAGTGTAAGAAAAAGTGCCTTAACCGATACGGTTCTGTAGGTAGTACATGTCTCATGACAACAAAGGCTGACTGAATGTTTAACACAAGCTGGTTCTGGTTGAGATCTAGTTGCTGTGGTGCGGCGTAGAGCTGCTCAGAGAGACTCGGTGTCGGGTGACAAGTCAGACACTGAAGGAAGCCTCATAAATTAAAATAAACAGTTTCTTAACACCATTTTAAATCCGATATAAGTATCGCCAAATGAAATATCGCGATATATCGCCAAATCGATTTTTCCTACACCCCTAGTAAAAACCAATTGCTAATGGTAAACACACAAAACAGTCAGAAATGCAAACACTTCGGTTCCTCCTCATGAGTCTCATCTCTTGATGCTGAACCTACGCAGAAAAGTTTAATTCGAAACATTCAAAATGTAAAGTTCATAGACTCTTGCTGGTTGTGTCTTGATTCCTTCACTACTTTATAGTGCGTTCACCATTTTGTTCAAACTTACAATTCCAATAAACAATACCCTAGAAATTTCCCAGAAGTCTCTGCAAAAAGCCATTGATCATCAATACTCACCAAATTGGTGAATATAGACCACAATGCATTGCGTTTGAACAATTTTTGTGAAGAAAAAAAAAGTATCATTTAGTTTTCATCATCAGAACATGATAGTTTTAGTAAAGTGTTCACATTTTTTAGGTTTTTGCTTCAGGAAATCGGTGACGTCAAAGTTTGCTTTAAAAAAAAAAAAAAAAAAAGAAGTGAAGAAGGTGTCAAAATGGCTGGTTAAAATCCAGGGCACTAGATGGTCCCACACTACAGTTTGGAGTAGATGGGACTTCATGTGAGTGTTGTGGTGCTTGCTGTATGAAATGGCAGGGATTGTCCTGATGGGACAGTCTGAGAGAAGCTCCAGCTCAACTGAGACACTAAAAGCTTTAATGGTTGGAAAAATGAACTGTGAAGGATTCATGGATTCAGCAGAGGGAATCGGTTCTCCATTCTGTTGTCGGCGCTCAGACCCGTTTCTGAGGAAGACGGCGCAGCGGCTCAGACTTTTCCTCAGTTGGAGACAAACGTTCTGAAAGTTTTGACATATTTGGTGTTCGTGTTATTAGAGAAAAAACATGGACTTTGCGTCCTTGGAAGTTCAATGTCATTATTGCTCGAAATATTTACATGAACTCCATAAGAGGAGCGTGAACTCAGGTTCACGCTCCTCTTCCTCAAACAGATGAGCTGGTAGAAGGTGGTGATTGATCCCTGATTGCGGATCTGAATGAGCAGACTGGCTTTTCATCTCCAACAGAATACTATGGTGGCCCAGAAGTGCGAAAAACATTTCAAAGATCAGAACGGCAAAACAAATTTTTAAAAAACAACAATACATTTAAAAAGACAAAGCTAAGTTCCAGACACCAAAACGTGAAAAAAAAAAGCAAAAGTAATTTCCAGAAATCCAAATGAAATGTTAAAAATGAAACAGCATAAGAAACTGGAGAGGGTAGAGACGATGGGACATCACTGATTGGATGGTGACGTTTGTCCATCATTTAAATTGAAAGTTAAATGGCATTAACTGATACTGGTATCATCATCCAATCAGCCATGTCTCATACAGTGATGAAAGTCTTCCGGGAATTCCCGGAAATCCGGGTTTTTGAGCAAACCGAACGTACTTTCCGGGAAATAAAGACCTGATCTCTACGGACAAATCGCTTTCCGGATCAAAAAATGGTCTGAAATCAGCTAATTTTAGCTTTATTTTCTATATTTCTCCGCAGATCGCTTCCTCTATGGTCGTGGCCATCTCTCATCTTCCCGGCCTAATTGACCAATGACGGGACGTTTTAGTTGCTTTTGGATGCGTCGACGGGTCTGATTGGCTCTGTCTGCACCACGTGGTCAGCGTGACTTGCTTCCCTAGAGACCAAAACTGGCGGACCCACGCTAAATTTTCACAAACACACCTGAAGAGTTTGCGATCAAATTTGTGTTAAAATAATGGCAGGCATCGTCATTATTGAGCGTGGTCACGACCTCAGTTGTGAGAAGACGATAAAAAACAAATTGAAGTGGTCTTGGCTGGAAAAAAAAGATTTTTAAGTTAGTGTAGGTCAAATACTTTTTTGTGTAAAATAATCTCAAAACCACATTTTGAAATAATTTCAATTTTAGTTTTGAGTTTCAGTTTTTATTTTGAATACATTTCTCTATCTAATTTATTTGTATTTCCTAATAAAAATGATTTAGTTCAGTATAGTTGACATTAATTATAAGTATTTGATGGTTTGGACCCACACTCCCTTAAAAAATAATGTTTACAATGTTTAGTTTAGTTTTTATGTTTGTTTTGATATTTCCCAGATTACTTAGTATTGGTGTTAAAGAATTGATGTATTATGTTATAGAATTATAGTTTAAAGCAGATCCCATATTTTGATGTAGTTATACTTTGAGAAAACAGTGCAAGTGGATGTTGTACATCAGTCATTTCTAAAGCAGAAATAATGTATAAATAACTGAGGTATTTTCATAGAATATAATAGTTACTGGTGTTCTTTTTGCCATTTGGGGCTTTGATGTTACTATATTTTAGCAATTGTATGTTTTGCAGCTTTAAGGAAAAGCGTAGATTGTAGGATTGTGTTACTTTGAGCAATTTTCCAAATTCTTTTTTGGGACCAGCAAGTCCTTAATGGAGAGTCAAACTAGGGGTTTGAATGACAAATCATGATGCTCCAATTAGTCTTAGTTTCTTGATAAAGAAGTGAATAACTAGCCGCCAGAATGCACCAGAATGCATCTAAGACCACGTATTTTTCCAAAATTTCGCTCTGTGCCCGCCATATCGCTCAAAGAAAAGTTCAGGGATTTTTTCCTTGCCTGACTTTCATCACTGCTCATAGTACCTACCTTTCCAGGTTCTCATTGTGTTTTTTGTTTTTCCACATTTCTTTTTGGTTTTCCGAAATGTTTCTTCAGTTATTTTATACGATTTTGTTTTCTAAAAAGGTAAAGCTATGTTTTTTAAATGTGTCTGGCTTTTTAAACTGTCTCTGTGTTCTTTAAACATGTTTCTGCATTGAGTGGTTTGTAGATGCCACCGCAGAATAGCAACATGAAGCGGCCTTGTTTTTATTTGCATTTGCACTTTTCTGATTTTCACTTTCTGCTCAGGAACCTGAGTCGGCCTCCTTTTCATTCAGGGCAATCAAACGGCTCTGACTGTTTGAATGCTTGCCACATAAACTCATTATGCTTGGAATGACTCATCATTCAGAGGCACGTGCTCTGTCACTGACTTCAGAAAGCTGGTTCAGGACGCCACCTGCTGGCCGGTCATGGACCTGCAGAACATTTTTGTTTTCAATCGGGATAAATTCATTTATTTAGGTAGCGATTCCATTCATGACTCAAGACGATTCCCAGATCAAACTACAATTCTTACTTTACAATATGTTTTGTTTGAATGGTTGCTATGTGCATGTCTTTTTAAAACTCAAATATTAAATCACCGTCATTTTTACCTTTTTTTTGACCAGAAGATCAGAATCAACAAAAAACAACAGGAAAAATAAATGGTATTTATCACTTTAAGGAGTGTAACACTCTTTTTTTGGTTAACTTAAACATTAAACAAAAAATCTTTTTCAAACAAATCCTAAAAATGTTCCAGGTATCCTCAAAGTTTTACTGACTAACTAGAAAACACCTTTCACCTCATTTTTTTCTAACAGTCATGTTTTATGAACCTTAGCTGACGCCTGACTGCAGTTTCATGATTCCACATCACTCATTGATCATGAAATCTGTGTAGTTTGCTTTTTTTCTCACATTCATTCAATTTTCATTCTATTTTTTATTGAAATTGTCGACTGTATTTAAAAATCCTTTTTTCAGAACTTGTCTCACTTTTTAATTTCTAATAACACTTGATAGTCTTACTTTGAAAATAAGGACCTTCACCCATGCTTTACTTTGAATTATTTACTTCCTGTGACAGTAGCACATACTTTTAGCTTAGTTAACATACTAAAAATCCAATATTATTCTGCAATTTTAGAGCAATAATTACATTACCTAAAGTGTATTTTTACTTTATCAACTTTGCTAATCAGCGATCTGGGACGTCACAAATATTCATTTCCACATTTTCTAGAACATTTCCAATATTCAAGTATTCGGATGCTAAATAAGAGTTTTAAGACGTTTCTGCCTAAACCGCAGCTAAAGCTAATTTCTGAGGTTTATTCAATTAAATGGACTGTATTTATTCATAAACATTTCATATTTGTAATTCTTAAATATATCTTAGTGAGTATACTGTATTGTTTGGCTGTTTCATCATATTTAAATGACATTGTGTCAAACGCACAGAAACCTGAACCGTGTTTTACATAGAAAGCATTAAACATTTTACTGAGCTCTTTGTTATAAAAGATTAGTCTAAACGTTTGACAAAAAATTCCATTTTCAAAAGGTAATATTATACTAACTAAATATTGGAATACTTGTAAAATTCACCTCAGGTATTTTTAAATTGATTTGAATCTCCAGGAAAAGGTTTTGCTGTGTTTTTGGATGATTTCTTTTTCATGTGTTCTTTGTGAAATGTTGTTTTGTTGAGCGTCGCCTCTCATCTCTGTCAAACAGCAAACAAGCAGAAGTGGGTTCCTCTGATGATCGAGGTGAAGTCCGAGGGTCCCAGAGAACGCTCCGCCTCCAGGAACAACAGCAGGCAGAACGAGAACCCCCGCCTACCTCCCAACGCTCGCAACGACCTCAGAGGTCAGCCCCGCCCGCCCTACGCGTCGCCCTCTGTGCTTTTGTGCGTCCACATGGAAGTGTGAAGGAGGAAGTGTGTGGTTGTGGGTGTGTTGAAGCGGCCGCCGGCTTTGTCCGCTTGTTTAAACTATCAGTCAGTAAAATGCTGGATGGATTGTTTCAAGCTTTTAATTTGAAGGGTTCGCTGTGGCCGATGCTTTCACTGAAGGACGGTTGCTCTCTTTTACGCAGACTGGCACAGTCAGAAGCACGAACGGGAGTGGCACGACGACCACGATGAGGTGTCCAGCGTGAAGAGCGAGGGGGCGCCGTTCCGGGGTGGGTTCAGAGGTCGTGGACGCGGACGGGGAAGAGGCCGGGGCCGAGGAAGAGGAGGAGGCAGAGGTAATCCTTTTCCTCATCCTCTCTGCTGATCAGACTCAAACATGACGCTGCGGCGCCAGCCTCTCCTCTCCAACAGCTGACACAAGCGACGTGACTAACACTTACATGTGTTTACGGGGCTTTGCCCTGCTCTTTGACTCGCAGGTTCTGCAGTCAGTCTGACCTGTAAAGCCAAAGTCAGTCAGTCAGTGAGCGAGGCGTCCACGTCTGTTCAAATGCTTTCAATGTTTTAAATGGCAACATGCCCTGAAGGGGTTAAACCCCAAACATGATTAGTTCAGATGGAGATGCTCCTGATGCTCCTTTGGGAAAGTTGGTGGTGGTTGGATGGATGCACCAAGCGGCTCCTGGAGCTTCCTGACCTGGAGGCTTGATGCAGAAATGATGAGCTTCCATGTCTCTTCTCTGATTGAACATCTTGTGGAGAAAAACCCGCACAGCTCTGATCTGCGGCTCACCGCTCTGACATTTAGTCTGGACCTAAAGTCAGGCTTAAAGCTTCTGGTAAAACAGCCATTCTCTGTAGTTTATTTATAGTTCTGTGACATCTGGAAGCCCAGAAGAGAAACAGAAAGTATGACTGGCTGCTAAAAATGACTCATGGTTGTTTTTCGTCCAGAACAGCTGAGCAGGAAAAACCTTCATTCCAAAGCTGCTTCTTTTCACGTTCTTTAAAAAAAAAAAAAGAAACTTTTTTGTTCTCCTCACTTTTTTGCGCTTCTTCCTTAAGCGGCCTGTTTCCACAGGAGCGTCTCACTTTTGTCCAGACTCTGTGGTTCTTTGTTTGGATTATTTTTTGTTGACATGGAAGTGAAAGCCGGCTGAACAGGTGACGACAAAAATACTCAGCAGCAACGATTTTCCCTTTTAGACGTGTTTATTTCTGATTTTCAATAGAAAAACGCTTCGTATTTTAGCTTCAGGCTGATCAACTTTGTTGCCAAACTGTCAGATTTGACTGTTAAGTTAGAACCTTTTTCTCTTTATGGCCTTTAAAGTTCTAAAACTACAGCTGAACAGTTTTTACACCCAGATTTTTAAAACAAAAACATTTTGTTTTTATTCTGTTCAGTTTCAATTGTTTATTTGCTACTAAATACATTTAATTTCCATTAGGATATTTCCTATAAATGTGGTTTTTTTCTGCTTTTTAATGTTTTATTGCTTGTTTTTGTTGTTGATAAACCAGAGGATCAATTCTTTTTTTTTTTTTTTTTTCAAAATTGTTTTTATTGGATTTTAGAGCAGCAATATTAAACACGTGATAACAATGATTACACTTTTTTTTCCTCCCCCCATTGAAACCTAGAACAAAAGGAAAAAAAAAAAAAACTCCAAACAGAAAGGCGATACACATCCCATCACTACGCCTAATATACACCAAAAACATATAATAATAGTAATGAATCATTAAAATTAAGAAAATAAAATGGCAGCACAACATATTTGATATATCAAAAGAAACTCTAGGATCAATTCTTTAAAACGAAATATTTTATGTTCACATAAAAAACGTCAGAATTCAGCTTTTAAAAGACAAAAATTGTCCCTATCTAAATGTTTATTGTATATTTTATTTTTGTGTCATAAAAAAGAGTTAAAACCCTAAACCTGATGCCCTTTTTACATTTATAATCTGGATTCGAGAACATCTGATGTGCAGAGAAACTAACATTTTTTCCTGTTAACGTGGTTCTCCGTTCTGGAAGGTCACTACGACTACCACTGCACCTACAAGTCCTACGACGGGAAGGACGGCTCCTACAGCCAGAAGTTTGGCAACTCCGTCACGTACTACTACGACAACATGAGCAGCGCTGAGCTGTACTCTGTGGACCAGGACCTGCTGAAGGACTACATCAAGAGACAGATGTGAGTCCAGCTCGCTGGGAAGAGGCGTATACGGACGAGGAGGAGGAGGAGGAGGAGCTGCAGAAGTGATGAGCTCTTCATGTCTCTTCTCTGATGAATCATGAGCAGAGAATTTTGACTCTGATCTGAGCTGTGAAGCAGGTTTTGTCCTGAAGCAGAAGCTCAAAGTGAACCTGCTTCTTGTCTATATTTAAACCTTGAACAATGTGGTTTCTGTTTCCACAAATACCAGCTTCCCTCCTGGGAACTTGGTTCCTCTCCTTCTCCACCACGGACGCCACGGCATCAGTTGAAGCATTTGTTTGTGTCGTTTTGTTGGTGACTTGAGTGGATCTGGTCTTTCCTCTGCAGAGAGTACTACTTCAGCTTGGAGAACCTGGAGCGGGACTTCTTCTTGAGGAGGAAGATGGATCAGGAGGGCTTCCTGCCCATCAGCCTCATCGCCAGCTTTCACCGAGTGCAGGCCCTCACCACAGACGTCAGCGTCATCCTGGAGGTGAGCAGGAGCGGACGAGTCCACCTCTGCCGTCGCTATGGAGACGCATGCTCAGCTAGGACGGGAAAGCCTTCTGCGGGCTGGTTGTGGCAGGTTTTTGGAGCTCAGGTGTTCAGTTTGTCATCTGCTTTTTGCAGTCTGCATTGAAGGAGCCTGACGTTAGTGGATTTTGATGATTTGACTGATGCAAAACGGCGACTGAAACGAGCAAGATTGAGAAATATTGGTGTAAAACCCCAAAAAAGCTTTGTTTTTTATGAAACATTTTTTTTCAAATAGTTTATATTATAATAAAGAATGAAGAAAAAAAAAAGGTTCAGAACCATCAGATTCTCCTCCGTGTTGGTTTGGACTCCGCCCAATGATTGCATCAGTACGTCACAGGCCAAAGCTGAGTCCCTGATTGGTTGACGGTGCGTCTTCTATGCTAAAGTTCAGATATTTGACCTTGCACCTGTGATCGTGTCTGAAGGTTGAGCTTGAAACTGGCCGCCCCTAAAGCACGACCGTGGTTCATATTTGACCTCTTTAGTGTTACGTCCCTTTTCTTTCTTCTAGATGTTTTAGTGATTTTCAGCTTTGTGGTTTTTCATCACAGTTGCATCCGGGATTGTATTGATGCTTTAGAGTTTCCACGGAAACACAAATGTGCTGGTTAACCAGCTTATTGAATGCAGGGAAGCTTCAGACTTGGAGGTTTCTGCAGAAATTATGAGTTTTTCATGTCTCTTCTCTGATTCAGCATCTGTGGGGAGAACTTTTAGACCTCTGATCTGCAGACTCTGCTTCTCCAGGGACAACAGAAGCTCTTTCTGGCGAGTCTTTACTTACCATTGCTGTGTCTGTCATCAGGCTCTCAAGGACAGTAAGGAGGTGGAGGTGATCGACCTGAAGATCCGCAGGAAGGAGGACCCAGAGAAGTGGCCTCTGCCCGGCCTGAGTTTACCCAACAACACGCACACAGACTTCTCCCAGCTCATCAACTGTCCCGAGTTCATCCCGAGGCAGATGACTGGGGATCCGAGAGGTCGGTCCATTCCCGCCTTCCTGCACCTGCTCCACCAGAGCCTCAACGGCTGTTAACCTGAGGGTTTCTGCTGCAGGCTCCTCCAGAGGATCCTCTCCAGTGCGGGCCAAGCCTGACCCAGACACCTCCAACCTCAAATCCATGCCCAAGGGCCTCTCTGCCAGCCTCCCTGACCTGGACTCTGAGTCCTGGATCGAGGTGAAGAAGAGGCCCCGACCGTCTCCCGCCAGACCCAAGGTCAGCTCAGAACGTCACGTCTTCACACGGAGCTCAGAGTTAAAGCTACAGCTCCACAGATTGATCTCAGAACCAAACCACATCCATCCATCCAGTCAGGTGTTGACAGAATCTGCTCTCACCATTCCTCTTCATCTCCTCTCCCTCCTCTTTTTGTGATGGAAGCAGGCCCCTTCGGTGCAGCAGCAGAAGGAAAAAGACGAAGTGGTTCGATCCCCGGTTCCCCCGCCCGGCTCCTCGCCGTCCCGCACTACCTCAGGAAACAAGGTGAGCCGCTCACCTGCACGGATCTGCAGGGGTTTTGGACCAGTTCTGGTTCTGTTTAGAGCTGTAGGTTTAATGGTCACATGTCCATCAACAGGCCACGCCCCTCCGTGGACACGTGTGTTTTTTAAAGGTCAAATTTAAAATAGGGCTTCAAAACATTATTACAGAATAAACTATATTTGTGAAACAAGCCACCTGGTGGTGACTTGATGGAATTACCTGATTATAGAGTTTAGTTTTAAAGCTGGGATTTCATCCTGAAGTTAGACAGTTTTTAGCAGTTTTTAAAATAGTTTACAAAGAGTTTGAAAATCCTGACAGTCTGTTGATGAATGAAAGTAACTGAGTATCGTGTTTGTTTGTGGGGTCAGGACGGAGCCGAGCAGGACGAACCAGAGGAGCTGGACTTCATGTTCGACGAAGAGATGGAGCAGATGGACGGACGCCGCAACACCTTCACCGACTGGTCAGACGAAGAGACGGACGGCGAGCTGGATGACCAGGACGTCAACAAGATCCTGATCGTCACGCAGACGCCGCCCTACCTGCGGAAGCACCCAGGCGGCGACCGCACCGGACACCACACGTCGCGCGCCAAGCTGACCAACGAGCTGGTCAAGGTCATCAACGACGGGCTCTTCTACTACGAGCAGGACCTGTGGGACGCCCCCTATGAGCCGGAGTACGCCACCATCAAGGTGAGGCGGCTTTATGGTGGTGAAAAGGGAAAAAGAGCAGAGTCATGCATGGAGGCCTTCCAGCGGTGGCTCTCCTTCAGTTGCAGCTTTTTCTGGATCCGGACCCAAAGCAGAGCACAGAAGCTGCCTTTTTGTCCGCTTTTTTGTTGCCGCTGCCGCCCATTGTTGCATTGTTGGGCTCTGTGTGGGACCTTCACGCGCTCGCCAACACACATCCAGCAGCCTGTGGAACACACGCCGCTCGTTTATAAATAGACCCCAAACGGCGGGGTGCCAGGGGGGAGGCAAAGATGGCCGCGGACCGATCCCTGGAGAGTCTCTGGAAAGAGAGGCCGAGTATGAGTGTGAGTGGAGCTGCTGCTCTCAGGACAGACGGGTTTGTGTGGAGCTGCTGTTTGTGGCGATATGAGGGTGAAACGCTTCTTTAAGGCCGCCATGTTCTGCTGCTGCCTGTCTGTCTCCAAACTTCTGCGGATGAGGTCCGCCGACGGAGATTCCCCTTCCGCCGCTGCCGGTCGCTTCCTCCGCTCCCTCTACTCACGCTGCGGGTTTCTGTCTTTTCTTTGCTTCCAGCAAGAGGTGGAGAACTTCAAGAAGGTCCACCTGATCAGCCGGGAGCAGTTCGACTGCCTGACCCCAGAACCCCCCGTCGACCCCAACCAGGAAGTCCCCCCCGGACCCCCGCGCCCCCAGCAGAGTAAGCAAACCCAGACAAAATCAGCAGATTATGTTTTACTAAAAGCTTTAAACTAAAATCTGTTTTGACCAGGACAATAGTTTCTCCTTTTTTTTTTATTTAGGAGAAATTTAGGTTTTTAATCTTTTTTTAAAAACAGATTGAGGTGCAAAGCAGTTAGAAAAAAATCAAAAAAAAGTGACAAGATTTCGACACAGAAACCTGAAACTACTAACTTTGTTAATATATTATTATGTAAATATTGCATTTTCTAAAAACAGATTCAAGTCGAACTCAAAACTAATCATGTTTTTGTAGTTTTAACATGTTCTGATGGCATCTTTCCGATGATGGAGGACAAATGTTAATGTCTTTATTTAATCTAAATGTTATGTCTTTATGGGTAAGGAAGTGTTCTCCCTGAAGCTTAAATTCTGATGCTTCCACTTGTAAACCAATGTAAGTCTTTGTTTTTTCTCGTCTCCGCTTGAATCTGTTGCTCTGCAGAAACTATGTCCTAGAAAACGTCTTTGCGTATTTAATTTTGGCTAAAAACAGGTTAATCATAATTATAAAACCACTGGGAACGCTTTGAAAATAGATCAAATCATGACTGGAGTGGGACTTTGACGGTGTGCAGCCTCTTGTTTTTCAGTCATTCATTGACATAAACGCTTAAATGACACAAATAAAGTTCATAGTTTCACTTTCTGATTCCCAGGAACAAAAATTAAAGCTGTCATTTACTCTACTTCAGCTTTCAAAATGATTAAAGAGTAGTTTTTGAAATGGGGTCACATTTATCAGAGTGCTCCTCCTCATCGGCGGCGTGTCGTTCTTCTCTCTGCAGTTTAAAGCTCACTTCTTTAGCGTCTCGTCGTGTTTCAGTCCCCACAGATGCTTTGGCAAACAAACTTTTCGGCGCCCCTGAACCCTCCTCAATGGCCCGCTCGCTACCCACAACCGTGCCTGACTCGCCAAACTACCGGACGCCGCGGACTCCTCGCACGCCGCATCGTAAGGACCCCACCATGACGCCTCGCTTCTACCCGGTGGTGAAGGAGAGCCGGCCTGTCGACGCCAAGGTGAGACGGCGGGGGCAGGTGGGGTTGATGTGAGGAGGTTTCCCGAGGGGAACTCCTTCACTCACGCTTCAGAGTCTTCCTCTTCCAGACTCCCAGGAAGAGGAAGACCAGGCACAGCTCCAACCCCCCCATGGAGTGCCACGTGGGCTGGGTGATGGACTCCAGAGAGCACCGGTCCCGCACCGCCTCTGTCAGGTGAGTTGCAGAGGAAGCATCATGGTATGGGACTGCTGAGTCTTTCTATCCACCAGCAGATCTTTTTTTTCGTTCAATTATGCTGGACTTATTTTTCTATAAAGGTTTAAACAAGAGAGAAAATTGTGAAAACGTTTTTCTGTCTGAGAAGAGCCCGTCAAGCGTGTAGCGGCGGCTTCTACAGCCTTAAAACAGACTAAATGAGGGAACGGTGTGTTCACAAAGGATTCTATTCCTGGTTATTCCAGTCACATGACTTGGTCAGGACACTCAACATGTGGTGGTTTTTGTGTAGAATGTTGTGTTGAAAACGGACCAAAGCTCTGTAGAAGGAAATGGATCGTTGAAGAAATGCATCATGGGAAGCTTGGTGTTTCGTCATTCTGGATGAAGAGTCCACCTCTCATCTCAGTGGTTGAGCACGGTGGTGGAGGCATGATGATGTGGGCTTGTGTTGTACAGAGGTAGAGCATCAACAGACGTATTCAAAACCGTGTCAGACGGATAACCCTTGAGCTGTCTTGTGGGGAGTGGGGTCATCTGGACCCCACAAGACAGCTCAAGGGATAAGAAAGAGTTTGGGGAGCTTAGGATGATCATGTTGGATCGTGTTTACTGTCCCTCGCAGCTCCAACGCCAGCCCGTCAGAGGGCACCCCCGTCATGGGCAACATCGGCTGCACGCCTCAGTCCCTCCCCAAGTTCCAGCACCCGTCGCACGAGCTCCTGAAGGAGAACGGCTTCACGCAACACGTCTACCACAAATACCGCCGGCGCTGCCTGAACGGTAGGTGTCTCCGCTGCGTCCGCGTGCGTCCGCCTCTTCCTCTGAGGAGCCCTGACCTCGTTCTCCTGCCTCCTCTCCGCCCACCGCAGAGCGGAAGCGGCTGGGAATCGGCCAGTCGCAGGAAATGAACACGCTCTTCCGCTTCTGGTCGTTCTTCCTGAGGGATCACTTCAACAGGAAGATGTACGAGGAGTTCCGACAGCTGGCGCTGGAGGACGGGAAAGAAGGTTACAGGTGAGCATCTGATCTGAAAGGTGGTTCACCTTTCTTTAAAATGGAATGGGATCTGCAGACGGACTCTGAGGTTTCTGATGCCGTCTGAGCTGAGCGGCTGCAACCGTTGATCCCTGGTTGCTGGTTTGAGTCCGTTCCTCAGCTGTGTTTGTGCTGCAGGTATGGTCTGGAGTGCTTGTTCAGGTACTTCAGCTACGGGCTGGAGAAGAAGTTCAGGCCGGACATCTTTAAGAACTTCCAGGAGGAGACCATCAGAGACTACGAGGCCGGTGAGGAGGACGTCTGCTGCTCAGAGTGGAGCTTCAAGATGGCGGTTGTTCAACCCGCAACCTTCTTCAACCTGTCTGCTTTGTCACCTCAGGCCAGCTTTACGGGCTGGAGAAGTTCTGGGCGTTCCTCAAATACTCCAAAACAAAGACCTTGGAGATTGAGCCCAAACTCCAGGAGCACCTGAAGAAGTTCAAACGCCTGGAGGATTTTAGGATTGATGTAGGTGGAAGGGAGGCGGGGTTTGTTTGAGTTGGAGGCGGAGTTTGTTCACCTAAAGCCGTTCTTTTTGGTTCCAGCCCCCGATGGAGGACGGAGGCCGCCGGAGACACCCGTCCAGCGGGGAAGGTCGACGCCGAAACCCCTCCCAGTCTTCCAGCCGGCCCCACAGCCAGGCGGGGGCTCATGGCCCCGCTGCCAAGGAGGATCCAAAGCCCAGCGGCCAGAAAGCCCCCGCCCCCATCGCCGAGCCAGACGCCAAAACGCTGAAATAACCAGCAGAAAGTCACCAGCCTCCATGGATCAGCTCAACCACGGCTGGGAGCCCACGGCTCTTTGTGCGCCACAGGAGGGGAGGGGGGGCTCCTCACTCACGCATGACACCCCCGCCTGGCAGCATCGCTGATAGAAATCCTTTTTGTCATGTTTTGCTTTTAGAACTTCCTAAATCAGACAAGAGTTAAAGGATCACAGTTTCTCCTCCAGCAGCTCAGCGGCTGCTTCCTTTTTTCCTTTTACTTTTCTTCTTCAGTCTGAGGCCCCCAGCCCTCGGTCTTTGGGACCCCCTCCTCTTCTATCATCTGTCCTGCTGGTTGAAACTGTTTGGTTCCCCTACCAGATGTTGGATTACCGATTTGCTCATCAGTGTGGGGAGGAGTACTTGAAAGCCCCCCCCCCTCCGCTGGAGGCGCCCCGCCCTCAGCATCCAACTGGACCAAAGTGGTGTGAAGCCAGGTGCTGTGTGTCAGGGGCCGAAAAAAAAACGCATTTCATTTACTTTGTGGACGGGGGAAACCAGAAAACAACCAAAATAGAAAAAAAAGACTTGTTTAAACCCCGCGCCATGATGGACAAGCAGATTTGAGAGTTGCCTTATTTAATGGTTTTAGTGCTTCTAAGTCTCTGCAGCATCAGTTCCCACAGCTGCCACTAGATGGCGCGTTTCTGCCAAACCTCCCTCCTTCCCAAGTCTCCACAGGTCTTCCAAACAGAAGTCTGTTACGTCCACAAGCTCCCTCTGTGGGGCAGCTTGGGGCTTTTTTTTTTGTTGTTTTTGAAAACGGATCTTCCCTGTGACCCCCCACCCCCCCACCCCACCCCAGGAGGACACAAGGCATCCATCCATCATCCATCCATTCATCCATCCATCCATCCGTCAGCAGTGCTTTGGGGACTGGAATTTTCAATCTGAAGTACTTGAAGAGTGGATGGTGGCGATCAGCTGCTGTCATTTACAGGCGTGAACACTAACGGTGTGGTCAGGTACAGGCGCCGGCACGAATCCCAGACCCCATTCTGTGGTCTTTTTTCATCCGAGTCGTCCCACGTTCTGGAGGAAAATCCTCCCGACTCCTAAACTGATGTCAGATCCTGTCCTCCTCCTCCTCATGTAAATGTGAATTTGACCGATGAAGAGAAACGATCTCAACTCCCGTTTATTGTTTATAGATCAGATTCTATATTCGCCTTATATGTGTACGAATTTTTTTTCTTTCTTTGTTTAAAATCTTTTATTGCTTTTTAATTTCCGCTTGCTGTGTTTCTAGTGCTGTTATGCTGGAGGCCAGGTTTGAACTCAAACATCCGGACGTGCTTTTCACACAAAAGGGAATTCGGGGAGTCGGCAGGTCTTTGAAAAAACAGAAAAGATGGTTTGATAGAAGAAACCAGAGCAAACATTTCCAGGCGATCAAACCCTCAACCTCCAGTTTTCCCTCAGAATGTGTGACGAGTCTGAAAATGCACACAAGTATTTAGTTTTGGGGGTTGAAGTTTTGGAGAAAATCTCAAGTCTTAACGTCTGCATTTGACGGTGCAGCTCCAAACGAAACTGTGCCTGTTCGTCTCCAGCGTTCGGCCGTCGGTCACAGAGGCGGACGGCGCCGCCGGTGTCCGGGATTCTTCAGGTTCTGTCCTCGGCCTCCGCTTCAGAGGCATCAGAAGTGTTTACTGGACTGCTCCTCCTGAGAAAACCCACTTTGTTCCTCTGAGCGAGCGCGGTGGACGTCTGAATGTTTGAGCCCCTCCCTCCCTCCATCACGCTGCTACGCGTCCGCACAGACTCTGGAAGGAGCCGGACCGGAGCGGAGCGGGAGGCCGCTCGGAGCAAACGAGGCTGTTAGGATGTCTGGGGATGCGAATTCTAAAAGGACTAATTCCAGAAAGCCATACGAATAAGAAACAACCATCCTAGTTCATCACCTTCTATTCTAGGCTTGTCATGAGGAAAAAAAAGACAAAAACGCAGAAAAAAGGAACAAAAAAAATATATAAAATGGAAAAATGTAAAATACTTGAATGAGATCTTGTATAAAACATTTAATATTCATAATATCTGCTTTGTAGGCTGATGTGATTCACTTAGTGTTATTTGTAATTTGTAGTAATTATGCTTTCCTTTAAATAAAAAAAAACATAAAACGGACAAAAAAACCTGAAAATTCTGTTTGCTGTGTGTTTTTTTTTTTTAATGACGAACAAGAACATCACATTTTTCAAAATTTATTCAAAACCATTTTTCTGCAGCATTATAGAAAATATACATTTACATAAAAGTTCCTTTTAGTATATAGGTCTAAGTGCTTCCCCAGAGAAAAGTGCATCAGTATTTAAGTGAATGCATCACAAGTTTGGCAAAACAGTTTCATGTTTGGACTGAATTTCCTGTAAACGGTTACATACTGTTCAAATGTTTGTTAAAATCAAGCTGAAAAGAACCAGAGAAACCCCGGTTTCTCAATTTGGATCAATCAAAACCTAATTAAGAGCGATTGGGAGAGCAGCATCTCTCTCTGCTTACATGAAGACCCCCTACAGTGGTTTCCTGAACGTCCCTGGAGGTCGGAGGGGGTCACTGACCCTTCTTGGGATGGTCTGGGATGCTGTGCGTCAGCGGCGTGAGGCTGGTCAGCAGCATGTGCCTCTCGTACTGCTTGGTCTGCTTGAATTTGGCGTCCGTGCCGTGGAGTCTGTCCAGAACGCCAAAAACCCCGTAGCACTGGTTGAACCTGAAAGGAGCAGCTGTTATTTCAGAAACGAACAGGTGGAGCAAAAGGAGCTGTGGGTGGAGCTTAAGGATGGAACAAAAAAAGTTTGAATTTAGTTCAATGTAGTAGCAGATTTCAAAAGTAGCTTTTCTAAAGATCTTTCAGATGTTATTGATTGTTTTCATCCCGTTTTCCAGAGATCTAGACGTTGTGTCCTGAATTTGGACTTGCAGGCTCACTTTAGATGATGGAAGTCATGGAACTCCGGGGAGGGCAGGAAGGGGAGGTGGTAGCCACAGTGGGAGATGGTGGTGCTGATGAGAGCCACACAGTACCACATGCAGGTGGTGGACAGGTGAGAGCCCAGGAGGACCGGCCCGATCATCACGGGCAGCGTGTTGGAGATCTAAGGGGGGGAACGCCCACATTCAGACTCATTCCAAACCTTTGGCCATCGACTGGGGACCTGGGACAGTCGCTTACCACGTGCTCCAGAGGATGAGCGTAGATGGAGATCACGCCGATGGGAGCCGTCCACTCGTGGTGCTGCTTGTGGAAATGCTTGTAGAGGCTGGGGTGGTGGAACAACCTGAGAAATAAAGCATCACATCTGCTACCCTGACAAATTCAAGTATGCGATGAACTCTGCATTTCAAAATAAAAGCCCCCTGCCTGTGCGAGTAGTAAAACAGAATTTCTTCAATGATGGAGAAAACCCCGAGCTCCATCAGACCCCAGTGGAAGGTGGGGAGCTCAGGCCCACAGGGGTTTCCTCTCCAGGTCATCAAGTAGTAAACCCCCACCGCCATGGGCCCCGAGATGAACACGTGGTTGAAGATGACGGTCTTCAGGGCCTGACGCAGCTTCACCGGATCCACCTGCAAGGTGACAGAATAAGGGCACACAAGAAACAAATCTTATTTTTAGGCTCCGCGTGCAGCAGCTAAGAGACGATGCTGATGTTGGACGATAAACTGAGGATTTCTAGTTTTAAAATCTCAGGCTGATGTTTTTTTTCCAACCAGATGTATCTATGACCTTTGGACTCTGGTTACAAACATGATACGCCGTCATCCCCCTGCAGTGTATAGAAAGGAACCTTTGGACATGGTAGTTTGATAATGGTTGCAGATATTTTCACCATCATCAGTAATTTTATGCTTCTTACATTTTCTGGTATGTTGCTTCTGCTTTGCTGGAGGTTGAGAAACAGGCAGAACCGCTGCAGCTCCTAACGCTGTTCTTGTTTGGGGGGGTGGTGTTGGTCCACATGGCTATTAAGGGTGGATGAAGACTGAGTGGGACTTTCTGGTACCTCGTTAAACCAAATTAGGAGAACAGAGAGTGGACAAAAAACACAAGTGGAGTTCCACAAGGCACCGTTTAGGACCCACAGCTGTGAATATGACGTGCAAAAAGTTAACGAGGGGGGAGCTTAGTATTCAATTCAATTTATTTGTATAGCCCAAAATCACAACAACAGTCGTCTCGATGGGCTTCGAAGTAAAACATGAACTCAAAAGGATCATGAATACAAAGAGTTCAATAGGAAAATACTAAAATGAACTAACAAACTGACTAAGTATACTGGCATCCCTGCCCTTAGACCCCCCTTCGCGGTAATCTCGAAGGTATCTCTGCACTTAGTATATTAATACCATTCCAGAATGTGGGACATTTGTTCTGGTTCAGAATGGCAGCAGCTAAAAGGCTGTAGGTCTGCGCTGCCACATAAAATCAAGTCACCTGAGGAAACATAGCAGATCTTTCTAAAAAGCCTCAATGTTTTTCTTCACCACGACAGATAAAGGGTTGGTTGGAGGAAAAAAACGTTGGTTCCATTGGTTTTATGTCATTCTTGCTTTTATTGTTAGTAATCTGTCTACTATTGAATTAATATATTAACTACAGGTTCCCAAAAGAGATTAATTTAAGTAAAACATGTTTAACATCGAATATGCACAAACAATTACATGTGGAGTTCCTCAGGACTTTGTTCTGGGCCCCCTATTTTTTTTTATTTTACACATGCTCCTATTGTTAGTATTCTGACTACAATAAAATTAATTTCATATTTACAGGTGCCCAATAAAATGTAATTAGAATAAACTTGGCTCAACAATGATTATGTTTAACTATTACACAGGGCTTTTTTTCTGGGCCCCATTAATTCATGCCTCCATTTGTAATATCTCCAAGTATAAAAATGTTTGATATATCCTACCATCAATTTGCAAAAGAGACTTTATTAAAGTGCATTTCAGTTTCAGTTATTCAGCTTTAAAAAGTGGTACTGAATGTTCTGCCACTTGATTAAACTTGGGTCAATTTAATGTCAAATTCTATAAATGACCTTTAAGATCCACTTAAGGTCATTTAATTTCAGGTTAGGTGTGTTTTAGAAAAAGATTCAACTTTTTTAAATATTCAGGAGCAATTAAGTTCTACTCCATGGATGAGTCATTTCACTCGTTTTCATTACAGTAAGTTGGGGGAGTTTTGTGGCATAACTTGTAATTAAGTCTTTCCATTAAGGTTTGGCCTTTGAACTTCACTTTCACTTTTATAACTAACACGTGTTGTAGTTCTGGACCCGTTTAAGCCCATCGTACTACTGGACGAGACATTTGAACCACAAATTGAGAGCAGGAAAATGCAGCTTTTTCTTTCCGATTAGTTAGAGTAAACCGTTTTTTTTTTTAACCTAAAGCATCAGAACGTCTAATCCACACATCGATGATCAGCTTCAAGCCTCTGATCATGATGGATCACAGAGGAAGCAAAGGCGCACAGCGACCACATCCTCTCCCAGAAAGCAGTTGGATTAACGATCAATGATTCTGTTTCAGGTCAAGTTTCTCACCAAAACAAACAAGCTTTCGTGTTGACACAAAGCTGACCATCCAGCAGGTTTTACAGCGCCTGAACTCTAAACCGTTTAGTGAAACTAGTTTTTTTTAAGTCGAGGTCCAAACTAAAAAAAAAAAGCAGGACAAACTGTTTTTCTATCGTAAAGCAGACAGTTTTTCCTGATGTTTTTATGCTTCCTGTGTGTGCACCGTGTTCCTGTCTGTAATCTCCAACAGATAACAACTAATGTGATTAATTTTTACCAGGCCTCTTATCTGGAACGTCGGCCTTCGTCTGTTCCACTGCAACCACGTCAGTATTTCAAACACGGCGGACTTTGCTCTGAGAGATCTGGACTCATCAGAACCTCCTGCTGATGTACACAAGTTTTTAACACAACTGACTCTAACAAAGATAAGATTTCTGAACGGAAGTGTATCTGCTTTCATCTTAAGAAAATGTCAAAGTGTGTTAAAGACTTAGATTTTGAACTCAAACGGGACAAATTCTGGATATGATTTCGAGGAGTCAGTGGGGCTCAGCTTACCGGCTCATTCTTGTTCATCTGGATCCGGTAGCGAGTGATGAAGGACAGTTTTCCGGTGGTGTCCACCAACAGCAGCAGACCGTTTGAAACCCAGAACGCCACGGTGGGGGCAAACATCGTCCCTGTCCAGGAAAATGTGAACATTGGTTCATGCAGGACATCTGGGTTCCACAGACATTTCCGTCATTACATTGATTCTTTAACAGGAACGTTTTAGTTCGATCATATCTATGATTGTTTCACACTTTTTAAAGTACATCTAAATACAAGCTGTACAAATGTTTGTGTTAGAGTTATATAATTATCATTTGCTTGCACACTATAATCTCCATAATATGATTGTCTCATTTCTATCTTTTCAGTAAGAAAACAATGACTTGAAAAGTTCTGATTATACAAGAATATGATGTTCCTGTTGTTTCTGATTAAATGACCCACATTCATGTCTGCAACCTTCAGTTTTCAATAAAAGAAGGCTTCATGCACTAGGATGGCAGAACTCCTCTGTGACAGTTTGCGCTGTCACAGACCGATTCTCCTTCTGCAGAAGTCTAGCAAAAATTCTCATGTCCTGTGTGGTTCTTCTCTTTATTAAGGAAAAAGTCAAAACCCTGACAGTTTGTACAACTGTGTTTTGTGAGCCGCCGCCAACTTGAGCCTCTCCTTCCGCCTCAAATTTTTTCATACTCTCACTTTTGGTAGCAACAGCCTTCAAACAGATTTTGCAGTTTGTTGCTTCCAGTCTGAAGTTGCAAAACGGAGCCAGTTCCATAGATCGACACTGTTCCTTTCATGGGAAAAAGCTCCTCTTTGCCATTTTCATATTTGTACATTCCAAGAGACCTTCCTCAAAACAATGGAAGGTCAAGAAACCCAACAAATCCAGATTTTACCAAAAATTTAAATAGAAATTTGAAATAATCAATCAAATCGATTTATTGCCCAGCCCTACATTTTAGTCTAAAATTTAGTTGTAAAACCAATTTTTTTATATTTCTCCACATAACTACACCTGCCACAAATACAGTGGGGTAAAAAAGTATTTAGTCACCCACCAAATTGTTCAAGTTAAAAAAATGAGAGAGGTCTGCAATTTTCATTCCAAATATCCAGTTTTTCTAGATAAATGGTGTAAAAGGAAGAAAAAAAACCCTCTGGAGCTTAATACTCAAATCAGCCGTGGTGCAGCGATAGGGCGGTTGCCCTCTTATTAGAAGATTGCAAGTTCAACTCCCTCCAAAGATTGTCTATGGGGTTGAGGTCTGGAGACTGACTGGGCCTCTCCAGGACCTTGAAATGCTTCTTATGAAGCCACTCCTGTTTCACCCTGGCAGTGTGTTTGAGATCGTTGGCATGCTGACAAGCCCCGTTTCATCTCAATGCCCTTTGCTGATGGAAGGAGGTTTTCACTCAAAATATGATGATACACTGCCCCATTCATTCTTTCCTTTACATGGATCAGTCGTCCTGGTCCCTTTGCTGAAAAACAGCCCCAAAGCATGATGTTTCCACCCCCATGCTTCACAGTAGGTCTGGTGTTCTTTGGATGCAACTCAGCATTCTGTCTCCTCCAAACAGTAGAGTTCTTCCCAAAAAGTTCTATTTTGGTTTCATCTGACCACAGGACATTCTCCCAATCCTCTTCTGGATCATCCAAATGCTCTCTAGCAGACTTTAGACTGGCATGCACATGTACTGGCTTTAGCAGGGGGACACGTCTGGCCCTGCAGGGTTTGAGTCCCTGGTGGTGTAGTGTGTTACTGATGGTAGCCTTTGTTACTTTGGTCCCAGCTCTCTGCAGGTCCTTCACTAGGTCCCCCGTCTGGTTCTGGGATTTTTGTTCACCGTTCTTGTGATCATTGTGACCCCATGGGGTGAGAACTTAGGGGGAGCCCCAGATGGAGGGAGATTCTCAGTGGTCTTGCATGTCTTCCATTTCCTAATAATTGCTCCCACAGTTGATTTCTTCACCTCAAGCTGCTTTCGTGTTGCAGATTCAGTCTTCCAGCCTGGTGCAGGTCAACATTTTGGTCTCTGGTGTCCTTAGACAGCTCTTTGGTCTAGGCTATAGTGGAGTTTGGAGTGTGACTGTTTGAGGTTGTGGACAGGTGTATTTTATATAAATAACCAGTTTAAACAGGTGTCATTAATACAGGTAACAGGTGGAGGACAGAGGATCCTCTACAGAAGAAGTTACAGGTCTGTGAGAGACAGAAATCTTGCTTGTTTTTAGGTGAACAAATACTTATTTTCCACCATGATTTACAAATAAAGTCTCTTCATCCCTTCTGCTATCCTAGACACTTTACCGTTGGGAGTTGGGTCATCTAGACCCACTAGACAGTGCTCTGAACCTTTTTTCTTCAATGATTTGTGATCTTCACTGGTGTCCATGGATTACATGTAATCTTTCCACCTTTCTCCACCTTTGTCATGGTAGGGAGAACACGTCAATGTAAGGGTGGGGTCATCAAAGATAGCACAAGGGTTAACTGTCATCAAAACATCAAGACTCTGCTGCGCCTTCTGGGAAAAAGTCATGCGTGTCCACTTCACAAACACGTGAGCCGAGTTTCTGTTACGTCTCCACATTCCTGACAGAGCTGTGTGAATCTATGAAAGCCCTTTCCCGTGTCAAGGGGCAATTGTCTTTTCTCAGCTGACAGACGATCGCTGAGTTCCTCTGCAGATCGAGATTCATTGGGATTTTTCAGAAGAACAGATTTATTTCTTACCCATGAAGAACAAAGCAGCTTCATGACCTTCAAAGGCCAAGTACAACTTAGTCCATAGGTTCTGCCAGAAGTCTCCTGACGCTCCCCAGAATTTCTGAAGGTGCCTGCAGGAAGAAAGTGATCAGGCTTCAGTCATGAACTCACTTTCCTTACTGATAAACATTTTGGTTTTTTTTAACCTTGCACGAAATAAAAACAAAAAATCTCTAGAAACATGTTCTGCTCTAGTCCTGCTGAGTGTTGGGTCACATCACTGCGTTTATTTCATTTTAAAGTCCCACTCTGATCTTCTTTTGATCAATTGCAAAAGTGTTTCCAGACATCTTTTTTAATTATGATTATGCCGTTTTTAGGCAAAATCAAAAACCTTTTACTAGGGCAGGGGTCGGGAACCTATGGCTCGCGAGCCATATATGGCTCTTTTGATGGTCACATGTGGCTCGCAGACAAATCTTTAATTCAAATTTTTTTTCTTCATTAGACCAGTCCTTCTCGTGCGCGATGCGATGGCAGAGGCGCGCAGTAGTAGCGGTGCTTAGAGAGACAAATCTGCGCCAGCACTAGTATAAGTTTAAAATTGTCTATTAATTCACAGAGTTTGTACCACCCGGAAACCTGTGAATTGCCGTGCGTAAAACTGCGCGCTCCCGTCTCTGAGAAAGAGCGCGCAGTTGCGGGGACGGGATGTGTGAGGGAGAAAGCAGAGGGGGGGGCTGAGGTGTTGTGGGGACCGGCAGCAGGTGAATCGCGCAGGGATTGTAAATAGGTAAAACCCACTGCCTGTCACTCACTGCAGCGTGTGAATGTGTGTTTGGCTCCAGGTCCGCATGTGAGCAGTCTGTCTCACATCTACAAAACATTCATACCAACCTAAGATCACGTTTAAAGTCTCAACGCCTGCATGAAGCAGAAACTCACCACGTAAACCAGACTAGACCATCAGCAAAACTACCACGAGAAATACTCATCATTTATTAGAAACAGCATAACAATGTTATTAAAAAGAATCCACAGACTTATTGTACTTTAAAAATGTTGAAATTACATCAAATGCACACATTCACTTGTATTTTAGTTTTAAACATATTGTCGCGGACTGAGTTGGATGGCTGTTGGGCCGCGTTAAAAGTTCTGGAGTTCATGGAACGCATCGATCATGCAGAGATCTGATTGGCCCTCAGTTCTGTCGCTCAGCCTGTTGTTAGGTAGTTTGGACCAATGGGGTTCAGCTATGGGCCGAATAAGGGAAAGGGGAGGGCTGCAGCGGGAGCAGGGGAATATAAAGTTGGGAGACGCGCTCTCGTCTCGTCTCGGCGGGAGAGATTCAGGAGCTGCTGAATTAATTGTACGGCGTTTGTTGTGGTCTGCAGTAACCAGAATTAAGAACCTTAAAAGAGGTTAAGTCTCCGTGCCTCAGTGTGGGAAAGGGACACTACATTATTGTATGGCTCTTTCGAAATTACATTTCAAAATATGTGGCGTTTATGGCTCTCTTGGCCAAAAAGGTTCCCGACCCCTGTACTAGGGCATCGTTTCTGCAGAGCAGCAGTTGGAAATTCACCTCCAAGTTGTGCTTGAGCCCCGTCCAGCATATTTTCTACATAATACATATAATCTTTATCAAACGGCATTTTTTCATCTGCTCCTGATTTATGATTTGAATAAAAAATACTCAGAAATGCATTTTTAATCATGATGGTCTTATGTTCTCCATCATCAAAAAAAGCCACAAGAACATGTTAAAAACAGCAAACCCAGCATTTTCATCAGAGTGGGTCTTTAAGCCACGTTCCACCGCGTTCTAAAGAGCACCTGGAGGAAAATCTGCATGAATCAGGAACAGAAGTTCATGCAGACTTCATTTAGTCTGAATTGTTGTCTTTTAGTTTGCTGTGTTGTGTCTGAACTGGTTCCACGTCGTTTTGTTTAGAAACAGAGAAGAAGCTTTGCTTGGTTTCAAAGAGCCT
This sequence comes from Oryzias latipes, assembly GCF_053564925.1. Taxonomy (NCBI): domain Eukaryota; kingdom Metazoa; phylum Chordata; class Actinopteri; order Beloniformes; family Adrianichthyidae; genus Oryzias; species Oryzias latipes. The sequence goes on from NC_136250.1 coordinate 4,094,282, forward strand.
GTTCAGTCTTTACAGCCTGAAGAGGCCGCTGCTGCAGTGCGGACATCCCACCAGGTCACGGAGTTGCCGAATGCAGCCAAGAACAAGATTCCGGATCCGATGACGACGGCGGCCTTTTTCACGGAGTCCCACAGGCCTCCAGAAGCTTCCTGAGCAGAAGAAAAGAGTGTGAAGAGGATGCTGAGCTGTTTCCAGGTAAAAGGAGTTTTCAGAGGCTTTTGCTGGGAGTCTGTCGTTACCAAACCAGGTGCAGACATTTAAAAAAGAACAAATGACTTATGGCTGCCGGTGATTTATACTGGGACTGGTTAAATTCAACTTCTAGTGAACTTAAAGTATTTTTTGATTCCATCAATCTCACTCAGTTAGTGACTCTACCCACCAGGCCAGAAAAGTTCACATTAACTGATCTGGTTTTAACAAACATGCCGCATACATTTTCTTTGCTTGGTGTCTTCTGTAATGATTTAAGTGATCATTGTGTTGTTGCTGTTTGCAGAAACACTAAAATTCCTAAATGTAAACCACGTATAGTTTGTAAGAGGAATCTTAAACATTTTAGTGAGCAAGCTTTTCATCATGGTTTGTCATTAGTTAAATGGGAAAATATTGCTCTACTGCCAGACGTAGGGCTGTAATAGAGCATGGGACAAGGCAAAGACAAACTGATTCGTCCACTGATTGGTCTGTGTTTGAACAGCTTAGACATAAGTGTACTTCTGTCATAAAAAAGGCCAAATCTGAATATTTTTTGCCTGTCAATACTGAGAACCTTAATAACCCACAGAACTTCTGGAATGTGATCAAGTTTCTCTCTGTGACTAATATGAATCAAGGAATTCCTACTTGTGTTGTTAAAGATTCAGTCGTTGATGATAAAACTGAAGTCCTGAATTGCTTTGATGAGCATTTTTTATCATCAGGTTCCTTGTTTGATTCTGCAGGAAAGTCCTCAACAAACCCTTGCACAGAATCCCCCATGTTTTCTGGGGACCCATTCAACTTTGTACCTTTTACTGTGCATGAAGTGCATAAAGCCTTAAAGGCATTTATTGGATCACAGAAAACCTCCTGGGCAAGACTTAACGGAGCCTTACTTATTTAAACTGGCAGCAGATTTTACTGCAGAACCACTCACAATTCTCTTTAATCTTTCAATCAAAACTAAAGAAATTCCATCAGTTTGGAAATCAGCTTTTGTTTTCCCTTTATCGAAAGGAGGGGATCCATCCGTGACTAACTATAGGCCAATATCACATTTATGTGTTTTATCCTAAATTCTGAATCTTTAGTCTGTGACCAGTTGAAAGAATTCCTTTACTCGAATAACATTCTTTCTTGCAATCGGGTTTTTAAAAAAAAGCACAGTACCAACACGCTACTATTAATTAAGGTGATAAATGACATTATTGTGGCACTTGATCAAGAACTGTACTGTGCATCACTTTTTACAGATTTGTCAAAAGCTTTTGACACCGTTGACCATGCTGTTTTAAAAAGCAGATCACTCAGCCTTGGATTGTCAGAGCATGCAGTTGCGTGGTTCTCAAATACCTGAATAACAGGACCCAATACATTAAACAAGAAGGTCTCTGTTCTAAGTTTGTTACTATCCACAGGGGGGTGCCACAGGGCTCAGTTCTGGGCCCCCTACTATTTATGTTGCACATTAATAACTTGGGTGATAATGTCTCTGACGCTAATCTACATCTTTATGCTGATGACAAAGTTATTTACTGTTACTCTTCTCAGGCCATTGAAACCTTGCAGAAAGCTTTTAATGCGGTACAGCACTCACTTATTCAGTTAAAATTGGTTCTCAATGCTGACAGAACAAAACTAATGTTGTTTTCAAACTCAAAGAAGGTCCCTGAAACAATTCCTATGGTGTCCACCTTGGATGGAAATGTTATAGAGGTGGTTCATGAGTACAAGTACCTTGGTGTCTGGATTGATGACTCCCTCACCTTTAAACCTCACATAGAAAAACTAGTAAAAAAAACCTGAAACTTAAACTTGGCTTTTTCTTCCATAATAAGTTGTGTTTTTCTTTTGAAGTAAAAAAGCGTCTTGTCGCTGCAACTTTTTTTTATCTGCGCTGGATTATGGTGATATTCTGTATATGAATGCCTCATCTTCATGTCTCAAAAAGGTTGACACCATGTATCATGACACCATGTTCCGTGAGGTTCATCATCCTCTAGACCAGTGTTTTTCAACCTTTTCTGGGCCACGGCACACTTTAACCTTAAAAAAATCCCGCAGCACACCAGCATCAAAAATTAAAAAAAAGGAGAAACTCATAGTCTGTATTGATCCACAGCCCCTCCGCAATCTCACATGCATTTTTGAGAAAATTGTTGCAGAAAAAGCTGGAAACTGCAGCTGTTTTTTTTCTAAAAGATGCAATAAAAGATAAGTTAGAAGATTTAAAAACAGTTTGATGTGTGTTCGTTGGTTTCAAGACGTTTAACAACAGATCTCCGTATGCGCTGTCACGCTCACAACCCAATGCATCATGGGAGATGTAGTGCATGTAACGGCCGGAGATCGTTTTTCGGAGCTTCATTGTTTTGTTCACTTGTTCCACGGTCTGATACCGGATTCTGTGGAAAGCAACAGCGCAGAAGACGAGCTTTAGCTGCTATTTTTTTTAGAACTGAGCGACTTTACGAGCTAAATCGGGACAAGGAAGTGAAGACTTTAACCACTTCTGATTGGTCAGACTGATGACATGTGATTAAGCCCCTCAAGAATGATTGGTGGAGACAGTTAAAGGGACGGGACGTTTCCAAAATACAGCCGAAGGTGCAGCTGAATCGCGGTACCTTATCAAAATGTCTTTAATAAAATAAAATAAACGCAAAGAAAAAGTATTTTATGATCTTTTATATTCCTAACTCCTCAGTGTTTTATCAGGGGCTGTTTGGATGAACAGAGAGCTGAAATCCTGGAGATGGGAAATGTTTTTAGATCAGTTATGAGGGCAATTTCCCAGGGCACACTTGACCATCTCTCACGGCACACTAGTGTGCCGCAGCACACTGGTTGAAAAACACTGATCTATAGATCCATGACGCATCATTGTGACCTGTATACAAGAGTACAATGGCGGTCTCTGGCCACTAGGACATTGGTACACTTTTATTTACAAGGCCTTGCTTGGATTACTGCCTCCCTACATTTGTTCTTTAATCACAAGAAGTGTGGAATCTTATTACTCCTTAAGATCTCAAGACCAGGTGTTGCTTTCTGTTCCATTTGCTGCACAGAGCTCTGCTCCTTTTCCTTGGAATAGGCTGCAGAAAGACTGGAAACTAACTGAACTGGTATCTTTATATGTTTTTAAGAACCAGCTCAAAGCAGTAAAATGCAACTGCTTTTTATGACGTATGTGGTTTTAATGATGTTTGTCTTCATGTCTTTTTTTATTGAAATGTGATGCCTGTTGGCCAGGACTCCCTTGGAAAAGAGGTTTTTAATCTCAATGGGACTTTCCTGGTTGAATAAAGGTTAAATAAAAATAAAAAATCAGCTTCATGATAACAGCAGAACTGACTCTTCAGGCCACCTTTATTTATTTATTTTATTTTTAACACTTTAAGTTTCAATTTGCTTTGATACCAAAATGACAACAATTATAATATAAAAGCCAATCATTGGGAAAAGTAAATCAGCTCATTCTGAAGGAATTAAATCCTGGGATTGATGTCAAATTCCAACATGCCCCCCCCCCACCCCGCTCAGGCATTCGCCCTCACTACCTTCAACGGTAACCATAGCAACAACTCACCACAAATGTCAGATCGCTCTCCTTCATTTAGAGCGTACAGCATCCCAGATTCTGACGCTTTGCTATGTAGAATTCTGCAACAACAACCTCTCTCACGTCTGTCCGTGTCACAGCTCACCTTTACCTGTTCAACAGGCACATGCGCAGCTGCTTATGTCAGCAAACTAGCCGACGAGCCTGTTGCAGCTGTGGGAGGAGCAAAACCAAACCCAGCAACCATCAATTAAAAGCTGTATTTCCAGCTTTTGTTCGTGTCACTGCAGCGTTCAGTGTTTTCCCTAAAGTACTTTGATAAGATCCACTGACATCTGAACATGTTTGAAGAAATGTTCAATGTTAAGCAGACCTGGAAATTTAAAAATATTAAAGAAAATAGAAGAAATCACATGCATAAACAGAAATGTTCACATAGATAAGCATCCATAGGGGATAATGAGTTAGCAACTTGTGGTGAGACTGATTGACTAGCGACCTGCAGGGCTGCTAACATGTGAGCTGGGAAAAACCTGTGCAGCTGCTGCTGCAGACTGACCTGTCTGCGCATGCTCGCCGCCTTCCTCTCAGCTGCTCCCTTATCTGGAAACAAACACATCATTTTATCTAGATTTTTCCATAATTAATGCAAATGTTTGTTACAAGAGAGGAACAAAAAAAGATGCACATTTGGGTGTATAAAGAAAGCTGTACTTAAGTATTTTATGTTGGGCTAAATTGCTAAAAAAAGAGAATTTTTGCACAAATATGAAAATAATTTAAAAAAGACAGTGTCCTTTATCATTGCAGAGTACAAAGTTCATCAAATGTTGGTAAATGAAAAGACTGTATGTCGCAGGATTATGTATAATCTCATTATCTTGTGAGCTTTGAGTCAAATTCTTGGAAATATTATGGTGCCAGAATTATGTCTTACTTTCTTTCTGATCTTTTTAACAATGAGTAACATCAAAATAATTTAAATATTTATTGATATTAGTGCACCCTCTGGATGTGTGAAACCTCAAAACGAACACCAACAAAAAATTTTAAAGCAAAAAAGTCCACACGTTTCCACTGAAGGGAAAAAACAAAACTAGGAAATATCAACTTTTAAAAATATTTTTTTAACATTTAGCTTTTTCTCACCAGAATTAAAACTTGAACTCTATCGGTTCCTAAAAGATTTATGAGATACTCATCCATTTTTACAAAAAGTAATACAAAAGAATTCTGCAAATAAAGCAGAACCAGTTTAATTTGCAGCGATTGCCCCATTATTTTCTGCTGTGGATTCATCGTTTAGCTTACTGAATATTTTCTATCACTAATTAAACTCCTTAATAACTTTGTCCAGGATATCAAACGGCTCAGAATGTCATTTTCAGCGACTGCACTGGAAAAACTGATTTATCATCATTTAACCTCCCATTTGGACTGAACACATGAGGTCTGTGAGGTTTAGTTCACTTCTCTCCTAAATGGGATTTAAACAAAAATCCAGCAAAACAGAAGTTAAATGTGAAAGGAAATGTGTTTTTTGTAATGTGAGAGAGACATTGATCTGCAAATTCACAGGAATCTGCAAATAACTTAACTAACAGCCAACATATATGGTAATTATTCTTTTACATGCTCCTTTTAACTTTGTAATAAAAAATAAGCTTAAACTGCACAAAGTTCAGTCATTTCTGCCCACTTCATGACAGGAGGTCACATATAGATATGCAAACCTTGTATCTCCAAGTAAACATAGATTAGAATAAAAATTTAAAGTTTTTAAGACTTTGTCAAAAAATGCAAGATCTGTTGCTTAAATCCATGACCAGATTTTATTTTTCTATGCGAGAAAGTCGGATTCTTTTGTAGATTTGTTTTCCTTCAATTTAAATAAATACAACAAGGGAAAAATTAATTTGGAACAAAAACTTAACAAGAAAAAAAAACATTTTTAGTTCTAAATAATTGACTTATATGGGAAAATGGAAACAATTAAATTTTATTAGAAGACAGAAAGCTACAAAAACATATTAATCCTTTAAGGCCAGCAAACTTTATATTTAACTCCACTGTTTGTAACCGTATAACCTCTGCGTGCAAAAATGTTGAAATAAATACAATGAAACACTATAAAAAGTTAACAACATAATTTATTCCTTTATTATATAATTATTACGATGTGTTTTGAATTGGCTCCAACAACAGTAAGACCCCGGATAATTAATAAGGAGAGACCACGGAATGTTTTGCTCCTCACAGTCAGAGACAACCCGGAAGGTTTATCTGGACGCACTGACCCTCATTCTCTTCTTTTTTCTTCGCGATGTCGGCAAATGAAGCTCAAAGTAAAAACGGACGCAGAAACTCACCGCTCGCTGTCGCGTCCTCCGGCATGTTTGCTGCCTTGTTGCTGCGCCTGGCCTGCAGGTGCGCCACAAAAGCAGAGTATTTACACCTGCTGACGACTTCTGATTGGCTGGCTGCGGGTCAGCTGACTCACGCCTTAAATGGACGCCTTTTTTTAAGTCCACGTGATCTATCCAGGTGAAAGTTTAAACTCAGCACGGTGGTTGGACCGTAGCGCTGCGCGAGGTTGCTGACAAAAACAACGGTTTTCTTATATTCTAAAAAAAAAACACACACTTTAGTAATAATGACGAATAATTAGCAGAACTATAACATTTTGCTCCGAGTCCCCCATGAATATCAATGATGCCGTTTTGTAAAAACAACAATAAATCAGTGATTCTCAATCTTTTTCCAGCAACATGGAGGTGTTCATTGTGATTTATGGTTTTAGATAAGTCTCCTCTAAACAGCAAACCTCAGCTTTTAACAACCGGACCTTTAAGAGGGTTCAAATAAAAGTGGAAAGAGGATAAGAAGCAGACACAAAAAATCTCTTAAATGTGAAAAAATAAAATAGAATAGAAACAATTTTAAAGTGTGTGTGTGTGTGTGTGTGTGTGTGTGTGTGTGTGGTCCTGCTCTTTGCCATTTGTGATACTTGAAGTTACTTACTTAAAAAATATGTTATTTCAGAAGTTTCTATTGAATTGTTTTGTAAAACAACAAACAACAACTGTGTTATGACTTTATGGTGAATAACTACTACAGATAAGAAAATGAACAAACTATTAACTATTGTTGGAGTTCTCAAAGTAGCAGTGGAAGCCTGAATATGCTGTAAAATATAAAACATCATTTATCAACTATCATTAAAAATGGAAAAATGCTTAGGTAGAAGTTTTTTTTATTAATTAACATGTAAAGAATCTCCAGGGGTGCATGGATCTCATCTTCAGAATTTCTGCAATACACTAAATTCACAAAACAATAAGACACCGGGATCATTTTGCTGTTGACAAACTTCCTTAATAATATTAAGTCGATTAAGTCAGTGGGCGACCTAATCAACCTCTGGATCCACTCATACTGTTGCTCTCCTGCCCCAGAAGGATAAACTATTTATTTAACAAAGAGGAATCACATCTAGAATTTGCATTTCCATTGTATTTGCCTGGTGACTTTTCAGTCTGCAAATCTCTGCTGACAGCACACATTAGGTTAAATAAACAGCTCAATTCTGCCCTCTGGTGGAAGCAGCTTTCATTACATCAAGTTTAGGGAAAGTTTCTAAAAAATGGCAGCACAGAACCTTAAAGTTGGGTCATTCTAGATGTTTTTGTATCACAAGTCCTCATTTTTATGGATGCATTTAGATTTAAAACTTGAATTGAATCGTCTTTCATGACAGAAAAACACTGCTTGTATTCCTTTATGTGTTTTTGGGCTTTAGGTAAAACATAATATAGATGATTTCGATATTTAATAGTCCTAATGTGTTGGCATTTCCAGTGGCATCTATCAACTGCTGTCTTTGTGATCGAAGAAAATGACAGTGAATGGAATTTTCTTCTCAGTAAGCGTGTAATAATCTACCTGCATGCTATTTGAGACATTTTTGTCATTTGTGAACAAGAATTTTAATTGATTTTTGTTTCTTTACTTAAAGTATGGAAGGCATAAATAATAAATATATGGAAGGCAAAAGAGGACAATTTTTTTCGTCTCATCAGCCTCGTCATAGGAGCTTATGAGTTCAATATGTCTGCAAAACACTTTAAGACTGTGTAATGTGTTCAACATGTACCTTTTTTTGTTACATTTGAAGATAAACGTAAGTGTGGGAGTTAGGAACTTTTCCAGGAGTTCATAGGAGGAACACGTGAGAAATCGTACGCTTGTCTACTTTCAGTGAAGTTTTTTTAAATCAATATAAAGAAAAAGACAGGATAAAATGAATACAGACCTCTGATCAAATTGGTGACAAAAAACAACCTATAGTTACTTTTGTAACTATAAAGTAAAAAAACTGAAAACATCAAACCATTGTCAAGGTTATTTCTGGAGACACAACAGACACAACAGACACAACAGTACGGCCTGTCTGACCTCCTGTTTTATTCAGAATTGGTTGCCCTGGTTACAGAAAAGGATAATGAATCCAGGAGTTGCCAGGTCAGTAATTAACAATACACTTCTTGCTGCAGACATGAGAGTGTTGGTTCACAGTTACGGCTTATCATTTTGTATCCCAAACTTCCTCTGCTTTCTCAGACGTCTCCTTCCTGTTGATGGTATGTGGAGAGGAAAAATCCCAGCCCAGCAGCCTTTAAAGTGAAGGTCAACAGAGTTCAAAACAGCAGTCTGGATGATAATAAAGAAAATAAAGTTTATACATCCAACAATCATCAAATGTAAAATGTAGTCTGACTCTGAGGTCCTATTTGGGTTTGTGTGACTCACCATCATTTTTTCATGAAGTTCCAGAAAAATGAAAGTCAAAAGTCAAAGTCAGGTTTATTTGTCAATTTCTTCACATGTGCTTGACATACAAAGGAATCAAACTTACGTTTCTCACTGTCCCGTGCCAGGTCCCAGTTACTTTTTTGAATGGAATTAGTCTGAATTTGATAGTTATTTGTGTACATTAATCAACAAAATCACACTTCCTTTTTTTTAGCATCTTGAAAAACACAAAGGGGACAAATACTCGACCTATCCTATTTTTTTAACTCTATTTCGTTTTTTTTTATTTTTTAAAGCCCCATTCCAATCATCTTTTAATCTATTGTAAAAGCATTTCCTGTGGTCTTTTAATTATGATGAGGCCATTTGTGGCCAAAAAAAAAAAAAAAAGACGTAAGCCTGCCCCTGCTTCCCAACATCGTTCTATTTGCATTCTCTCCCTCTAGCTTACAGCCCCTCACACCCCCAACCAAATATATTACCTGTGCAGCAAAAATATCGAGTAATATTGTAGATACAGTTTTGAGCCAGATGTCAGCCTGGGCAAGGAAAACAAGGACGTACATGGATTTAAGCATCTACAAGTGCATGCATCAGAAAGGGGGAGAGCAGGGAGCTTGTGGCCCCGCCCATTGTAGCACCTACGTCACGGATAGAGGCTTTTTTAGCCAGCAATGTTTTGCAGTCTACTCCTTATTCACAACAATGTGATTAAAGAAATAAAAACAAACGAAGTTTCAAGCTTAATTTCCTTTTATCGTGAGAAAAATAGCAAAAGAACATGTTAAAACACCAAAAATCACATTTAAAAAAAAAATTTGAGTCAATTTTAAGTTTCACACATACATAATATTCTGACCCATAGGTTTAATTGCACCGCTACGTCCTATTAACATCAGTTATTGCTGGTGCCAACAGTGGATTGGTGTTAGAATATTCGCTCGTGAAGTTGGGCGTGTGTCAGCGCGAGGCCGTGCGCGCGTGAAGGGTTAAGCATCACCTCAGGAGCGGATTCCGATTCAGCAGCTTTGCTCTTTGCTCTCACTCAGCGCTCCACGGGCAGCGCGGGCTCGCTCCACGCTGTGGATTGTGGGAGTCCAGGACACTGCCCAGGCTCGTTACCGAAGGACGGGAGCAGTTTGGCTTTGCGGCTCCGCCGGTTTTTGCGTGAGTAACGGCTCCGTTTGCGGTCTGACATTAGCCGTTGTCGTGGGTCGAGTTCAGACCGGTGTGGCGAGCGGAATCGTTAACGTTGCCATTTCGTGCCTTTCTGTGACATGGAGGCCGAGAGCGGAGACGGTTACTGGAGCTGACAGGCAGGCAGGAAGGGGAGGGAACGAGGAGCGGGCAGCAGCTGCTGCCGCCGCCGGGGCTGGCTGCGTGAAAACACACCGACAGCACCAACAAAATCTTCCGGTGACAATTCCGAGTCGTTAATTCTGCCGTTCACCTCGTCACAAGAAAGATAGGTTTGAGCGCGCGCGCCGGGAATCAACTGACGGAAATCGTAATGTCGTAAAAACAGGGATGCCCGCCGCGGCGATAAAAAAAAAACCCCACCTCCACCTGACTGGAGCTAAGAAATACCGCAGATATTTAAAACCACCGGGAACGAGCGGGCCTTTATCCGGTTAATAAGACCCCTGGGATCACGGCTGACACCGCGTTTGATGTGGTGTGGCGCTTGTGTCCACCACGGCGGCGGGGAAAGTGTGGCCCGTGAGGCAGTGATGAGCACTGACCACAGCTAATTGGCGTTTGCTGTGGAACTGCTGATTGAACAATAACAGACATGTCCTTATATTCAAAAAATACTCTTTATGAACGAGTTTGGGTTCACATATGGATCATTAATTATTCCTGAGCTCATGAATTAATCATTTGTGCGGATACACTTATTTTGGGGGGAAATATTATTAGACATTAAACCAAACAACATGATCTTCAACTGACATAATGAAATTCAGACCTGAAATGTTTTTGCATGTCAGCTCTTTTATAATTCCACTAAAGCAGAATGTTTTGTTTTTATTATAGCCTATAAGGTGACTGCAGCAGAGATCTGTGCTTAGTGAGTAATGGGTGACTGGAAAACTCTAAACCTTCATTAACAGAATCAGACTTAGTCGTAGGACAAACAAGACAAGAAACGGACAAAATCACAGGAACATCTGTGTAGAGAAAAGGAGAGGTACGGTGGCCCTGAAGTACAAATCACTCAAAATACAAAAACATTAAAGATCACTGTGTAAAATAAAGTAAAACAAAGACAAAAAAACATTACGTTTTAAACAAAAACAACGAATTCCATAAACCAAAATTAAAAAAGAATTGAAAATGAATTGAAACAGAATAACAAAAGGTGCAGTGGTTAGCCCTGCCTCACAGCAAGAAGGCCACTAGTTCAAGTCCCGGCTGGGGGGCCTGTAACAGAATGGGGGACCTTTCTGTGTGGAGTGTGCATGTTCTCCCTGTGCACGCGTGGGTTTTCTCTGGGGACTCTGGCTTCCCTCCACCGTCCAAAAACATGCTTCATAAGTTAATTAGTTATTTTAAGTGCTCATGGGTGTGATTGTGACTTTGCCACGGACTGGGGACCTGTCCAGGATGCCCCCTGCCTTCACCCACGAGTGGCCAGGATAGGCCCCGGGACCCTGAACGGGGCAAAACGGGTTTAGAAGATGGTTGAATTAACGATGAATGAATATGACCAGAAAATGTAGGTATTTTGGACGTCACTGTTTGGACAATATCGCCAATAAAGGTAAACAAACGTCATGGTCCAATCAGTGGTCTCCCATAATGCCTTTACCAGTTTCCTTTTTTGTTTCGATTACTTTTGTTTTCCGAAAATTTTCCTTTTATTTTGTTTCTTTTTTTGTTTCATTTTTGAATTACATTTTGGTTTCTGGAATTGTGGTTTGATTTTTAAAATATAATGGGGTTTAATACCAGTTTTGCTTTTTTAATGGTCATTGGGATCTTCATTGTTTTTGCGTTAAATGATTTGTTGATGTGATTTGCATTTCAGGTTCACGGGGACGGGGAAGCTGAACTAATTTATTCAAGAAAAAGTTTTAGCAACATGTTATGTGTCGTTACTGCTTTAGGATTATCTATTTCCTTTGTTTCCCTTTAAGCTTTAATAGAGGGTCTGCGTTTTTCCCACTGCTCCTTCTCAGTCATGAAGATGTGTGGACTAAAGTTGTACTTCATATGTTAGCGTGTTGTGGTCCTCTTCATGATGTCAGGATCTGCATGTTTTCCTGCAGACCCTGACACCTCTTAGAGCAGTCTCAGCACCATGTCCAGCCGAGGAGGAAAGAAGAAGTCCACCAAGACGTCTCGGTCTGTCAAGGCCGGGGTCATTTTTCCTGTGGGGCGCATGTTGCGCTACATCAAGAGGGGACTGCCCAAATATCGCATTGGAGTCGGAGCGCCCGTTTACCTGGCAGCTGTCCTGGAGTACCTTACAGGTGAGGGATTCTTTGGGGGATAACAGATCACAGAAATTCCATTCAGTTTTATTACAACACAGTTGTCTCAACGGGCTTCAATAATCGTACAAAACATAAAATCAGTTATAGCTGCTTACCAGACAGACTAGACTGAATTGGGCATCCCTGCCCTTAGACCCTCCTTCTGGGAAAAACTCTTTAAAAAAAAACCTGATTCCATGGAGAGAGAAGAAAAACAACTTCTGAGTTTAGCATAAATAGAGGTTCATTTTGTGCTCCTGACACAGTTTCTGGATGAATCAGATAAATATTTAGAATTGTCATCATTTGGAATAATTGTAAGTGTGTCACAAGTTTGCAGTCATTTAAGGGAGTTTACAGACTGGGCACTTTTAGTGAACCAGAGTTCATTTCCCCCGGTAATCCAAAACAAATCTTCAGTCTGAATACATCCAAAGCGGACCCGGGTCCAGGACCAGGAACCGCTCTCGAACCCATCCTTGGAGGTGGTCTCAGTTTGTTTCCAATCGCTCCGGTGGGCTCTGAGATTCCTCAGTCTAAGCAGAACAACTGAACCAAACGGCCACCGTAGCCAGTGGTCATGTGACGTTAAGCAACAGATGATCTGCGGACAAATCTAAAGCTGCGACCGTTGTGTTTTCAAATATTTAAGTGTTCTTAAAAAGGTCTAAAAAATCCCTGTAAATCTGTGGACACCCTGCTTTAGTGAGGAGATACACTTTATTTTATTCTGGATACAATAATCATTTGCTTTATATAAAAAAAAAAACCTCATAAATGTTTTTAATTCAATTTTTATGCATCTGTGTGACCTCCTGGACTTAAACTAGTCCAGTGTTTTTCAACCTTTTCTGAGCCACGGCACACTTTAACCTTAAAAAAAAATCCCGCGGCACACCAGCATCCAAAAATTTAAAAAAAAAGAAGGAGAAACTCATAGTATGTATTGATCTACAGCCCCTCCACAATCTCACATGCATTTTTGAGATAATTCTTGCAGAAAAAGCTGGAAACTGCAGCTTTTTTTTTCTAAAAGATTCAATAAAAGTTAAGTTAGAAGATTTAAAAATAGTTTGATGCGTGTTCGTTGGTTTCAAGACGTTTAACAACAGATCTCCGTATGCGCTATCACTCTCACAACCCAATGCATCATGGGAGATGTAGTGCATAAAACGGCCGGAGATCGGTTTTCGGAGCTTCATTGTTTTGTTCACTTGTTCCACGGTCTGATACCGGATTCTGTGGGAAGCAACAGCGCAGAAGACGAGCTTTAGCTGCTATTTTTGTTAGAACTGAGCGACTTTACGAGCTAAATCGGGACAAGGAAGTGAAGACTTTAACCACTTCTGATTGGTCAGACTGATGACATGTGATTAAGCCTTCAAGAATGATTGGTGGAGACAGTTAAAGGGACGGGACTTTTCCAAAATACAGCCGGAGTTGCAGCTGAATCGCGGCACGGTCATTCTTATCAAAATGTCTTTAATAAAATAAAATAAACGCAAAGAAAAAGTATTTTACGATCTTTTATATTCCTAACTCCTCAGTGTTTTATCAGGGCCTGTTTGGATGAACAGAGAGCTGAAATCCTGGAGATGGGAAATGTTTTTAGAACAGTTATGAGGGCAATTTTCCACGGCACACTTGACCATCTCCCACGGCACACTAGTGTGCCGCGGCACACTGGTTGAAAAACACTGAACTAGAGTACAGGTGATACATTTAGATCTCAGAGAAATGTTGCCTCCTTTTTTGGAGAAAGGAAACTCTCCTTCAATCACTTCAAAATGCAAAACTGGACTAAGAGAAGGTCGTGCACTTGTGCTTTGTTTTTTTTGTTAGAAATTTTTTTTTGTTTCTTAATGAAAATGCAAACAATGGTGCTCCACTGGATCAGAACAGCAGGGCTCAGGAGAAACGCGCTGCAGGACTCAGCTGATGAGTTTCCCACAAACTGCTGATGCACATTTTGGAGGCAGCAGTAAGAAATCGTACATGGTGCATACATAACTCTAGAAGCTGGTCACAAATGCCAAATACTTGATGCTCAAAGAAGAGTTGATGCACCCCGGGAACTACAAAAAAACAGGGAATAAATAACTTCTTGGAATACAAGTAACTTAAATCTATAATTACTAAAAGGTTTAAAAACAATGACAATGACCTAGTTACCTCTTTGATTAAGAATCAAAGGGAGCTGCACTCTGTGCCCCCATGCCTCCCTGCTCTCTGGCTTTGGGGGCCCCTGTGGCTCTTGCTGTGCCCTGGCCTGGGTGGCAGACACGATTGCCCGGCGGGTGGTTTTCCTCTATCTGCTATACCGTGTGGGTGTTGGGGGGTGGGTTACAAAGTTACAAATATAATTAATATAAATAAAGTTAAGTCTAAATTACAAAAGGAGTTTATTTAAATATACACCTTGTGTGCCAAAAGATTGATAATTTCATGTTGTAACAGTAAAATATGTCCAACACTAGAGGCCTTCAGCTCTCACCTGTTTGCTCAGCTGTTGGACAACTTAAAAAAAGTAAAGGAGAGTTGGTGCAGCTCATGGTGGAGAATTGTGTTAAGTCTGTGTTAAAGTCCTCCTAGCATTTGGATATGTGTACATGGAGACACCATAAAGAGCTTTGTTAGAGAAACTAATGCATGTGTGTTCAGAGTTCACCTCATGTTCTGACATTTCCTTTAACTTTCTTGCATTTTGAGGAAAACTAAACTTGTATTTAAGATATTTTATATTCAGAGAGCTGAACTGATGATTTATTGTTGTTTTTCTGCAGCTGAGATCCTGGAGCTGGCTGGTAACGCAGCCAGAGACAACAAAAAGGGTCGCGTAACTCCTCGACACATCCTGCTGGCCATTGCCAACGACGAGGAGCTCAACATGGTTGGTTCTCACAACTCAAACTTAAGGTGGACTCTCTGTCCTCGACACGGCCCTACACAACTCTAAACCTTGTGTTTTGTCTCAGTTGCTCAAAGGTGTCACCATTGCAGCAGGCGGAGTCCTGCCTAACATCCACCCAGAGCTGCTGGCTAAGAAGAGAGGAGCTAAGGGCAAACTGGAGACTCCGGTCTCACCTGCGCCTGAGAAGAAGCTCAAGACGGCCAAGAAACCGGCAGCTAAGAAAATGAGCAGGAAAAAGGCTGGAGGCAAGGCTAAGGTGGGTTTCCTTGGTAACGGACAGACTCTGGGTTCATTTTAGGAAGTTCTACAAAAATCAGGAGCCGTTTGCTATGAATGAACATCTGTGGGTGAGTTTAACTCTTAATTAGTATTCACTACATGTAAATAATCCAGAACTAAAACACTAATTTATGTTAACAGTTAAGAACAAAACCCATGAGCGTTAACCCGTCAGGTTCTTGAGACGTCTTTTTTCTTGGTTGACATCATCTTGAGCTTAACTGATCATTCAGTGACAGTAGGGCTCTCAGTCCTTTCTACAGAGAATGTCTAATGTTGTCCATTGTGCTGCTTCTACACACTTGTTAGAGATCTGCACAAACTCGCCATAACCACTAAAGGCCTGAGCGGCCTCTGCTGTTTTGTAAACAGCATCTGTTTTGCATTTCTGGCTGAGTCTGTTGTTGAGCCAAAACCAATTATCTGTTGTTGTTCATCAGGATGTAAACACTCCTAAAATCAACCAGAGCTTGGGGTTTGAATCCTGTCGCCCCTCTGCACTCCTCTCCAGCTCCTCCATAAGCCCACTATCCGATTCTAAGATGAGGATGGCACAGCTAGCTTGTTTTTTAAACACTAGAGTATTGCTGAAGTGCCCACAGCTGAATAATGTCCGTTTTTTTTGTTTTTCCAGAGACAGGGCGAGGTGAGCAAGACAGCGTCAGCAGACAGCACCACAGAGGGATCTCCAGCTGACAACTTCACCGTGCTTTCAACCAAGAGCCTTTTCCTGGGCCAGAAGGTCAGTTCTCTTCTCTGATGATGCATCAGCAGAAGCTTCTCTGAATCAGCCGTAAAATGATGACAAATCTGAAGACAAATTGGTGAGACTGCAAAAAGTGGACCACCATGTCACCAAGGAAGACTGTATTTGACACAGTTAACCAATCTAATGTCCACACTACTAATTAGAAAACAGTTCTAGCAGACGATTTGAACATTTATTCTTCGTTTTTGTGAGATACTGTCCAAAAATTGTAATTTTGTCTTAAGTTGTACATTTTTGAAGTCTGTATCTGTGATGGTTACGACCTGAGTGAGTTCTCTCTTTCAGTCCTGCTGAAGCTCTTAAGCAGAATTTGAATCTGTTAAATAAATAGTATGGAGTTTAACTGAGCCATGTCATTTTACAGGCCATGCCTGGACATTTACTTTTGTCTGTGAGATGAATCAAATGCAGCATGTGATACTTAAAGATGCTGTGGACTGTTTTCTGCATCAGAAAACCGATTTAAAAACGTGATAAATGCAGCAACAGAAGCTGCACAAAATGCCAAACAAATACTTTGATTGCTGAGTGTATTCACATGACCTAAAAGCGATTTGGCTACATTTAGTGGCATCAGCAGAGCTGGACGTGTTTAACAGAAAACTCGCTCATTGTTTGAATGTTTCTGCAGCAGCGAATGCGTCACAGTCTGATCAGTAATTACTCTCTTACTAACAAAGATCATAGAAGAACCACTGATGTCACTCTAAGTTATTTTAGGGAACTCTTTTGGGAGCTTCCTCCCAGAAAACCTTTTCAGTTTCATGCTGTTTTCTATCTTCACTTCTTCTTGTTTTCAGTTCTCTGCACTTTAGCGCCTCTCTTAAGGCCAGAGTGATTCTAGCTGGTGAATTCTGAATTCTCTGTGATGAATTTTAAACAGTGAGATGCTCACTGACATCATATTTTAGAGGGATACCTTTTCCTGCTTCTGCGTTACAAAACTATCACGTTCACGCCTCGCCATGCAAGTTTCCACGACTAGCGCACAAAACAAACTAGATCTAACTTTGACCAATCGGAGACTCGGATTTGGTAGAGGCGTATGGATGACGTCCCCTTTAAATAACGGAAGTGCCAACATTTGAAAATTGATCATGGACATTTGTGGTTTGTGTGCAGCTGGATTCATAACAATAATAATGGATTGGATTTATCTTCCAGTGTGTCCATTTTTCATTCATACTTGCTGATGGTAACTACTGATGCAGCCTCAGCTGTCCTGGGGCAGACTGACAGACTGCCAGTTCATGCCTACAGCCCCTCTGACCATCACCGGGACATTCATGCACATTCAACCACCAGTGGAGCTACTCTGGAGGCAATTGAAGTGTCTTGCCCAAGGACACAAGGACAGTTGACTGGGGGGAGCGGGGTTCGCACTGCTGACCCTTGACCATTGGACGCCCTGCTCAACCGCCTGAGCCACTGCCGCCCATGTCTTTCATAAATCAGACAAGAATTGAAAGTAAGAAAAAATCCTGGAGCAAGATCCACCAGATTTGGACCGCTTTGACATTTCGCACCAAGCCTCTCCCAACTGTTCACGCACTAGTAAACACTAAAAAAAGAAAAGAAGAAGAATCCCCTCCCTGTTTGTCCAGTGTGAACACTGTGGGCTAAGAAAGCCTGGTCTGTTTGTAACTTTATATTTAGATTTTATTATACTATGAAAAATGTTTATTATTTTATGTCTGACCTGAAGTAGGTAATACGTTTTTCAACCACACCGCTTTGAATTTCAACTATTGCTCCAAGATTGATCCAGAAGCTAAAGGTATCCCTCTAATCTACAGAGAATCCGGTTTTAATGGCTCTGCTTCCTCACCTCTTCCTTCTTTGCTCCATTCCCTCTTCTGCATGCCTGCTCCTCCTTCCCCCTTTTACAGCTCAACCTTATCCACAGCGAGGTCAGTAACTTAGCTGGCTTTGACGTGGAGGGGGTCATCAACCCCACCAATGCTGAACTTGAGCTTAAAGACGACCTAGGTGAGCTCCCCAAGCCCTCAACCCGCCCCCCGGCCTCAGCGGGCTTTGACATGTGAAATCCTTGAAGGTTGTAGCTGAACATCACCTCCTGTAGTAGAGCGACCTGCAGGGGTTCGTGTTTTTTCCCACGGTGGCATGGCCCCCCCATTTAGACAGTTTCTATTAAAGTTGGTCAACAGAATTTGAAATTAGACACTATAGCTCTAAAGCAAATGACTGTGTGCTTATGCAGAAAAAAAAAAAAAAAGGTTTCAAGGTTTGTTTTGGAAATCAGGAAATCTAATTAAAATATACAAGTAGACTCAATATACATTTATGCTTAATTTTTTTTCTAATCCACGAGTTAAAATGTCCCTAGAAATCCTTTCTGCCATGCGGCTGCTGATGTGTTTTTACCCTGACCTTTGTCATCCATGCAGCAGTTCCTCCTAAATGAGTAAGAACACGTCAGGTTCTATAGAGCATCCAACTCCCCGCAAACAAGATGTTTAAGTGGAGAAATTCTGGCTTTCATTTTTCAGTTACAAGTAAAACGAGAGACGTATCAAGTCATTAAGCATTACTCCTTCTTTTGCTAAATAAATGAATTTGATCGCTCGCCTCTTCTAATGACAAGAAAAATCCTGACAGTGTGAAGAGAAATGAGACTATTTGGTTTCATCCGACATAAAACAGCTGAACTCTCTTTGTCTTGTCTGAGATGAAGAGCAGAAAGCAACTAATCAATAAAAAAGGAAAAGAAGTCTTGTTCCTCTGAGAGGAAAAGAACTTTCAAGGATCTCCTGAAAGCCGTTGGAAGCAGCTCGCTTCCTCTTGTGTGCAGACCTGCGGCGGTTCTTTTCAGGTTTTCATCCTTACAGCTGGCTGCCCAACGGCTGCGATGCCAGAGTTTTTATCCAAATGATGAAGATGGATGAGTGTAAACTGGATGTTAGTCACTGAGGGCAGCCTGGTGGATGGATCTGTCACCTGGAACCGAATCATTAGGTTTAGGAAGCAGGACGACAGCTGTCACATTGATTTTTCTAGAAAAGAAAAAGGAAATGTTTTAAAGAGGAAATTCCACCTGTCTTGCTTCCTAATTCCTAAAACTCCACCTTCCATTGCCTCATCCTTGTCTTCTGTGATCTTCTTAGCCACTCTTCCTCCCCTTCTGCTCTTCCTCATACTTTCTCATGTGGTGCTCCTGGTCATTCACTGTGTTTTACCACCATGTTGTTGCCTGTTGTTTGTCGTTGTCGCCTGTAGTTGCAAGTTGTCCAAGCCGACATCTCCATCGTGGAGAGCGATGCTGTCATTCACCCGACCAACTCCTCCCTCCACACAGGTGGTGAAGTAGGTAAAGAACCACCGACACCGTGGAGACTGCAGCTGCCTGTCTGCTCCTCGTCTGCGCAGCCACAGAGTCGGTGCTGCCGTCTGCGGACAAACGCCACAGCAGCAGCACTTCACTCGCTTACGACCAGGGATTTGTGAAAGGAGTTGAAGCTAAAGCTAAAGCTAGCACTGCAAACTCTGTTCAAACGTTGGTGCAGAAGCGATGGACGACATCTCCTGAGAAAATGGAGTTGCTGAGACTTGAAACATGCTGGAGGGCTGTTTTATTATGTATGTCAAGTCTGAGAACTTACTGGCCGTTAGCCAGTAAAACTAGCGGAGACGTTGTACCTGCACATATTCTCACGCCTGATATGCACTTAAACAACCTGGATTTAAAATGTCAGAGAAAAATATGAATTAAAAACATTTTTTTCTTTTAAGGACTGAAATCATGTGGCTACAGCACAACAACCTGTGCATGCTCTTCCATGCATGTTTTCATTCTCTGCAATACATTTAATGCTTAGTCCTGTTTGACCCCATGCTAAGACTGTTCAGTGATGTAACTATCACAGCCTGTGGAAAAGACATGGAGATACATTTAAGAAAATATTCAGCCAGAGGAATAAAGGTCTTATTTGGAAAACTCCATTTCCAAATGTCCAAACAGGACCGTCTCTGCTTTAGTGTTTGTAGTTTTTGTTGAACAGGTAAATTCTAAGAATCTGGTCAGTTTGATGTTTTTTTGTGTGTTTTAACTGAGTCTTGGTGTGTTAGAAAAGCCTTTGAACTGCAGTTTAAATCCTAATCCAATTCCTCCATTTGAACTGCTCAGGGATTCCGGTCCATTAGACTCTGGTTTACTGAGGATCTTGCTAAGTTTCAAGTCTCATGCAAGTTCATTTTCAAACACTTGAGCTTCAGACAACACCCACGCTTTTCCTGTGTCGCTCTTGTGCGTTAAACATGTAGCATCTGAAGGAGCATCTTCATGTTTGTGCGTTTTTCACATCAGAAAATGAAGCCACACAAAGCAGAGAGAGGTTATATAGCGATTTTTAAATCTACAGATTTTAATTTAGATTCTTTGTCATTCTGCTGCTGCTGGGTTTGTTCAACCACACTGACATGTGGTACATTTCCCTTGAAGCTTAGCATAAAAGTCTTGGGTTGGTCAGTGATAGAACTTGACGAACACAACAAAATAATTTGGTTCAAAATAGAGATTTTGATAGAGTTGATATTTAGCTTGTTTTTTAAAATCTATTTAAATATTACAATTAGTAGACAAAAAAACAACTCTGATTTTAGTCAAGTTGAAAAGCATTTCTTCCTCTTCAATACATCCCAATGTGAAATAACTTGTGAGCGATCAGAAAAAGTCACATTTGCTTCTCTGTATATTAAAAACAAATTTCCTTGTTTACCAGTTTAATTAAAAAAAACAAGATTTTCTGTTAATTACAAAACTTTCTCTAACCCTTCATAAACTGAAACAAATTCATTTAAATGTCAGTTTTGAGTCTTTTGATCTCACAGATTCTCTTAAATAAGGGGAAATGTTTGTGGGAGATGATTGACAGCTTGTCTGTCCGCCCGTCTGCCTGCCGCAGCGTCTGCCTGCTCTCGTCTGCATGACCGTCAGCCCCTGCCTGTTGCTCTGCGGTTGTGTCTGCCGTGTTGTGATGAGTTCACGTTGTTTCTTCTCCCACAGGCTCTGCTCTGGAGAAGAAGGGAGGGAAGGAGTTCACAGACGCCGTGCAAGAGCTGAAGAAGAAAAACGGCCCTCTGGAGGTGGCTGGTGGTAAGTGCACAAGTAAATCAGAGACGTCAAAAAAACGTGAAGAAAAGTGCTTCTCTTCCGCGGCACAGTGCGATGCAGAAAACCCTTGCAGCCAAGGGTTCGGCATCCCTCCGCTGCACGGGTTAGCCCTTCAAAAAACTATTTCGGACAACCCTACCCCTCCAAATGCCCCTACAATTGGAGGGGTAGGGAGAAACCGTAGGGGAAGAATTCCCCCCAGGGAGGCCAAGATGCATTCGATTAGTCTAAGAAATTGTTGGGAAGTTTTTAAAGTGAACTGTTCTATTCATGTTTGTCTCTTTTATTTGCAATAAAAATCCTTTGCAGATAAGTCAAATTAGTTTGATTGCTTAATGCAATCAAACTAATTTTCTTCTGTTTTCTTTCGAATGTTTTTTGTCTGTGTGTATCCTCTGCATACTTCACTCCATCTAAAGCTAATTTAGCTAATATTTCAGCAGTATGCTAGCTCATTTGTTTAATTTGGCATCTAATGAGATTTTGTTAGCTAGTTTGGCATCTAACTCATTTAACTACAATTTTACAAGGTTTCTTGAGAAACATTCAAATCCCTAAGCAATTTAGGCACTTCCTTGCATTTCCACTTTCAGTATTCTTTTTTCTGATATTTATGGACAATTTTGCTTACTTCTGCAATTTATCGTTTTTATTCCACATGTGGTTTTTCTGCAGTTAAACTAAATTAACAGCTTTGCTTTCTAAATGCTCTTCTGCAACTTTACACTTATAGCTCCAAAAAGCTTCAGCAATTTATTCACCCTTTTTCCTTTTAATAAACTTCATCTTTTTCTGCTAAAAGTTATGCGAATAAGGAATTAAAAGCATTCACCTTCAGCAATTACGCAATCAAACGCAGGAAATGCTACTTTTCTAGTTTTAGTTACGATAATATTGTTTGATTGTAAAACAATATCTCAATATTTCATTATGTTAAAGCACAGTACATTTTGCTCCACTAGGCTTCTGACTACAGTACCCATAATGCTCCTACAATCTATCAAGCGATGCAACTTTGTAGTTTATCAAAGTCGTACTGAAGCAGATTTTTGAGCCCAGTGCACCACAGAAAAGGAGGTTTGAGGTAGTACACGTTCAGAATTCACACATAAAGTGCACTTTTGATTTTTGAGATTATTAAAGGGTTTTGAGTTTGCTTTATGGTCCATTAAATATGGTAAGTCAGTAGCCAAACAGCAGATGAGCTCAGAAGAGAGAGGTGGTCAATAATTACAATAATGATGACATGGCTAAGAAAGAAAAACCAGTACGACCCCTGACGGTGTGAGCCAAAAATCCTGCAAAACACTTCGTATACAGAAAGAGTCGTTTCAAGCATAAAATAATTGGCATGCTTCCTTCCTGCAAAACAAAATCCAAATACATTAAAGAAATTGTTTTTAGGCGACTGAAACTGTTGAGTCAAGAATTGTTACAGTTTCCAGTTTTGCTTTTATAACAGCTGAATTCCTTCCAAGCTGAAAGGATTTCTCTTTCCAATCTATTGCAGGAGTTTATGTTTCTTTGCTTTGTCTTTCCGACATGATGCCTTTATAGATTGTTCTTTAAACTCTAGATTTAAAATGAGTTTGCCCCAAGCTAAGTTAAGTTCTGTTGGACATGAAAGGCAGGTTCTGCACTCAAGGACAGACGTCGTCTTTCTTAAAAGACAACAGAAATACTGAACTCATTTTGTCATAAACGTCATCAAAGACCTTCAGTTCTGGCACTTTAAGCACAGGCGCGGTTTTATGGTGGTACTTTGGAGCCGTCTGAACATCACACAGCAGGGCTTTGAGGAGATGCTGGGATCTGGATCAGCCATGACCAGAAGATGACTGTAAGATCTTTAAAATATATCTTCCATCTCCAGTCCTCACATAGTTTTCCAAACTGTCAAAATACAAAAATTCAGTGTTTTTTCTTTCATATTTAAAATATGTTCAGTTGAAATTTCTTTAAAGAAAATCAATTTGACTCATTTCACTTTTTTTTGAAAACATAGAAGAGTCTACATTTATCTATATATAGATATATAGAGATATATATCTATATATAGATATATATATTTTAATAGCAAATTTTAGTTATTTTAAGCTTATTTTAGATGTAAGGACCATTTTTTAACCTCAGTTGTTTGATGTTGAAGGATAAAAAAAGACTTGGCATTCTTAACACGCATGGAGAAGCTAGAACAGGAGTGTCCAACTCATTTTCACTGAGGGCCACATCAGCATAGGGGTTGTCCTCAAAGGGCCAGATATAACTTATAGATGTAAAAAAATTGTAATGAAAAATAAATGTAACTACTCCTTAATGTTGAATAACTCATTAAGAGACATTAAGAACTGAAAACCTTTTACGCTCTCGCGGGCGGGCCTTGAGTTTGGCACATGTGAGCTAGAACATAGTTTAGCCGCTGATTTTTGTACGGATGTTGTGGTTTCCTCTGGTCAACAAAAACAAACACAATAGCTGATCATGCACGGACACCATCACAGACTCTTCCAACCAAAAGATGACACAAATTGAGCTTTACGGGCTTTCTGCAAGCCATGATGATGATGAGGAGCAGACCACACGCAGTAGGAATGGCTGAGCTCTGTGGAGTTTCTTTATCCTTCATGCTCCAGCTGGAAATCAGCTCCTCCTCAGCTCTGCCTGTAAACTCACTGCCAGCTTTCTCCCAGCAGTCATTAGCTTTGGCTGCGCCGACTCTTTACAGCTGCTGGGTGGATGGAAAGCTGAACTCCACAGAACAGACTGCTCTTGTTTGTCTTTTCTCACCTCTGAGAAACCTCTTTCTGCTCCATATTCCTTCAAAGACCAATTTCAGAAAATGTAAATGTTCATTTAGCACTTTCAGGTTATTTTATCTTTCTTTATCTAACTGGAAACAAGCTTCTCTGATCTTTGTCCTAATTAGCCTGAACTGTAAAACGCAATGGAAAATATCCAGGAGGTTTTGAACCTTCTGTTGAATTTTTAAAGGCCCTTCCTGGAGTTCAGTGACACAGCTTTGTTGGATAAACTGGATAAGCTAGCAGGAGAGCGTGTAAATAAATGACTCTCAAAATGAACTACTGCCGCTCTACAGAAACTGTCCTTGAAAACAACACACCTTTTTTTGATTTGGCCAAAATAAAAAAAGCGTAATCATAATTAAATGACTTTTCCAGATCAAGAATTTTTCTGTGCAAATCCTTTATTAATGGATGGAGGTTAAGTCTAGAATTACGACAAAGAAAACAAAAGTTAAGGAGGACTTTGACTGTAATTTTTTACTTCAAGTGTGTTTTAAAAAACCATTTTTTTGCGGTTGCCTGTTTATCTTTTGGAACAGAAGCAGCTTTCTCCCTCCATTTTTAGGATGGGTTGTTGTAAAGAAAGCTGAAGCTATAATTAACCACAGATCTCCAGAAGATATCCAGCATCTTCCTGCAAACTCAGAAGAACTGAGGTTTCTTGACCTTTAGTGACCTTCTCCACAAATGTTTCTTCCTCTGGTTAGAAGTTGAGCTTTAAGCCATGAGTGTTGGACGTACAGAGAATCCATGAGACTCTTTAGATGCACAAACTAACCTGCTGGCAGATTAGTAATTACCAGGAGAAACTTGACAGTTGTGGTTTTTAGAGGTTCATGGACTTGGTAATCCAGATCCTGGAGTCACCTACAGGTGACACAGTGTGTGGTCTGGTGTTGGACTCTGGTTTCTTTGGAACAGAAGCGGTGCTGGTGAGAAGGAACAGAAGATGTTTTGGTTTGCCAAAGTAAGAACAGACTGGGCAGAAATCTTCAGAGATGGGATCAACTGAGCTGATGTTACTCCAGTTTTATTTATTGTGTTCCTTTTAGATTGTTCATATTGTACGGTGGTGGTGATGATGCCGTCATGTCTGTCCAGCATTTACCCAAGCAGCATGTCACATCTGTAGCCGCTGAACTTTTCCTTTTGTGTCTTCAGCTACTTTAACTGCTGGCTTTGGACTTCCTGCTAAATACGTCATCCACTGCAACAGTCCTGGCTGGGGCTCCGATAAGTGTGAGGAGATGCTGGAGAAGACGGTGAAGAACTGCCTGGCTCTGGCGGATGAAAAGAAGCTGAAGTCTGTGGCTTTTCCCTCCATCGGTAGTGGAAGGTAGAGAAAGTTCCCGAAATTTCAAAGCTTTAGCGTTTACTCAGATATAGTGTCTAATTATATGGTTCTTTTCTAGCTTCATGGTCCAAAGCACTTTACGGTCGCTGGTCCGGGACCAGAAATCACTTTCTGACCCGTCTTTCGAGGTGGTCTCGGTTCGTTTCCAATCAGACTGAGCTTTGGTTCACTCTGTGATTCCTCACTCTGAATACAATCTGTTCTCGTAGCGGAACAAACTGAACCAAAACGGCCACCGTAGCCGACGTAAACAGAGTACCAATGAGCCTCAGACAAATGTAAAGCAACAATTACAGAAAAAAAGCTCCAACTCCTTACTTGTTTGAACGTTTATTTTAACACAGCTGAAAATGCTATTACATGCTTTTCTGGGTCTCGTTTCGCAGCACGCCGGCGGCGCTACTGTGACGTCACTCAAATATCTACCTTGTATTTCCATTACAGAATCCTCTTAAAACAATGCCATTAAACCTCACCGACGAGACACAGCAACTCATTGAAATGTGATCAGATGGATTCAGGCTCATCAAAACAATTTTTAACATCATCCACATTGCTTCTCTCTCACTTCTCACTGTTTTCCCAAACATCTATGTGTCATAAACCCTTATCGTACCTTCATACCGGACGTCTTCTCATCACTGCAGTTGCTAGCATCCTCTGAGTGAAAGCGCACACGGCACGTCTCCTTGACAGTCACCGCCTTGCACCACGCCTCCACTGTACCAAAGTAACAAGTAAAAAGTTTTGTTCTCAACGTTCATAACTGGTAATCGAAATATAAAGTTTTGTTAGCGGAGCACATCTGTCTTTCTCTTGTTGTTTTGATCGGCCTCTCGTAGTTCCTGGCCAATGACTGTAGAGATCTTTAGTCATGTGGTTTGTTTGCTTTGGTCCTGAACAGGATGGTCCGCTTGATGGCAGTCTGAGTACAGACCAAACGCAAGGTTTGGGACTTGGTCCGGAACAAACTAACTCCAACTGTAGGCGACGAACATGCGCTAGTTACCAGTGAAAAAAAAGAAGAAGCGTGAACACCATGTGCTAAACGCGGGTTCAAGAAAACGCTTTTAGCACATTTAATCCCATGCCTGGTGTGAAAGTAGCGTGAAACAGACCGGCGCTCCCCTTACGATGCATCGGCTTCTCTCTACGACCCTCCACGGGCCCAGACGACCCAAAAACCCCTCCAGGTCACCCGTCAATACAACTAAGGCTTTCTCTGAAGAAGAAATGAAGCTGAAGTTTATAAATGCAATGAATCTAAGTGCAAACATCACATCAAAACAATCGTGTGTTTTGACTGTTTGGTCAGGAACGGCTTCCCAAAGCAGACGGCGGCCCAACTGATCCTGAAGGCCATCTCCAGCTACTTTGTGGCCACCATGTCTTCCACCATCAAGACCGTCTACTTCGTGTTGTTCGACAGCGAGAGCATCGGCATCTATGTGCAGGAAATGGCCAAGCTGGAGACCAGCTAAAGCATGGAGTATTCTCTTCTCCCCCTCCTTATCCTCAGCCTTTTTTTAATTTCTATTTTTCATCCCTGACAGGAGAGATGAAGGTGTTTACTGGTGAATTGTTTAATATGAAGAAAAGAGAAGATTTTAAAGGCCGGGAACTTGTTTTTTTGCATTTCTTTGTCTTCTTCCTTTCTGTCTGATCTGGTGTTTTAATGTAGACGTGTGCTGTTCATTATGGGGTCTTCAAAAACATATACCAGTTGGTTCAACGCGTTTTCATTTATAGCTGCACCTCAATTACAAGACTTTTTTAGAGAAGTCTGATAAATACGGGTTAAAATACGTACAGGGAAGAAAAAAAATCTGGTCTCTTTCTGTTAAACTCAACATCACGTAGAAAATAATCATGCGATTTTCTTTTGGCAACAATTCTATTACACCTGTTGTAATGTGTTATTAAAAGGTAAAGCGGGAAGAAAATACTTTGTTTAGGTGATTGAAAACAGAACAGTAGAATGAATATTTGTGTTGTGTGTTTTGCCTTTGTTCTTAGAGGCACAACATTGTTTGGGTGCACTGCAGAGAGCTCAGATACCCACAAACATTTGAAAAGATTTCTTTTTTTTGTGGTGTTTGTACCACAAATACACCTATGTATGGGCTGGGACTGGATATCTGAGGTTTTTTGCAGGGCATCGGTGGTTTCTGTTGTGTGTTCTAAATAGATGTTTATATAAATGGAGTATTTGTGAAATGGTACTGGTAAAATATTGGACCGTAACTTGGAGTTTGTACTTTTCTGTTTTAATTTTCACAGTGATTCTAAATGGCAAAGGATTTGGAAGAAGAAAAAAAGATTGTTTTGTGTTTTAGTCTTTTTTTTTTTTACCCATGCATGTAATGTTCTCATCGTTGCTGGAAATGGAGGCTTTCTGCTGCTTCTTTTGGTTTGCTCCTGCAGTCATCCACCAGCAGGTGGCGCCCTCAGACCACACCGTGGATTGGCAGCCATCCTTTCTGCACAGAATCAGACCTCCTCATTGGCCGATTTGGGTTGGATTTGAATTGGAAAAGAAGGACATGTGGATTGGTGAATCTGACTGCTCTTCTTTATTTGGACTTTTAAAAAAGATTGACTTTCTTATAACAAAAGAAAATATATACATATATATATAAAAAGCTTTCTAAAGATCTAGTACAAAGAAAAACAAAAGCTCTGTACACACTCCGGTAATAAAAGACCTTTAAAACTCTTAGTGTGTCTGATTTAAATTTATGTGATCATTTCAGAAATGCAATGATTTTCCTGAATAGTGGATTATAAAATGTTTTTTTTTTTGATTTGCCAAGTCCTTCTGATTCACTGAAATTGGATTAAAAGAAGTGTTGCTCTTGCTCAGCAACAAATCAAAAAGCTGCTAAGAAACCTTGGGAAGTAAAAAAAACATCTACATATTCTCTGCATATTGCAAAAGATATGGCAATAAGTTCATTTAGTATTTAAATTGTTAAAATCACTCCAACCATAAGGATTACATTTTAATTAAAATATATTTGACTCAGCACAGAGTGATGCATATGACAGTTAATGCAGGTACACACTTATTTCCTGAGGGACTGTTTACAAAAAATTACGATGAATATATTCTCACAGAGTTTTAACTGATGATAACTGGAGAAAAAGAGTTGTGTAAAAGTAAAAACCACTTAAGAATTAAAAAAAAGAGAAATAGTGGTAGAAATAATCTTCAAATTTATTAACTGTGACAGGTTTACTGTAAATATCTTTACTCATAAGAAAATCAAATGATGTATAATCAGACTTTAGCATGTGAATACAAAATAATTGGCTGCCTTATTGTGCTGGTCAGATTTTGAGGTGTTTACTTGGAGAGGAAGACAAATCTGAGACAACGTTGCTAGTTTTTATAAGAACTGTAAAATTAAGAGAAATCGTCAGATGATAAATAAGTTGTATTAGGTTTGAAATAGAAACAGCCAAGAAAAATGCACAATTTAACTTTGAAATATAGAATTGCAAAAATTTTTTTGACAGTTTTGATATTTTATATGTAACCCTTGTTCCTAGGCACTTTAACATTGGGATTTGGGTCATCTAGACCCACTAGACAGTGCTCTGAACCTTTTTTCTTCAATGATTTGTGATCTTCACTGGTGTCCATGGATTACATGAAATCTTTCCACCTTTATCCACCTTTGTCATGGTAGGGAGAACACGTCAATGTAAGGGTGGGGTCATAGCACAAGGTTTAAATGTTATTTAAACAAATTGTTTGTGTGACAGGGCTCTTTATATCAGAAACAGGCTTTTTTATATATTGATACAGACATATTTTGGAGTTTCATTCATTTCTGTCTGCATTTGTTGTTTCTCACCTGGAGAACATTACTGATCTTGGATCAGTATAGTTTGGTCTCAACCACCTTTAGGAGTTTTATTTCATCAACTAGCAAACCTGCTAACATTTGCTGGGGCACAGAGAACGGCAGTTTGTTTTTTTTGGTTTTTTTTTAGCAAAGAACAAAAATATGGTTTAAAATTTATAAGAAACGACTATAGGTTTGTGAATAAAAGTAAGGAGAAATCGGGAAACTTAACCTTTGACCTTTTTGTTCATACTTTAGCCTATATATACTCTCGATAAATTATCTAGAGTACAATATAAAACAGGTTTATTATTATTACTTCTTCTGCCTATCAGTACTGAGACAGAGCTTTTGAAAAAGATGTATAGAAAAATGTCACTTGTGTTCTCCTTTCCTCACAGTGGTTTGGTCCACCTGGCCTCCCGTCACGTTGCTGTGCTGCATTTTGGGTGCCTCGGAAGTTTTAAATGACACAACTTTTCCTTTAAAATCTCTTGGAGTAATCATTTACATTATCCCAAGCTGTTTTCAATTATATTTATCAATTCCTATAATAACTTATGTGATGAAAAAGTGTTTGGGACTTGGCTACTACTTATAAAATACTTCTAATCTTAGCAAAAAGTTAAGTATAGATGACCATAGCATTTGCACTGTATAAACCATGTATGTGCAGAAGGTATAGGCCTGAATACTTTTTCAGACAAATTAAAACATTTTAGTTTACAATATATATATTATATAAAAAGTAAAGGTCAAGTATACTGTCTCAATTTCAGTATAATAAGTACTTTTAGTTCACTTAAACAGGCAATTTTTGCTAAAGGTTAGAAAAATGATTTTATTTCATTTTCCTTAACCTTGGCATTCGGAGCAGACAACAAGTAAGAATTTGATTCTGCAGGGAAACCCGTTTCTTACTGTGCATATGACATTAAACCCTATGAATCTTGAATCTTTGAAAGTAATACACTTGAAGTTTATTTTTTCAAGTATCCTTGAGTATAAGTATGGTTAGTATACTGCAGACCATGTATGGGTAGTGTAAGTATACCAACTAAATACAAA
Source organism: Oryzias latipes (assembly GCF_053564925.1). Classification (NCBI taxonomy): domain Eukaryota; kingdom Metazoa; phylum Chordata; class Actinopteri; order Beloniformes; family Adrianichthyidae; genus Oryzias; species Oryzias latipes. The sequence continues at coordinate 4,124,506 of NC_136250.1, forward strand.
CATTTTAAGTTTACAATATGTAGACCGTATATAAAAAGGAAAACTTCAAGTATACTGTCCCACTTTTAGTACTGACTAAGTATACTTGCAGTACACTTAAAATAAACTACTTTTTGTAAGGCGGTGAAGTTCCTTTAGCTCTTCTGCTATCTTAGATGACCCCACCCTTACTTTGACGTGTTCTCCCTACCATGACAAAGGTGGATAAAGGTGGAAAGATTTCATGTAATCCATGGACACCAGTGAAGATCACAAATCATTGAAGAAAAAAGGTTCAGACCACTGTCTAGTGGGTCTAGATGACCCAACCCCCAATGTTAAAGTGCCTAGGACAGCACAAGGGTTACTTCAAGAACTGTGTGAAGTTAGGAATAATAATCTTAAGTGTATAATAAAATGAAGTTGCATCTTATACTTAGAACACAATCCAAACGGAAAAAACTGTTTTATTATTCCTGCTAAGGGTAAGATTTATCCTGCCTGGTTGTTGGGTTGAGCCCGGGTCCTGGTCCTGTTCTGGGGCAGAAATACCGGCAGGGGACAGAGAGGACAGGGGAGTCAGATGGGGGTCAGTTTCCCAGCCATCAAGGGAGGCCAGGACCTAAGACCTCCTCTGAGGGCGCCCATCTAAAGCCTAATCCCCAGGAAATACATACAGGTTTGGCCCCCTCCTATGACCCCTCCCATCTCTCTCCCTCCATCTCTCCTTCCATCCCTCCATCTCTCTGTGCTTCTTCTGCCAGACAGAAAAGCCCTGTAAATTCAAAGCATCTGTACGGGCAAGGGCCAATCCGAGGGCTGCCTTTCCCAGAGCCTGCGCAGATGAAATTTTATTCTTTGCACGAAAAAATTTACAGAGGGAGGGGGGAGAAAAAACAGAAAATAAAGTTAAGCAAACAAAGTGGAAAGATCAAGGAGGAGAAGAGATGAGGGGTAAGGAACTGGTCATGAGAGACCTGCCCCACTCTTCATTGTATTTATAAGAAGAAAGCAAGGTTGTCCTCTGTGAGGCTCACTGCAGCAGCACCAAGCCTCCAATCGGCTTTGATTTGGACTATTAAAATTGTCAAAACAAACACTTGTTTTCCTGATTCAGTCGTCACCTTCTGGTCTATCAGTTTCCATTTAGTTTCAGTTTGTTCATGTTAAAGAATTCACAGTTTGACGAGTTTTTCTCTTTAACCCTTGTGCTATAGGCACTTTACCATTGGGAGTTGGGCCATCTAGACCAGTGTTTTTCAACCTTTTCTGGGCCACGGCACACTTTAACCTTAAAAAAAATCCCGCGGCACACCAGCATCAAAAATTAAAAAAAAAGGAGAAACTCATAGTCTGTATTGATCCACAGCCCCTCCGCAATCTCACATGCATTTTTGAGATAATTGTTGCAGAAAAAGCTGGAAACTGCAGCTGTTTTTTTTCTAAAAGATGCAATAAAAGATAAGTTAGAAGATTTAAAAACAGTTTAATGTGTGTTCGTTGGTTTCAAGACGTTTAACAACAGATCTCCGTATGCGCTGTCACGCTCACAACCCAATGCATCATGGGAGATGTAGTGCATGTAACGGCCGGAGATCGTTTTTCGGAGCTTTATTGTTTTGTTCACTTGTTCCACGGTCTGATACCGGATTCTGTGGAAAGCTACACCGCTAAAGACGAGCTTTAGCTGCTATTTTTTTTAGAACTGAGCGACTTTACGAGCTAAATCGGGACAAGGAAGTGAAGACTTTAACCACTTCTGATTGGTCAGACTGATGACATGTGATTAAGCCTTAAAGAATGATTGGTGGAGACAGTTAAAGGGACGGGACGTTTCCAAAATACAGCCGAAGGTGCAGCTGAATCGCGGTACCTTATCAAAATGTCTTTAATAAAATAAAATAAACGCAAAGAAAAAGTATTTTATGATCTTTTATATTCCTAACTCCTCAGTGTTTTATCAGGGGCTGTTTGGATGAACAGAGAGCTGAAATCCTGGAGATGGAAAATGTTTTTAGATCAGTTAATGAGGGCAATTTCCCACGGCACACTTGACCATCTCTCACAGCACACTAGTGTGCCGCGGCACACTGGTTGAAAAACACTGATCTAGACCCACTAGACAGTGCTCTGAACCTTTTTTCTTCAATGATTTGTGATCTTCACTGGTGTCCATGGATTACATGAAATCTTTCCACCTTTATCCACCTTTGTCATGGTAGGGAGAACACGTCAATGTAAGGGGGGGGGGGGGTCATCTAAGATAGCACAAGGGTTATTTTAGAGTGATATATTTATTCACTGCTAAGAAGAACCCCGTCACAAATCCATTTTGGGATTAGCATTGCTGGAGCCTATCCAAGCTACTACAGGTTCACCCTGGACAGGTTGCCTGTCCATCACAGGACATGCAATTCTGGACTGTCGGAGGAAGCCAGAATGCTTGAAGAAAACCTGCGTGAATGAGGAGAAAATGTTAACAGGCTCCTAGCTGGGACTTGAACCAGGTCCTTCTTGCTGTGAGACATGGGTGCTAACCACTACACCACCATCCATCCCTCCATCTTTTCTCTAACACCAACCCAGCTGCTGTTGGGCAAATGGGTACAAACAGGTCGCTAGTCCTCACATACACATTAACCCTTGTGCTATCTTAGATGACCCCACCCTCACATTGACGTGTTCTCCCTACCAGTCCTACTAGTCCTTTAACTTCCTGTTGTAGTGTAAATCCAATGAACCCTTACATTTGTTTTTCATACTGATCAATTAACCCCACCATGAGGCACTGACAGAGTGATGCACAGTGTTTCATCTGAGCCATCCTTTATAAACTCCATCAGAGAATATGTTAACGCAGAATCAGAAACCAGGCTTAAACAGCCTCTAGTGGATCTGCGGTGCTTAATCTTATGATCCATAACCATTAAACAGAACTGCACAAGGAATGTCCACACAAACCAAACACCAGCGCCACCTGACTCCAGTGCACCATCATCAAGCGCAGCTCCTCAATGGGACGGAGGGTCTCTCTGGTTGTAGCCTCCTGGTGCCAAAGCAATAAATCAATCTTGTCATGGAAAGTGCCTCACTGCGACTCTGAAACCTCAACAGGGTTACGTGGGATCCCACGCTGCAAAAAACCCACACTGTAAGGCTATTTAACACAGGAAACCTGATAGTTTGGCTCTTTTTGATGGCCTGATTCCCAGGCTTAAGAGAATAAATTAAATGCAATCCCTGCCTAGGCCTCAGCTGCAGAGTGGGGGCACACTGATTTAGGATTTTCTGTGGGGAGCCCCCCCCCCCTTTCTTGTGCTCTTCATCCATGACTCCCCTTCACCGGTCTCAGACTCAGTGTGAAAAACAGTAAATACGGTGTTGGAAAACACATGCTTTCAGACAATAACAGAACTTTAAAGGTTCTGTCTTGATCCCAGATCTGCCACTTCAGTGTTTGGGGCTTTGAAAAAGCTGCCAGTCATTCAGCAAAGATGAGCTCCATCCACAGATTCTAACAGAATGGAACCACAACACTCAAGTTAACAACAACAAAAACTGATGTAGATTGTACTTCTTTTGATCCACAAAGGTCAGAGGTCATTTCTGTAACAATGTCATTGGCGTTTTTCTTTGCCTGAAATAATTACCTGCATTTCAGTGACTTAAAGACTAGATGTTTTTTTTCCACACCAAACCAATGTACTATAATCTTTATAGACACTAAATGACAGAGAAAACAAAAAGAAGAAGTAAAAATGTGTTGAAAAAAAAAGGAAAATAATGTAAAATATTACAGAGAAAAACTTACTGACACCTCAAACTGATTCCACCACAAAAATATATACATTTCTTTAAAAAAAAATAAAAATAAACAGAATGCAATTGCATGACAAAAAAATGAAAAGGGTCAATGAAGCAATATGTCAAAGAAGTCTAAAAAACTGAATTTTAATGATCGGTTATGACTGCAGGTGAAAATTTGTGTCAATGCCACTTGTAATACGTGTTTCCCTGATGTGATCAGGCAAAGTTCTGTCCATGTAATGTTAGAAAGGAAAGTCTTTCACTCAGTTTACCTCCATCTGTCATCAGCAGCCAAACACAGATCCTCCATGATTCAGAGCAGCGGTGGGTGGCCGCTTGGATGTTCTCATCCTAAATGCTGTGAGCAGACGGACTGGAAAAAGGTCTGAACCAGAGCTGAGCTGCTTTTGGTTGTAACTCAAACGTAACTAAGCAAAAAAGTCCAATTTTCTATCTTAAAACCCAAATAAAAGCCCCAGTTTGTGTCAGAATTCCCTAACTACTCACCACCTAGTGGACTATGCAGACAGAGTGTTCACCGTTCAGGGGTGTCCAAATCTACAATTCTAAATCTACAGTAGAATTGCACCAATCTCAATTTTAACTCACTTTTTTTAAGAACCTGTTGGCCAGCAAGATTGACTCCTCACTTCTGTTAGGCTACTTAGGACTTTGTGTGCCCCAACAAACCACACGACAAGCTTTTTCATTCATGTTTTGTTCATGCTTGTGTTGAAATGGTTAAATCTGGCAAATTTTGTCATATGTGTATTTTGCCAAATGCTTTTTATCTCCTCCTGTCCTCACAGTGACTTTCTAACAGCTGACTCCTGCAGTTTTACATCTAGTAGTTTGTCATAAATGAAAGGTTTGTGAAACCTTGAAATAGTGTCGCTCCCTGTTGTTTTATATTTTATTCTATGTGTTTGAAGATTTTGTGAGTTTTGGTGTTTTGCCTCTTAACACCTACAGTGATTGTGTTACACAGGGACAGAAGTGACAACAAAAGTTTATAAAATGTGTAATTCTGCTCTCTGAACCAAAAGAAAAACAATACTCGGGACAAAGTTTCCATTTCAAGGTTCCATCCTTACCCATTTCTTTGAGTCAATGATCAGCAGTGACTGTTTATCCTGTTGTTACTGAAGCCTGAAGACATTTCTGCAAATGTTAGATAAACTGTTTCAATTGGAGTCAACAGCTAAACATGACAGTGAATTTCTCCTGAACAGCGCTCCGGGGTAAGGACCCCTATTTTTTTTATTGGTCTGGCCGTAATCTGAAAGTTACACTGAGGTTACGCCGCACTCAGACATCTTCACACACGTATTAACACGTCTGTCATACAGGATGTTTGTTGTTTGTTTTCTGCACACACAGGCACAAGCTGCCTCTCTTTGTCTGCAGGTCAATCTGCAGGCCAGATCAAAGGGTCAGGTCCAGCAGATAAACCCGGGACCCTGGAGGTTGCAACTCTCTGTATATCTGCAAATCATTAAGCTCCAGCTGATTGGCTGCAGATCACCAAGCAGTCCCAGAGGATTCTGGGTCAGATAGGGAGGGATTTGTCCGAGCCTCTGCCGTCGACCTTGCTGCCACTCATGCAGACGTTTCTCCATCGCTCAGCTTTGTGCCTCCACATGCTCTGAACTAGACAGGAGAGCCACTCAGGACACCCCCGGAGATAAAAGCCTCTTCACCTCTGACAGGACGGAATCTCTCTGAAAACACGCCATGCAAATTATATTCTCTCCTGGCTTTGAATGAGACTTCTCCAAGGAGGAATTCTTTTGAAAGGAGACAAATATTCAGCCGGTTGAATGTCTGGAGGCTTTATTAGGCAGAAAATTTTTCAATGGGCAGCGAAGGGCCGTGCTTGTTCCTGCTTGATTTGGAAAACTCTTCCAACAAAGTGGAGAGGGGTGGATGAATGGGGCCATGTGTCATCACTGCTGACACGCTAAATGAAGGATAACAACACATGAAAGTTCAGTTTGAAGAGAGGACCGGAATGAGGAGAAGAAAGGAGGGAAAGAAAATGAAAAGAAGGAGGGACTTCAGAGAAAGAACAAGGAAGAAAGGTGTGCCAGAGGAGCACCAATAGTTCACTAAACAAAAGAAAAAAAAATCTGCTTAAAAAAAATGCAAAGATTCTGTTGCTGTTATGCAAAAGCTGGTGAAACAATTCATTATCACGATGATGAACGCTCTCCGGTGAGTGACATCTCACTTTCACTTTGAGTGAAGGGAGCATCCAAACATCCCAAACACTCATGCAGCCCCTACCATCGACTGGAAACCAATCCCCCCCCCCCCGTGCTCCAAACAGGAAGTGCTGGTTTCAAGAAGCCAAAGTTCCACAGACGTCTACAGGGAACCAAACAGATATTACTCAGTCGTATCCGTCAGAATAACTATTCTTGCTCTGATACTGTTTTTTTCTTTGGATTGATTTAATTTAATGTGTCATGGTTTGGGTTTGTTGTCTTGTTTTTCGTCCTTGTTCTGTCTTGTTTGTTTCTGTTTCCTGTTTTATTTTGAAAGTTCTCCTGTCTTGTCTGTTTTCTTGAGTTTTACTTCCTTTGGTCCCCATCTGCCCTGATCGTGTTCACCTGTGTCTTGTCTGTCCTGTCTGTATTTAAGTCACGTCTTTGCCTTCCTCCTGTGCTGGTTCATTAGTCTTGTCATGGTGTTTCATGTCATGCTGTCTCTTGCCACGTCAAGTAAGTTTTGTTTGTTCAGAAATCCTGCTCTGCAGCGCTTTGTGTTTGGTTTTTGTCTATTAAATCCATTAGACTCTGATCCTCGTGCCTCCGCCTCTGCTACTGGGTCCTACCGGCTCTCGAGCCACCCCTCAACCGTGACATATTGGTTTATTCTAGACAATACAACATTAAATGACACAGATTTATCAAACTCAATTCAGAAACAAATACATGATTTCATTTAAGTGCAACGAAAAATGAATGAAAATGCAAATTAAAAATTAAGATGAAAATAACTGTAAATACTTATAATCACATGGATAATCATATGGAGATTGATGCATACAATACACACTCAGGCCACATTTTATTTATTAGTGATTATTAAAATCAAGTACATATTTTTATAGTTGCCAAAATCCAGTTCTTGTCAGATCAAGTGCAGTAACAAAATAATAGACTGCTTATTGATCATCCTCAGAAAACAGTCTTTCCTAATTTCAGTAAATAAGTTCTTGCTAATCCAATTTTCTTTATTTCGTTTATATTGCATGTTATTTGAATTATAAACAGACCCATCAGATGGCTCAATAAAAGCATGTTCAATGTTTGAAGAGTTTGACAGATTTCCTGTAGCCCGCTTTGAAGTGGTAGAGGTGTGGACTTCCAACAAGCTCACTCCTGATTGGCTAGAATGGTTGCCATAGAAATGTTCCAACATGGCAACATCCGTATCGCAAAAGAAATAATGATTGAATATATATTGATGGCCCACGATCTACGGCATAAACGTTGACTATTCTAAAAGTAAACTCACTCAGATCTTCTTAAAATGTTTCCTATATGTTCTGCTTTATTAGCTGACAATAATTTACTTGGGAAAAGTCACATCCTTGTATTTCCAGCTCTGCTTGTGCAGATAAAGCACAGCAGTGAGCTGGCATCTGACACTTTCCTCATAGGGCATCAAACTTTGCATACATAACTCTAGTCTGTATAACTCATGGGCTTTTACTACATATTCAAGTTGCTTGGAATGTTGGGAATAATCTCGTGTATCATCTCCAAACTGAGGGTTATGTTCCATACAACCTTGGCATGTCAGCAACAAGCACTATGGTGTGGCTGACTAGAAAGTCCTGAACAGACTGGTGGAACACCTTTTGGTGAAAGAAGTTTTCTGGCGTTCCCTCACCAAAAAAAATAAAAAAAAATAAAAGGCCTGTCATCATTCAAAGCATTTTGAATGGCAGAAGAAGCAGTTTGGTGTTGGCAGATATGCTGCCATCCCACAAATGTGTGATCCTTACTGATGTGGGGCCAATTTGACTTGAGGAATGACATGTTTTGACATTTTGTAGTTTGCAAAATCAAACACTGAAATGTTTGTTCTGGTTATACTCGAGCTACCCCATGCTGAACAAAAGTCTGCTTAGAGCACATCACATAATAATGCCATCTATTGAACATGTTACACTTTATTGCATCACGCCTTTCCACTTGTGCAACAGCAGAATTTTGTTTGCAATGAAAACACATTTTTCTCATGTTGGAACTTGAAGCCAAAGTAATCATCTTCTGTGCAGGAAGAGGCCATTGGTCTCTTTGTTGAAGTGTTACGTTGTGGTGTTGGGACACGAAACACATTCATTATAGCTCTTGAGAAAAAGTGAGAACAATGGTAACTTTTGTACCAATAAGTCTCAGAGTTTCCTCCACAGGTTGTTTGCATTAAAGGTAGAAAAAGGAGAGACAGGATGCTTTTCCATCACTAAGTTGTGCAATAAAATGCACAAGCTTTAGCAAGGAAGCTGCATCTGCAGCATCTCACGAACAAGCTGAGAACATTTACAGGTTTGGTTTAAAAAACCTTAATTTAAGAATCTGCCCAAGGTAATATGAAGTAATTTGTACTATGGCAAAATATTACATTTTTTGGGCATCAGTCAAAAATAATATTGAACTTTGTAAGATTGGGTATCTACAGCCCATTTCACGAAGCTATTGTCCCATAAAGACACAAATAAGTGTGACTGTTCCACCTCAATTCTCTGTTCATGGAATTTTGCTGTTCTTTGTATTTGTTTACAGTGAATTACGCAGCTATGGCACCAAAAAGGTTGCAGCATTAAATACCCACTCTGATCATCTTTTGTAAAAGTTTCCCAGTGTTTTTTAGGCAAAAAAACAAAACAAAACAAACAACTGTTGTATTCTAGAACATAGTTTCTGCAGTGCATTGATACTTTACAGTGATTAGAAATTCACCTCTGAGTTATGGATGGGACTGTTGACACGAAGCAACTCCGCCCCCCTTCCTCCCCCCTCTGCCGAGAACTCGGAGCACGAAGCTTGTGGCCCACCTGGCGTATTTTCTGTCACAAGTAAAATCTTTTTTAAACTACTTTTTTTGTCTGCTCCTGATTCAGAACATTTTAAATAGAAAAAAAGACTCAGAAATGCAAGTATGAGCCTCATTTTCTTTATATATGCCATGTCCTCTTGGAAGAATGCCACAAGAAAATGCTAAAAACACCCAAAACAGGATTTTTATTGGAGTGGGTCTTTAAGGCACCTTCAGGTTGAAATCATCACTTCTTCAACAATGAGGCTGTGCTTAGGCTTCTGCAGACTTGATGAAAACTCTCAGAACCAAGTTCATAAAAACACCAAGGGCAGTTTTGTAGAAAGGGGGGATTTGCCATGGAGACTAATGTTAAAGGGCTTATATCATGCTATTCTTAGGCCTTTCAGAGTAAACTATATCAGTATATATATATATATATATATTACCTTTGGCACATAAATTAACACATTTTTTTATGAAATGAGTTATTTTCGCAGCTTATCTCGATCTCTGAGGTACCAGTTTTTGCTACATGTGGTTGACGCACATTTTATGATGACACCCTAGAACCTGGACAGCGTGTCAGCGTCTCTCCCACAAAAACAAACCACATCTGAACTTTAGCAAACGTGAGTTTGATGCCTTTCTTAACTGAAATATCTTTTAGGGTGAGAATTTTTAAGATAAATATCATTGATTGATAAGTAGGTTTCTGTCACTTTTTTACTTTGTACATCATTATTTATTATTATTTATCTGTGTTGCATTTATTATTGAAGCTTAAATCTTACAATACTTTTGCTATTTTAGTTACAATTTTGGTGAATGTAAGATCACTATCTAATATGGTTTCAGTTTCCTAAAAAATATTTTTTAAACTAATAAGAGATTGTGATTTCATGGTTATGAATTTAGAAAATTTCACAATAAAATTATTATTTTTTTTTTGCGCTATCAGGTGAGCATCAAACATCTTTTATTTTGTTGTTGAAAAAAAAGCATTTAAAGACAGATTATGTCTCAGAAAATCTTCACTGGAAGGTGGAGGTGGGGATGGTCTGGTACTTTTCAGCTGGGATGGGGAGTTTGGGGGGAGCTGGATCAAAAACTGTTTCTTGATACATCTTGCGTGTGTTTGCACATAATAGCCTGTGTGTCTGTGCCATGTTTTCTTGGTGGGTCAGGCCACACATGTACACCTTTGTCTCTGTGCTTTGGGTGTCAGGGTCTTGACACTTTAAGCCTCTTCTTTTTGTACCTTTGGGAGCTGGAGCTTTACCCCCATCCTACACAAAAACTCAAACAGACTGCAGTGTATGCAGAGCTAACGGCAGCCTTAGGTGTCATCTATTAATCTTCACAGTTCAAAGTCCAGCACAACAATAAGACACGATTAGGAGCTTACAGAGGAGATCTGGGCCTTTTGCTGCTGGGAGAACACGTTCAGACCAAGGAGAAGACCTAAACGTCTGGCAGGGTTATCTGGCTTTGAGCTTTTATTTCCTCTGGCCATGCATCCGGTCCAACAGAGATGGGTCCTCTTGCAAATAGAAAACATTTATAGTTCTACAATAGAAGCCTCCATTATTCATCAGCAGTTCATATATGTAAAAACCCAAAAGTCAGAGGCAAATTTCTGATGAAAAACCACACACTTTTCTGATATTGGCTAAAAACAATATAATCATGATGAAAAGATGACTGGGAACACTTTTAAAAGGAGTTCAAGAGGTGATTAAAGAGGGAACTGAAGGTGTTAAAACTTTTAGTCAATTGTCTGCAAAAATAGCTCAGTTGCTTTCTGTAATGTTATGATACTTTACGTGCCAGGCGTCTCCGCCTGATACCCATATTGTCCACGGTGTCCCCCACTGTCTGCGTCCCAGACATTGTGTTTGTCCACTGTAACTGGAGACCAGTCTAGACTGACTGGCTACTGGTTCTAATCCTCTGAAACATGCGGCGGAATCGGTCTGAAACAAGAGAGCAAACTTTGTCTCTGCAAGCACCCCAACAGTACAAGCAGAGATGCAAAACACACCAGAGCTCAAGCACAAGTTTCTATAAACCAGCAGAGGAAATAATAGGAGTTTCTTCATGCTAAACGTCCTAATTCAGTCAAATAATTACAAAACCCCTGAGTGGTCAACTTACTGATGAGCAGGAGCACATGGTGAGGAGGTCACAGGTGACACAAAAATGTCATGCCATGTCTAGACCTCATGGAGAACTGTTTCCACCCTCAAAAAAACCAGACAGCTCAGATCATCTTTACTGATTCTATCTACAAAGTGACACTGAGGAACAACAGAGAATGGGGAGGATGGTCAGACAGTAAAATGACCCTTCTGTTTGAACAGAAAATGTCATTTGTCTTTTTGCCCCCCCTCCTCCTGCTGACTTTGTTTCCTTATATCTGTGTAAGGCTGACTCTATTACTCAAAGGGGTCATTAGTTTGTAACTTAAGTCAATGCGCAGCGTCACGACTCACGACTGGGGTTGATTTCTATGAAATCATAAAGCTCAGGGTGATCCCCCCTCACAGTTGCTTTTCAGTTTGAGTCTGGGGGAAGTCTGAGTGGTTTGCTCCACTACAGACAAATATATATCCAGTTCGATCCCAGACGCAAATTAGTGGAGGTTGTAATGATGCATTTACACTAAGAGTGTAACGCTTTATTTTAACGAATCGATTCATATCAATTAATTTATGCTTGCTGATCCGATTTGATCCGATTCACAGACCTAAAATGGATCCAGGGCATCGTTAGCCAAAACTAAAACCAGAGTGACTCAGAGAGAAATACCTGGTAGTGAACAGTGCAGGTGACGTTTTCCAGATTCCTTATATTTCTAGTAAGATAATTGCGTGTAAATTAAATGTGAAACAAGTAAACAAGAATTAATGTGAAATCCATCCACATTTTAGTGTCATGAAGTTCAGGGGACCTTCCTGTGTGGAGTTTGTATCTTCTCCCCGTGTATGTGTGGGTTTTCTCCGGTGTGAATGTGAGTGATTTATGTGGCCCTGTGGGAGACTGGCGACCTGTTCAGGGTGTCCCCAGCCTTCGCCCACAAGTGGCCAAGATAGGCTCCAGCAGCCCCGTGACCCCGAAAGGGACAAAACGGTTTAGAAGATAAATGAATGAAAGTTCAGCCCACTGTTGTTTTTCCACATCAAATAATCCAAAGTTCTACCACAATGTTTAGTCACATGTCTTTGCTAAATTCAAAGTGTTTCCACACATTGGGCTGTGATGATGGACTGGTCAGTTTGTGCTGCCATCACTGTGCTGTCTGCTGTGACAACACCCATGTCCTGTTTTACGTTGTCGTTAAATAATGCCTCAATCCAAATGGAATTTTCCAAGATTGATTCGATTCAATTTATTTCACTTTGAAACAATTTTATTATGGTAAAGATCGAGTCGATTAATAACTTGCCCCAGAGAGATTGATCTCATTGGATCGTAGAAATAGAAATCGATTCATCGGTTCATCGATTAATCGTTACACTTCTAGTCCTTGTGCTATCCTAGGCACTTTAACGTTGGGAGTTGGGTCATCTAAACCCACTAGACAGTGCTCTGAACCTTTTTTCTTCAATGATTTGTGATCTTCACTGGTGTCCATGGATTACATGAAATCTTTCCACCTTTATCCACCTTTGTCATGGTAGGGAGAACACGTCAATGGAAGTGGGGGGTCATCTAAGAAAGCACAAGGGCTAGTAAACATACACCAGAGATGCAACGATTCCCTTTCCCCATGACTCAGTTCAGTTGTAAACAGAGAATTGTTGCATCACCTTTCTTAGACACCTACACAGTGATTGCAGGTAACTCTACCCCCAAATGAGCAACTATAACTGCAAAATCAGATTGATACTCTCTCAAAAATGCAGCAGATCAAAACAACTGTGATTTTTTTTGTGCCATTTGTCCATCAGTGTAAAACCAGTTAGCAGTTTCTCTACAGTCTTGGAATCAAACGTTGCCTTTAGTGCTTCCCGTCACATGAAAAATGGAGACCCACACCCCTTAAAGCACGGAGCACTTCAACATGCTACTTCCAGTCTTGAGTCATCTCTCAGAGAGAACGCTCACGGCCTCTCTGAGTCCAGTTTATTTATGGTTCAACACCTTCCTGTTCCCCTGCCTCATGTCATCTGGCTGCCTCCGCTGTTTTTAACTGTATTCCCTCCATCAGCTCCATCTCTCTCTGTGACGGCAGATGAAAGCGCTGGGGTCAGACATGTATAGTGTCTGACTCGGGGGCAACCACTCAGAGCTGGTCAAGATAAACCAACAGTGCCTTTCTACCTCAGGCTGACCTCCTCGCTCCATCTATCCATCCTGGTTCCGTTTCTTCAAACATTCCTGCATCCCGTGCCTCTCTATCTCCACACTAGCTCAACTTTGTGTCTTCTCAAGACAGTAAAAGGTTAAGAAGCTGTAGAAATCTATGCATATTTTCCATCAGCAACATGGAGGCAGATATTCTCTTATATGTGCTGCAAAAACACGTGTGACACATTTTGCTTTATAACTTTTTCTGTGAGAACCCATGAGTCCATCGGCTGGAGGAAAAATCCATCCACACACCCCTCTGTCTATGACAAACAGCTGTGAAATAACGGTAGTTCTTTTGGTAATTCACTAAAAAGAGCACAGAGACAATCACACAAACATGCACACGCACATTGAAGACAGTCAGTGTTTACGTATTTAAATGCATTAACCCATATGAACCCATGGTGACATCAGTGGAACAGAAACCTATCAGAAATTGATTCTGTGGTACACCTGGTTTGTGGTTCTTATGGGTTAACTCCAGCTAAAGATTGAGAGAGCAGACACTCTTTCTGAATGTCACACACACACATACGTGCACACGCACACACACACAAGAGTGTGCACACACAGCAGACATGCAGGTCAAGTGCTGTGTCTGAAACAAACACTTCAGCTAAGACGAACAGGCTGATAAGTGGTGAATGTAGTGTCCAGCTCCATTTGTGTGGATGTCTATTTGCATGTGTGTGTGTATTTAAACTACACTTTAAGGCTCAGCAAGACTGTTTGATAAAAGCCAGGTTGAAGATTAAGAACAAAACAGTTCGAGTGATTAATTCCTAATTTCTCTTCAGATTAAAGATCCACTCCGATCATCGTTTGATCTATTTTCAAAACATTCCCAGTGGACTTTGATTATGCTGTTTTTAACCAAAAATCTCAAAACCTGTGTCGTTTTCAAGGACATAGTTTCTGCAGAGTGGTAGTGGAACATTAAAGAGCCTAAGCTGTTTTTAAGCCTTTCAGAGTAAACCATATCCAAATATATGATAATCTACTACCTTTGGCACACTAAAGAAAGATTTATTAATCAATTATTAGTTATTTACCCAGTTCATTTTCCTAACCGGAAGTAAGACGACACGATTTCTAAGGGGCACCAGCTTTCGCCTATTTCATGATGTCAACCTACAGAGTTGGCCTCTGCAGCGTCTCTGCCTTTCAACCACGAAAACAAACAACAGAGATGGATGTGCATATTGTGCACAAAAAAATGAAAGGATTTATCCGATCGCCTCTTGCTCTGTAGAGAAGGTGGGTATTTGTGTTAGCCTGTGGGCAGTTCTGGTGGCACAGATTCTTCCTGGAAGGGGCTGTTCTTCACTTTGTTTCATCACAATGTGAGAACCTGCTCATTTTCATGAGTTGGGAGGGGTTGGTGCTCAGAGCGCAGGTTTTTAGAGGAATGCTAAGTGATGTTTGAATGCATCAAAATACCTCTTTGGGGTGATTTTTGTGAGGAATAAAAATTATAATTCTCTTAAAAGTTAAAAAAGTTGATTTTTCACGATGAAGGCTCTTGTAACCCTTGTGCTATCCTAGGCACTTTACCATTGGGAGTTGGGTCATCTAGACCCACTAGACAGTGCGCTGAACCTTTTTTCTTCAATGATTTGTGATCTTCACTGGTGTCCATGGATTACATGAAATCTTTCCACCTGTATCCACCTTTGTCATGGTAGGGAGAACACGTCAATGTAAGGGGGGGTCATCTAAGACAGCACAAGGGTTAAAAACCCGCCTCTGACTTGTCGGCTGGACCGTTGGCGTGGAGCAACCCCACCTCCCTTCCCCTTCATGTTTGTGGAGTTTGTGGCCCGCCCACGTCACAAATACGATCTTTATCTAACTACCTTTTTTTGTCTGCTTCTGATTCACAATTATCTGAAAAAATAATTATTTTGAGGTAAATTTTCCTAATTTGTCCTCCATCATCAGAATGAAGAAATGCTACAAAACATGTTAAAAACATAAAAACACTATTTTTCTCAGCGTGGGTCTTTAAGAAGAATGGTTTTTTCCAAAAACAAACAAATTATGGCATAGATTATGGTCAAGTCAGGATTGCTTCCTATCAAACATGAAGTTTTTTTTACTTATAATCTCCTTATTTATCCACAGCTGCTCTTTTTTGGGAATCAATTAAGAAACCCGATTAAACAATACTGTATATGCATTAACAATTTTAGAAGGTTTACCTGAACTTTACTTTGTGATCAGCAAAAGTCACAATTGCCTCCATTAGTACAGCAATGAAAAGTAAATTTATACTCAAGCTGTCAGGAATAAGACAAAGACACAAACCAGATTCCAAGCGGCTGGAGACCAGGAAACAGGTCCCTCTAATCATACATCAGACCCATCACATCTGAAAATTGCAGTGTTTGTTATTATGGCTCAATTGAACCTGATATAGTTGCCCTAAATCCCCTGTAGGGAGCAGATTAGTCTGCAAAGCTGCTCCACTGACAGGGCACAGCTGCACTCTAAAGTTACAGTGATCAGGCTAATTCCCCTCATCACTGATAGGATTCATGATTATGTGGTTCTTCTCAGCTCCAGACGGACCTTCAGAACCAGGATAGATGAATGCTAACGGTCACAGGAGACAAGAATGCAGACTTTTATTTTGAATTTTTCTCTAAACATGCATAAAGTTGCGTTTCAGAGCAAACCTTGTAGAAAAAAGTTCATATACGACGAGGTTGTTTGGAAATGCGTGTGGGTTCTCTGCATAAATATGTTTAAAAACATTCTTTAAAATGTTACTTTAGAAGCTACCGAAATCCTTTGATTCAATGGCAATTTCTGAGACTGAATATGTCCAAAAATCTTTTATTTTGGTTTAAAAATGCATTTGATTATTCTGGAGAAATTTTCAGGAAAGAAAAATTGTGACGATTAGAATATTGACAAACTTTGTAAGACTGCTCAACAATCCTGTAAATAGAAATAATTTGCTTTAGAAAATGTTCAAACAGCTTCCTTCCTGGTTTTCTGACAGAATAATAGAACAATTGTTTTTTTATTGCATTTTGCAATAAAAAAAAAAGGCCACAAGAACAACAAAAACACTTTTTTTCATCAGTGGGTCTTAAAGTTTGCTTAAATCTGTGCAACAAGGAGGTTTTTCAAACCAGTTATACCTTTTGATCAGTTTAGTTTACACAAAATAATAACAAAAGTAACAATGTCATTCCTCTACTAAGACTAAAAGAAAGTATAAAAGGATTTTAAAAACTTTTAAAATTTTTACCATCTGAAGAATTCAGGGGACTGTTTTTATTTTGGAACCAGCATCACAGCTTTGTCCCGCCAGTGTCTTAACAGGGAGGAAGTGCATCATGATGTGGGCCTAGGTGGATAAAGCTTCAGAAGCTTTTTAATCCCACTGTGCTGTCATCCACACTAATACCCTACAAATCCTCAATGACATTTTCAGACTAGCTGAAATGACTTCAATATTTTTGCTTTCTTCTCAAATATTTAATATTTTTCCCAACATATTTTTTGCGCCAGATAATTTTAAAGAAGTTTGCTCTAAATTCATTCCTCATCTGTCACTCATGCTTGATAAACCCTCTATCTGCCACATTCCAGCGTGTAGTTTTATATGCATACTTGTGTGTTGTGTTTGTCAAAGGGTCTTGGGGTTGTTGACTCCTGGTGAATGGTTACCTCTGGTTGTTGTGTTGCAACAGGAACTGCAATGGCCTGATCTCGAAGTCGTGAGCTTATCAGGCAGAGGGCCATCGTGGTTGTCGATTCTGAGGGGAATCTGGGGTGATCATTAGTGACCACTTGTTCATTTACAGAGCGAGAAGGCTTCACATGAAGGTTATTGATCAATTTAATGGCCTACATGTCAAGGAAGGAGCCCTTTAATCATTAATGACATGAAAAATGCCGTGCTGTTAGCAAAATTGGCTGCAGGAAGTTCTGTGTTGACATCTGCCGTGCGTGATGAAGTTTTCTCTCCACACGGTGCGGTGTAGAACCTGCTCGCATGTTTGGACAGCGCTGATGGCGTCCATTGTGTTTGTCTCTTGTAATAGATACAAAAATCACAGCGTTTTATAAACCAACAGTCCCACAGTGCTACAGGAAGACCAGAAACTCAACTCTACAGCTAAAAATGCTCTGAAACTAAGCCCACAGCAGAGAGGCTTTCAGAGAAAACATGATGTGTTTAAAAAAAAGTCCTCGGATTGGTTTTTCGTTTAAAATTTTGCATGCGCAAAAACTTTAACAGAAAAATACCTATTCATAGAAAGATCTTGACACCTAATTTAAGGCCGTATCACACAGCCACTACGTACATTTTGCACATATTGCACAGATGAAAATTGGTCATACCTGAAATAACGTGGAAAAAGTGAGAGAAGTTGTCTTTACCTGAAATTTTCACATATGTATCACAAATAAAACCACAGAAGTACAAATAAACCACGCAAAGAACACAAAATTCAACGTAGAACATGAACTGTGCGTGATTATTGCACTGTTTATATGCACTTCATCAGTGATTTCAATGACATAATTAGAACATGATCTGTGCGCCGAGTATGCGATGTAAAAGTTAAACATCGAGAAAAAGTCTGTTAGACAAACATGGAACGGTTGTGGAAAGCCACACATTTGTGCATGCTTATCGCAGAAATCACGCATAATTCTCGAGGAGTTCCATAATAATTGCATACATAAAATATCCATAAACTCCATATGTCTCAACCGACTGAATATTTTGAGCAGCTAAAAACAAATTTTCATTTGTGTAAAATGTGCAAAATGTAAGTAGTGGCTGTAGACCTCGCCTCTGGCTCGTCTCGTGCACCCAGCCGCCCCCCAACTCCTACTGGATGAAGCCCATCTGCTGGACTATTTAAACATGTAGTTGTAGTGTTAGATAAGCTAATTCTTCTTTAAAAGTTCTGGTACTCTTAAAGATGCCTTTCTGTTATGGAAGACGGTCCCTCCTTCATGTGGACATCCCTAAGGTTTCTTTCTTTTTTTTTCCTTACTGTGAAGGAGCGACCAAGGACAAGGATTCCCAGTTTAGCTTAGTCTGTTTAGTTAAGTTTAGCAATTACCAATTGAATTCTATGACTGATTTCATGTATACTTGTATAGCAAATGTGATTTAAGTGTTTTTTTGTTTATTAATTAAATTATCTATGCATTTCATCCTTTCTTTAATGGGTTTGATACACTGACCAAAAATATAAACGCAACACTTTTGTTATTGCTCCCATTTTTTATGGTATGAACTCAAAGATGTGAAACATTTTCCACATACACAAAATAACCAGTTCTCTGAAATATTGTTCACAAATCTGTCCAAATCTGTGATAGTGAGCACTTCTCCATTGCCAAGACAATCCATCCCACCTCACATGTCAAGATGCTGATTAGACAGCATGATTATTGCACAGGTGTGCCTTAGACTGCCCACAAGAAAAGGCCACTCTGAAATCTTCAGTTGTATCACACAGCACAATGCCACAGATGTCGCAAGTTCTGACGGAGCGTGCAATTGGCATGCTGATAGCAGGAATGTCCACCAGAGCTGTTGCTAGGGAATTGAATGTCCATTTCTCCACCATAGGCCGTCTCCAAAGGCGTTTCCGAGAATTTGGCAGCACATCCAACTGGCCTCACAACCGCAGACCACGTTTAACCACACCAGCCCAAGACCGCCACATCCAGCATGTCCACCTCCAAGATCGTCTGAGACCAGCCACTCGGACAGCTGCTGAAACAATCGGTTTGCATAACCACAGAATTTCTGCACAAACTGTCAGAAACCGTCTCAGGGAAGCTCATCTGCATGCTCGTCGTCCTTATCGAGGTCTCGACCTCACTACAGTTCGTCGTCGTAACCGACTTGAGTGGGCAAACGCTCACATGCGATGGCGTCTGGCACGTTGGAGAGGTGTTCTCTTCACTGATGAATCCCGGTTTACACTGTTCAGGGCAGATGGCAGACAGCGTGTGTGGCGTCGTGTGGGTGAGCGGTTTTCTGATGTCAATGTTGTGGATCGAGTAGCCCATGGTGGTGGTGGGGTTATGGTATGGGCAGGCATTTGTTATGGGCAAAGAACACAGGTGCATTTCATTGATGGAATTTTGAATGCACAGAGATACCGTGACGAGATCCTGGGGCCCATTGTTGTGCCGTACGTCCAACAACATCACCTCATGTTGCAGCATGATAATGCATGGCCCCATGTTGCAAGGATCTGTACACAATTCTTGGAAGCTGAAAACATCCCAGTTCTTGCATGGCCAGCATACTCACCGGACATGTCACCCATTGAGCATGTTTGGGATGCTCTGGATCGGCGTATACGACGGCGTGTTCCAGTTCCTGCCAATATCCAGCAACTTCGCATAGCCATTGAGTTGACCAACATTCCACAGGCCACAATAGACAACCTGATCAACTCTATGCGAAGGATATGGGTCGCACTTCATGAGGCAAATGGTGGTCACACCAGATACTGACTGGTTGTCTGAGTTCCCTGACCCCCTCAATAAAACAAAACTGAAGATTTCAGAGTGGCCTTTTCTTGTGGCCAGTCTAAGGCACACCTGTGCAATAATCATGATGTCTAATCAGCATCTTGATATGGCACACCTGCGAGGTGGGATGGATTGTCTTGGCAGAAGAGAAGTGCTCACTATCACAGATTTAGACAGATTTGTGAACAATATTTCAGAGAACTGGTTATTTTGTGTATGTGGAAAATGTTTCACATCTTTGAGTTCATACCATAAAAAATGGGAGCAATAACAAAAGTGTTGCGTTTATATTTTTGGTCAGTGTAAATCTGTGTGAATTCTTATTTGCTTTGACTTCAATCAATCAATCAATCAATCAATCAATCAATCAATCAATCAATCAATCAATCAATCAATCAATCAATCAATCAATCAATCAATCAATCAATCAATCAATCAATCAATCAACCAACCAATCAATCAATCAATCAATCAATCAGAAAATCACCTAAATAAGCTTTTCATATTCATGCAGTTCAAATCTTTTCTATGAGATTAGACTAACAAAAATCCAATTCACAATAACTTTCTAAATTCAGTGATGTTTGACACCAACTGTCAAACACGGTCATTTTTTTCTTTGGGTTATTTTTAAACTTCATGAAGTTGTTTCAATAGAGTTGAGTAGATATTGTCTGTATTTAATTGTGTATATGAGTGTTGTATTGATTTTTTCTGATGATAGTTTGTCTCTGCTGTCAGGTTAGGAGGGCCGATGAACATGAAGGACCCAAACTGCAGAGACGGGAGGCACATGGTTCCAGGGCAAGGGGTTTATTAAACTAACAAAAAGCTCTGCAGAGCAGGGAAACAAAACTAAACTTTTATTTATTTATTTATTTTTTATAACTTGTCCTGTCCAACAGCTGGGCAGGCAGATGAGAGCTGAGGGCCTCTTGTGTTGGACATATGTAAAAGGTATGTCTGAATAAACCCCTTTTGTAATTGAGGCCAAACTTAATTAATTTCAACCATGTTTGAAAATCTTTGGTGTTGGACCGGACGGAAAAGGAAAGAAGGGAAGAAGAGAGAGGGACGTTAGAGGGGGGGGGGTAGGAGGGTGATAATAGGAGGGGGGGGGGATAAGAGCATGAAGCAGCATAAAGCAACAAGTTTACTGGTTGTTTATCATTACGGTAAGGTTCAAATGTAGTACAAAAAGGGCGGGGCCTGTCCACACACACACTCAAATGTTATCAACACACCTGCTAGCTGAAAAAAATGTCCACATGTCAGCATGTACACAAAACAGATAGTGTTCACACACACATACTTATGCCTTTAAACCAACTAGTGTGAAATCTTTCATTCATTCAATCATGCAAATTATTAGTGCAAAGGTGAGCTAACACCTGTGCTCAGGTGAGTGTTTATGTTGTGTGAGTGCCCAGCCCAGTGAGTGCCCAGCCACCCCCACACCAAGACCCCCGCCGCACTAAACTAAACTTACTGAGAGCAAAACATGAACACATGATAGAAGGGAATAGACGGTAATGGACCAGCACAAGAGACAAGACTTAAATACAAACAGCACTGACGAGACACAGGGGAACATGATCAGGAGAGATTGGAACCAGGGAAGTAAAACTCAAAAACACGACATACAGAAAACCTTCATAATAAAGCAGGAAACAGAACTTGAAACAAAACGGAAAGCAATAACTAAGGCAAAGACATCCAAACCATGACATCTTCTCCACCTGCAAAGAAAGTTCCTACCAAAAAAGTAAATGTCAATCTGATGAGATCTTCGAAATGCGAATAAATAAAAATTATTTGCTATACAAAATTGAATTGAAATAGTCTTTTGGCAGTTCGGGCCTGGGCCGATGACCTCCTGTGTGCTGGTGGGATAAACTTGGACTATAGATGAATAAACCTCAGAGTTTAGACACTGTTGGCAGTTGAGGGCCAGTCCATGACATAGTATTGGTCCGGGTGGAGAATCGGGTGCAGGAGCGCTGGCTAAACCGTCCAGAATGTAGAGAGATAAATTAATTTAAAAGCAAAAATTTGATTGGGCTTGGCTGAGAGGAAAAGGCGGGGAATTTAGCTATTGGTTCAGAGAGAAGACTTTTCTGATGTGTTGTATGTAGAATAAGGCATGCAATAATCCACTTCACCAAGAGTAAAGTCCATGTATCTTTTTAAATTGCGGCAAAGCTTTGCTTACTTTGATTTGATTGACTTTGATAATATCGCAGGTTTGAACCTTTTTGCTTTTTTTAGAAACTGTGATTAAAAACGATGAAAACACGTCACCGATAATCCAGAAAATGAACTTTAAAGTCAGTTTAAAATGTTTATTATTTATAAAAATGTAAACACAAGACAATTAATTAATTTAGTGTCACCTTAAACGGAAAAAAAACACTGAAGAAATGCTGTTTTATGGAACTGTAAATGTATTCATGGTTGACGGGGTTAACAGGGGTTCACATCAGTATTTGTCTCTCATCTACCAACTCTTACAGGAGAGTTAGCGTCAGCATCAGGTCAAAGATCGTCTGTCAGCTGAACTGATGCTCTCCATCCCAAACGCTCCCCGAGGTGTTAACAACCACCTGCCACAGGTGACAGGCTGCTGTCAGGTGTGCTGCGTCATGGAGGGGGCACCACCTTAAAACGGAGACTCATGTATTGTTAGTCAGCAGTGAAAGACGAGATGTTAAAATGTGTGTGGGAAAGTGCAAGAACTCCCCAAACGCTCATTTTTGTTTCATTTACCGTCAAATTTGGGAATTTGGGGAAAAACATTTTAAAACCATATTAAATATTTTATAAATCTGCACCAATCATAGAAATCCTTAAAGTTATAAAGCTTTGAAGCAAACAGATGTGATTTTAAATGTTATATTGATTTTCTTTCTAACATTCATTGCCTTTTTTATGTCTAACCTTTAATTAGAATAAACCTAGCTAATTTTGAACATGGCAACTGTTTAGAAAACATTATTTTCAACCAACATTTGTATGTAGCATCTCATGACATCAAGTTAAACATGGAAGTATTTTCATTGTGATTCTCTGCAACAGCATTAACCCAAAATTGTAAATGTTTTTTTTTAATCAAACAAAAGTTTTTCTTCAAAAAAATACAGAATTTTCATGGTTTGCTGTTATATGATTCATGTCTCAAAGCAGGTTGGAGAGCAAAGGCTGGATGGATTCATATATTGTTGCTAAAGGCTGTGCCACACAGCCACTACTTACATTTTGCACATTTTCCACGTATGTAATTTTGCTTTTTTGTGATCCATGCGTGATATACGTACTTTTGCTTTGTTTGAAATGCTCCCCCAATCCATTGTATAAATCCACACCACAAGTTTATTAGCACATTTTCTTTTTTTATGCATGTATAACTTTTTTATTGCGTATACGGCGCACATATAATGTTAATTTTACGTAATTGATGCACGGCTCACTGATGAACTGCATAGAAACAGTGGATAATCACACACAGTTCGTGTTCTATGGGGAGTTACGGGTTCTTTGTGTGGTTTACTTTTTTCATAGTTTTAATTTGTGATACATCTGTAAAAGTTTCAGACCAAAACCTTTCTTACTTTTTCCACATATATTCACATATGACCAATTTTCATCTGTGCAATATGCACAAAATGTACATAGTGGCTGTGTGACACGGCCTCAAATTTTTTTTCTCTTGTGTAAATACATACTATGACTATTCATCACACATTAACCTCTTTTCTGATCTTATAATTTTATTCATAATTTGTGTTGCAGCTCTGGCCTTTTCTATTTAAAACTCCTGCGACTTTGACATCTTACATCTTGGAAGCTCTAGAAATACAAAAGTCCAGTTTTTAAAACTGATTCTGCATCTAATTTTGCATCTAAAAGCTTCAAATTTCAAATCTTTGCCCCAAAATGTTCCTCATCGTCTCAGCTTTTCAAAAGCTTCTGGTTTGAAGATGAGCAGATGCTGTGTAACAGCTGTTTCCCACTGCTGTTGTCCTCTGAGTGGATGGATTTGTACGTTTTCCAGAGTCTTAGCCAGGGCGGGAATGTTGTCCTTAACTGATCTGCATGTTAACATGGAGGAAGTGTCAGCAGCTGCTTGTGTAAACCAGGTTTGATGCTCAGAATCAGAGGAACTGTCAACAGAATCATTTCCAATTTTCTTGTTTTGACGTAAATAAAGCAATAGCCTCAGCAGTAAATCACTTCACGAATCTGTAACGAACCTTTGACTTAATAACTGTTTTCTTATTTTTGCTTCCATCCTGTATGTCAGATCTTTCACTGTAAATAGCTAAAAACATCTTTGGGAAAATGAAAATAAATTGAAAGTAAAACAAAACGTTTTGCTTATTTTGCAACAAGATGCAAATTAATGACACGTTTGAACGTGAAAGGGTCTTCTTCTTGTTTTGCGTCTCACAAACTTCTGTGGATTCGCTGTTGGGCCTAATTCTAACTGATGACTTTTGTCACGCGATAATCTCTCAGTGTTTGTGGAAACACCTGAAATTGCCGTTTAAGACGAGCGAGCATTTAACTTGATAGAAAAGGCTTTAGTAACACTTGGCTTGAAGAAAACAAGAGATCAGAGTTTCACTGTTTCCGAACGTCAGACAGAAAGATGGGTCATTCTGGATTTCAGATCTATCCGGAGACATTTACTCCACAAATAGTTAAATGTAGAGGCTGATCCTGAGCTTGGGAGCCCAGCAAGCGCCTGCAGGTCTGTGCACGAGTGCAGAGGCCACCGAGAAAAAGAAGTGCATTGTTTCTGCTGAAGAGAAAACCATTCAACTTCATCTGTGAGAACCACAGCAACACTGTATTCAAATAGCATTGTTTCAAAAAAGTAATGATAAACCATCCAAATTATAACTCAAGAGTAAAAAAGTAAATAGTGAAAAAAGCCCAGTTTGAACATGTGTGACTTAAAGTCTATAAACTGTTTGCAGAAGCTACATTTTTTTTAAATTACTTGAATGATAAAGGAACTTTCCTTTATTTGTGGCTGCTTTGTGCATCACGCACATGTAATATTTAAGACAGCGCTTCCATTTATTTTGAAATAAATTTGATCAATTTTTAAGTGAATAGTACACACACAAACATACACACTCCTGCTGGTTTACATACAACATTTTTTTCTCTTTACCTTCCACATCCCCACAATGTCAAAGTGAGTTGCAGGAGCGCTGAATGGTTTTACAGCACAGCTAAACTAATACGCATATTTACCGTATTGCACTATGTTTGTTGTACATCAAGTTTCTTTTAATGGTGAAAAGAACTCTTAGTCAGACAAAATAGCTCCTGATGTTTTTGAGATTTTTTATCATAAAACTACTTGAGACAAAGCAAAATGTAGGATATTGAGGATTACAACTTTTACAAAAAGTTACTTAAGGAAACAGCTCAGTAACTACACACCTCTGGTGAAAATAAAACCTAAGAAATAACACAAAGTCCAATAAATATGTCCTCAATTGAATGAAAATGTGCATCATTTGTAGGTCTTAAGTGCCATAAATCATGCATTCCTGTTGTCTGGTTTTCATGCATTGGTGTGATTAATAGTTCAACATTTAACTAAGAGAAGAAAAAGGAAAATGATTTTACTGAATCTACAAGGAGTTTTGACAACTAACCAAGAATCCTATAAAAATATATTTATCTAACCTTTTGCTAAATTTGGCCTTATTGTCTGCATGTCAATCAAATAGAAACACTCTGTTTATTTAACTTCACTAAATTCCTTTTGTGCTGATAAAATTCCAAACTCCTGCAGGAAGATGCTGAGGCAACATCTTTTCCTCACAGGATCATCATCGTGTGGGGACTCCCTTCAGCGGAGTGAAGAAATGGAAAAAGACGACAAAGGTGACCCAAAAGTGACGGGAGAAAATGTAATTGCTGCTGTCTGGAATTCGTCTGGAAAGGGGGAGGGGTTTAAAGGTGGACCTCCTCCCTCTTCATCCCTCGTTAGTTAGGAATTTGTTTACCCTCTGTCTCAAGCCATGACCTGTAATGGACCACGAAGCCCTCTGGTCAACACAGGATTACCCAAGAGCCTCTCCTCGAGGCGAGGAACACACACACACGTACACCAACTTCACACTGAGCCTGAGCCTCACTGATAACAAGCATTACTAATGGCAATTAGCCCATTAGATTCTTGTTAATGCCCAATGACTTGGAGATAATTTGGGTAAATGAATCTGTGAAAATCTGATTCTATTTTGTCCACAGATGAAATAAAGTTTTGCACAAACAACAGAAGATCTAAATTGGAGAAGTGTTTACAGATGTTTGAATCAATAAAGGGACAAAACAAATGCAGAAGTTAGTAATAAACCAAGATCAGAGCTAAATATAAATAAGGTTTGTTTCTGGCAGCACTTTCTGAATGCTAATCGACATGTATGTAATAATTGCTGCTCAGAAAAGACAAACCCCACAGCTGGACAGCAGTAGCCAAACCAGATAAGTGTCGAACCTAAGCGGCTAAAGCTAAGCAGGGGGTCTTTGCATTCTGTTTCAGGGTCTGTTCACCTCAGGCTCCATTAAAGGACTTTGTGTTAATCCTGCTGGGATCCTGCCGTCCCCCGGCTGCCTCTGTGTGGGAGATAGGAGGGCCCTGGAATGGTATGAGAGTGTGGAGCGAAGCCCAAACACTGCTAAAATAACTCACTTTTCCCCCCTCTCTTGCATCTTCTCGGTGAACAAAGACAACGCACACAAACCTGTTTGATGAATGGGAGTTTCAGCCCAGTTTACTCTGCAGTGAAAACGCCTTGGAGTGACTCATTCTGTATACATGGAGCTAAAAAAAAAAAAAGAGCAACCAATACAGGGCGAAGTGATTGTGGAAATGGAGAGTTTGCTTTACCTGCTAGAAACACATCAAGATGTTTGCTTTGTGTACGCTCAGCTCTGAGAGGTGGAGCGGTCCAGATCAGCAGATTGGGCTGATGTTTGTTTGCATCTCCTCCTTTCTTTGGTCCAAACGGACCCAAATGGGACGACAACCTCTGGGGTCCAATGTGGCTTCTTCGCTAGGTTTCAGAAACACATATTATTTTAAAGCTGCAGTCACCCTCACATGCAGCGAAACAAACACACACACAGAAACAACTAAAAACAAAATAGAAAGTTAAGAATTTTCACATGGAAACAGTTATTTGCATTGTTACACACAGTTTTACTCGTTTCCATTAAATTCCATAAGTTTTCTAGTTTTGTTTTTGAAAAAAACATATCTGTAAAGACTCATTCATCAAGGATAGAATAGACTAGACTAGACTGGAATAGAACAGAATAGAATAAAATAGAATAGAATAGAATAAAAAGCCTTTCTTGTTATTATAGTAAAGTAAAATTTGTTAGGTGTAGATTCTGCTATGGATGGATGGGTCCATAACAGAAACATCTTAAACTCAAAAACACCAGAACATGTAGCAAAAACCCTTTTTTTCTACAGTAACGATGTTATTAGTCGTGTTTTTGCTGTAAGATGTGTTTTTTATAAAGGGGGCAATTATCTAAATTTCTACGTTTTTCATTTCAATTTTATTTGTTTCTATGTTTACTTTTTTATGTGTTTGTTGAAAATCAAAGACTCTAAACATATCTCATTGTCCTAAGGAAGTAGTTGTCTTTTCAGTGTTCTGGTTAAGTTTGTTTTATTTGCTCCATCCGCTGTAAATATGAAACTGATCTTTTTTATTTTTATTTTTTTGCAACTTTGGTAAAATGCAACTTTTTACACAAAAAGACTCAACTGAGGACTTTATGTAGTCAAGGAAAAGTCATCGATTATTCCAGTTGAGAAAAAGTTGATAAAAAGTAAAAGATGCATCTTAAAGATTTGTTATCTTTTCAAACTGTAGATAAAGACTTTAAACTTGTGTTGTCAGTGAAATGCAAATTTGCGAACTAACTGCAGACCTCTGACAAAAGCTGTTGAGTCTACTGTGGATTTAAAGTCTTCTAGTTGCAACTTGATAACCTAAGGGGGAGCCATGGCACTTACCAGATTAGGGGAGGGCAGGAATCGGTGGGTGGAAACCCCGGACGTGACAGCGAGCCCTGTGACGGAGAACAACTGATGAATTATGGGGCCTTCGCATCAGGACGGGCGGTACGTTGCACAAAATCAACTTCTTGTGAGGGAATTTCCAGTCAAAACGCCGTTCTCTTTGGAAAAGTTGCTCCTTTGGAAACAAAGAGCAGGATAAAGTGCCGTCTCCATGCCTGTTTGGTAGAGGCGAGGAATGGGGGGTGAAAAGCAAAGAGGTTCACGCAATTCCAAGATTTGGATGAAGCTGGTTTGTGAAAAGTGTCTTGGCAGGAGAGATTCAAGTACTGATGGGGTTAATATTATCTTAAGAACTCATTCATTTGAAACAAAAGCTTTTCTACAACAGGTTAATCAAAAATAGTCTAAAGTTTCCACAACTTATTTGAAAGGAAACGTAAAAATGCGAGGTGTTGTTGGGGCTGCTTTGTTTATGGACGGCCTCTGCTGTTGTCAAAGAAACTTTAGGTACTTCTGTCAACATGCTTCTGCTTGTTGACCCTCACTATTTATCTGGTTGCTGCCATGACGACGCTTGGACAGCTTTAATGCATAAGACTTGCAGCGTCATTCTCTCTTATGACACAACCAGAGTTTCTTCACGCAGTAAAAGAGGATTCAGCTAAAAAAGCAGGAGATTATCAAGAGAGGAGCAGGGAAAATGAGATTTCTGACTCTCTGTGTGGACAGAAGACGCTCAAAAATATTAAAAAAAAAAAAGAATCAAGAGTTTTTGTGTCAGGTTTAATACCATTAAAAGTATAGAAAAGGTGAATATAGATGACATGTTTGTTTCTGGTGATTCAAGCCCTGCACTGCCAGCTCAGTTACATTTTGTAAACTGCTGGTTGAATTATTAATTTGTCTCAAATGTGGGCAGAATGCGTGCCGGGATGTCTGCACTCAGTTTCAGGTAAGACGTGATGCGTTGAGATGCAGTTTGACTCAGAGATGCTCATTTAATCCGAAAAACTCTTGGTCTGAAGCTCAGGGCGCCTTTGATGTGAGTCTAATATGGCTTGTAAAAAAGGGGAATCCTGCACTTTGAAGTGTTGCTGACACTGTCCAGACACAATAGTGTGTATGTGTGTCAGTGTGTGTGTACTTTATAGAGTGCTTGGACTGTAGTTGGCCTGTGTCTGTCACTCCAGAGTTCTAAAGAGTGATGTAAACACTGAAAGTGAGGCCAGGAGAAGAAGAAGTTTGATGGAAGAACGTGTAGAACAGAGAACTGACTCTGATAAAAGGCAATTTTCTGATGATGACGGACACATGTCAGGAAAATTTGGCTTAAAATTGAGAAATCTGAGTATTTATTTATTCCAATTGTTGTGAAACAGGAGCAGACGAAAAAATCTATCTGTGACGTGAACGCTGAGCAGGTAACAAGCTACCTGTGCCGAGATCTCAGCAGAGGTGGATGGGAAGGGGGGGACCCGGGTTGCTCCTGCCCACAGTTCAGGGACATTTCTAATGAACTGCTGCCCCGCAGAAACTATGTCCGAGAAAACGACACAGGTCTTTTGATTTTGGCTAAAAAGACCTCTGGGAACGCTTGGAAAAAATATCAAAGGATGATTGGACTGAGACTAAAAGGCTAAGCTGGAGCTACTCCAGGAGGAAAAACAAAATGGTCAACTGGAAAAGTAACATAGAAGTGGACTTACCGCCAAAAGAAGCTAAAAACAAAGTAAATCTGAAAACAACATAAATGTGTGAAAACGTCTGCAGAGTTGGGGAGACTATTTAAAAAAATATTACCAAGAAACATACTGTGACATTTTAAATCCATTTTCCATAAAAATCTAGCTCTAGGAATTTTCTTTTCTAATTCTATTAATTACCTTTCTGTCACCTTGAGGTTTGATTTTGCCTGAATCAAAAATAGCAGAGCAGTCTTTGTTTTTGTTTTCTCTAGTCTGATATTGAAGCGTATTTACATCTTCCAGTTAAAGTTTAACTCAGCAGTTGTTGACCTGCTTGCTTTAAAAACACAAAGAAAATACTGATCTTCCAGGAAGGTTTTGTTCACACGTGGCGTCTTCCACGAATGCAAAGATGAATTTAACAATGACTTCACAGCTGACTGAATACGTGGTTTCTTTAAAGACCTTAATGCTTAAACCGAGGGTTACTTTGTTCTAGGCTGTGGAGTGAATATGTGTTAAATACACCAGGGAATCCTTTCACTGTGTAATCAGCTCAAACAAAGATAAAGAGTTGTTACGACGGGCATAAAAACCGTCAGATAACACATTAAAAAGGGACTTGCTTGGCCTTGCTGTGGAGGTTATGCACATATAAAAGTTTGTGATTGTTTGCGGTAAATCGTGAGGTGACAATTACAAATAACAAGTCAAACAGCTGATAAAATACCTTCAGAACTTTGCATGAGGAGAAGAGAAGGGGGAGTTGAAAGGTTTTTAGTGGGAATGAACGGCTGGGTGCTGAGAAGGAGCTGAGGGCAGCAGTGAGGAGGTCAGGGCCAGTGCATGTAACTCTCCTGCTGGTTGTTATGAAGGGCCGTGCATCCGTCTGACCACTTTATAACTCTTGGCCCTTCCTTGTGTTTTTCCTGCTAAACGTCTTAATGCATTCTCTTTGACCTCACCCGTGTAAATCAAACTTCAAGCCTCAGATCTGGTTCAGCGGCATGGCGCTGCATGCGTCTGTTCGTGCAAAAGAGCCATGGAGAGACACAGAGGATACAAAGATTAAAACAGGAGTTTGAGGGCAAAAAAAAAAAAACATTTCCACAAAAACTAGAAATTGTTTCACAACTAAAAGCAAATTTTTTCTTAAAGCAGCGATGAAGGAAGAACGTCACACAAGGCGAACGCCTGTTTGGTCAGAGAAATGTGGAAGATGCAGTTTGGGTTAAAGTGCTACTGGACAACTTCAGGTCATAGAGTTTTAAGTTTTGTACATGATCCTTACAACTGTTCACAACATTTAAAAAGAGTTTTATAATAATTTAAAGACCCACTCCAATCACCTTTTGATCTATTTTCAAAGTGGTCTTCTAATTATGATATTTTTATAGAAAATCAAAAAACCCTCATCGTTTTCTTAAACCTACTTTTATCAGCAACTTGCCTCTGAGTTATGGGCGGGACTGCTAGCCCGGAGTATAGCCTTCCTCTCTTCCCATCATCCATCCGCATACATGCTTACAGCCCCTCACAACCCCAACCTAACATTAGTGGTGCAACTAAAATGGCGAGCGCCATCGCCGTGGAGTTCTGAGGCAGATGTCAGCTCAGAAAACAAAGACGCTGGTGGATATAGTTGTCTAAAGTGAGTGCATCAGAATGGAGCAGAGCAGGGAGCTTGTTGCGTCACACCGAAAGGTTTTTTCAAACATGAAATGTTTTCATCTTCTTCTGACTCGCAATAAAGAAAACTTCAGAAATGCAATTTTATTCTTCATTTATCACACAAGATTCTTCTTTAACCCACAACTTTTCCAGCACATTGTTTTGTTTTATTGGTCCATTTTTAACTGTTGTGTTTATTTTCATATTGTGTTTGAAAAAATATATATATAAAAATATATTTTACACGTCCGCCATCATGAGAAAAATGCTAGAAGAACCTGTTAAAAACTCCCAAAACACTACTACTGTCTTTTTCAGTAGGATGGAAGAGCCTTTCTGAGCTGTTTGTTAAACAATTGTTTTGTTTTTACACCAATAAACATTTAATCTTTCTGCCCAAGTAATATTTTTATTTGTTTCTTCTTAAAATAACATCATTAGACACACTTTTCCTTCAAAGACTGAGGTCTGAGTCTGTTTCTCACTGATCACGTTTCTCCACGTGATCAGTGCACGCTCCTTCCACGCAACCTGATTGCCTCCTGAAGTGGCTGCAAAAGCCTCAAGGGAACTGCAAGACACGGGCACTTCCTGTAAGATGAGGCCAGAGCGTAGTTTGTGTGTCATCCTACAGGCGTCCTACAAGCATTTACGTGTCACCTGCAGACCCCTGTGTGCAGCATTTATACACAGACGGTAAGGAGCCAGTACACCACCTTACTAATGACTACTGCCAGGGATGGACAACTCCAGGCTTCGAGGGCCGCTGTGTTTGCATGATTTCCAGATATCCGAGCCCTACTCAGGACTGGTTACCTGGTTCAGGTGTGTCCAGCTAATTAGAACATGCCAGAGCAGGGTATGTTGGAAAACATGCAGGAATGCGGCCCTTGAAGCCTGGAGCTCTCTACCTGCCCTGGTAGAGGGCTCCACAACAGCGTCACTCGTACAACAACTTACAGTACATTAACTTTTCATGAGCTCTACAATGTGGCGAAACACTTTCATGACAGCCCCTGGGGTGGCCTTACAAGCCTTAAGGGAACTGCATGACCCGCCACGGGCCTGGATAACCCAAAAACCTGCAGCACCCATATGGGTCAACCCTTGTATGACACAGAACTTTGGCTGTGAGGTCACAGCTTTGAGACCTGGGCCTGGATAGGATAAATCTGGGTGGGAAAGATGCCCATCAGTATTTCTTTGCTCTTATTACGCCAACAGTGCATCTTGATCAGGCTCCACCCCATTTGCGTCGTCGGAGCGGCTCAGTGGCCACAGGTGCTAGTACTGGGTAACTCCAATTCATGAAGCGAGTGTGAACATGGCATCCTGAAAACGAAACCGCACACTCAACTCGCTTGTTTGAGGCAACATTTCAGAAACGTTTTTTTTCTGCAGCCACAAGAACGTGAAGGGTTAGAGTTCCTATGCAAACATCACGAAAACAGCCATCTATTACAACGTTCACAAACAATGTAAGTCTGGTGGTCCATGTGTGTGTGTGTTTGGGGGGGGCAGTTGCCACTCAAATTGGAAAATTAGAGCTGCTCCAGGCCAAATCTGGTGGGTTATTTTCCAATAAAACTTGGCTGACTGGTCCCATTTCTGTCTAAATCTGACTTTTGTTCCTGCCACCTTATATTAATGACCATTTACAATAAATCACTTTTTATTTTAGCCTTAAATGACTGTACATAATATGCTGACAAACACAGAACCACATGTACACATGCAGAGTTGAGCTCTTTTTGCTGACATTTAATCCAAGTAAAGCAAAAATTACAGCTGCTTTCTGACATGTAGCAATGAAACAAATATAAGACTATATAATCAAGGGATCGGTTTTCTTAGGAAGCATTTTTGGAGACCGGAAGTGGAAAAATGACATCAATTTAGTGCATGAATTTCCTTGTGGACTCATTTTAATGCACAATTGCAAAAATACGTCCTCTGAATTTTTATAATTATTGTATGACTTTGTGGAGAGCGTTCTGGTGGAGCATGCTGGTCTGCAACCGTGGGTGTGCCTTTTTTTTAAAGTAGATTTGTAGGCTCCTGGACAAACATGTCATGCACACAAAGTCCTCATCCGGATAGATCCGTCAAGTCCAGGATTTGCAGCTGAAACGGAGGCAACAAAAAAACAAAAGAAAAATCATCAAATGTTGGGTAGATGATAATAAAAGCAACCTTTCATTTGTGGACACTTTCCTATGTCATTATTATCCTGAAACTTTGCTTCCCAGCATTCCCAACATTCCCATAAAGCTCTTGACCCCCAACATCCTTAAATTATTAAGATTCCCACATGGGTTTAAGCTCCTGATCGCCGCTTGCAGCTACGTTTTCCCCGTGTTTTCCATATTCCCACAACAACCGACACAGGAGATGCATTTCTTTTGTCTAATGAGAGTCTATGTGTGTATATTAGTGTGTGTGTGTGAGTCCATAAAGGTATCAGTCGGGGAATAACTGCAGCTTTGTGTAATGCCTGAAAGGTTCCGATGGGCTTCAACAGGGGGCAGTGGTTTGCCTCTTTTTGCATTTTTCAAAACACAATCTCAGCTCTGGCTGCTGCTTTTGCATCAGCTCTGACAGCATCCTGAGCCAAAAGCACAATGGATTACAAACGAGCTCCCATTCATCACAATTAATCAGAGGGCCAAACCCATTAACTGTCAACCGGAGGACGGGTTTGTCTACGGGAGAGAGACGAACTGCTTCAGCGTTCAAACGCACTTGATGACTTAAGTACAGTCAGACTGTTTGTTTGTGGGAGTTTACCGTCTTCAGACGGTCTTTTCATTTAAATCCTTTTTTATTATTTTTGTAAAAACAGCTTTTCTTTGATTTAAATGCAGCTCAGGTCTACAACAAAACAAGACACTCACTTGCTTTACCATTCATGGTCTAAGTTTACATGACTATTTTCACTACTTCTCGTGTTTAGTAGTTATTTTTGCAGCTTTTACAGCCTTTTTTTACATTTTGACCTTTCCCGAGGTTTTTAAATAAAAAATAAGGATTTGTTGGGCTTGACATTGAGGACCTGGACAACAGTTTAGGCAACTTTTATCTGAAAGTCAATTAATTTTTGTTCAATCTTCATCTAAACCTGCATTTTCTTTACTTTTACTCTTTGTTCTTTACTAGAATGCCTTTTGGTTTGCAAAATCATTCTTGCAAACAATAAAGAAATGTGGATTCAAAATGTGATGCAGAATAACAGAGAGAGGATCAGCAAGCTGCTGAACTGCTCAAAATTACTGTCAAGTTCCAAAGGACATCTAATGTCTGAATGACCAAACTTCAAACCCTCAAAGTCCTCCCCAAACAAATGTAAATCTTTCTTTTTCTTCCTTCTCTTTTCTTTTCTCCCTGCATAACAAACGCCACATAATGATTTTGAGTATCTAGCAGATCAAGAGGGCTTTGGCCAGCAGCTGCGTGGTGCTTGTGGGGTTGCCAAACTAAACAGAGGGGGGCTCCTGAAGTCACCTCTGCCCAAACATACACATAATCCTCCAGAACCGTCCGGCTCGCAGCCCTCGAACGCGCAACCCGGTTTAAAAATAGAGAAAAAAGGAGGACAAAGGTCAGTTTTACAGAAGGATTTAGGGCTTTATCATTAACACGGAACAGCAGAGCCAGACTGCAGGCCTGAGAAAGTGCCTCTGTGTCTGCCCGGACAAGAAGCAAAGACAGGAGGCCTGCGCATGACTGACGGACACGGTGATCCGTGTCAGCACATACCTGCAGAACCAAGGTCAAAGACGGAACCCCAACAGATCCAGAATGTACTTGTAGGACTGGAAAATCAACAGAAAGTTCAACTTTTCCAGCTCAGCATTCATGCTTTTGATTTCTGCTTCTCTGTGAATTCAGACCAGATGTGGTTTAGGGAGCCCCAGATTCAGTTCTGGTCTCAGCGGTTGGACAGAGTGACAAAATTAGTCATGCAAGAAAACCAAGAGTTTAGAAAGAAAAAAAAAGTATTTACCATTTCTTTCCATGTTGTTAAAAAGAAGGAAAAATATTAAGAGAGTCTACAGATAAAGAAACACAGCTAGGTCAAACCACCAACATCCCACTGGTTATTATAAAAGCTTTTAAACAATTTTCCATGTTTTTTTATAATAATTACTAGTTTTGTTGCTGATAAATTTCCTGCAAACTTTATTTAAACTCTTTTGCTGATCAGCTGTCCTCGCATGAGACCATGTGACCCTGAAGATTCTCTGCTCAATTCAGGATTCTGCATCAGGAGCTGTTTGTGTTGGCAAACTGTTTCTTGAACACTGACGTTTTTCCACTTCAGCATTTAATGTCTAGCACATCATTTTGTGAAGTGTTTCCTGTGCAAACGGCTGAATGGCATATGCCCACATCATGACCCCACCACCACTGTGCTTGAGAGTTTAGAAAAAAAAACTGTATA
Organism: Oryzias latipes; assembly: GCF_053564925.1. Taxonomy (NCBI): domain Eukaryota; kingdom Metazoa; phylum Chordata; class Actinopteri; order Beloniformes; family Adrianichthyidae; genus Oryzias; species Oryzias latipes. The sequence goes on from NC_136250.1 coordinate 4,160,081, forward strand.
AAGAATTTAACAAAAACAAACAAACAAAAACACAATCAACTGACTATTTTTGGTGTTCTGATATTGATTTGGGGAAACTATTCAGCAGTCCTTAAATAATCCGGCCCAACTCGCTCTCTGAAAATCTATTTTGATCTAAAAGTGTTCTCAGTGTTTTTTTAATTTATTTAAATATGCTGTTTTAGGGCAAAATCCAAAAACCTGACATTTTTCTAGGTAGGACATAGTTTCTTCAGAGCAGCACTAGTTCGTCTGAAATTTGCCTCTGTGGGCGGGACTGTTGACAGGGAGCAATTTTAACTAATATGCTGAAGTAGTTTTACAATTTAAGGAAGTACACCTCCTCTGACTTTTCTCTCATCTCCTTATAGTTTCGTTTGCTAAATCTGGAACAGCTGCTTTTTTTTAAAAAGGGGCGTTCTAAATCTTTTGAAATATTTAAATCTCCTCAAATTTTTTTTTAACTTTAAATAAATTTGGAAAGATGTCAGAAAATCACTTCTTTTGTGTCAGCAGTTCCTGGTCATCTTCACTGAAAACAGAAATAATAGAAATCTCATTTGGCAAAAATGTGTCACCAGTGTTCCTAAAATAGTTTTAGCATCTCTGAGGAGTTTTTTTTTTTTGTTTCTTCAAACCACATTCTCAGGTCTGCAGTGTGAAATCATGACCTCTCTGCTGGAATGCAATTATTTTCAGAGTTTGAATCTGCACTTTAGGGAAAAAGAGTTTTATAGCTGGAGGCGATGGCCGCCTGCTTTTAATTTCAAAGAGAGAGGAGAAGAGAAACACTGGATTATGGGGGGAAATTCTTAAAGAAGGAGTTATGAAAATTCTTTCACCGCAATAATGGAACAGTTGGGTGGAAAAGACAGAAACTGTTTGGATTTTGCCATCGCTTCTGAGATAACTAGAAAGGTAAAAGTATGTCAGAGTGATAACATTTAAAAGAGACACACTGGCATTCCTATATATGAGATACAAACATTTATTAAAGTTTAAAAAAGATCAAGAAAATTATTCCGGATTATTGCATCAAGTTAGAGGTTGATGGATCAAGATCAGGGGGAAATCAGCCGCTTTAAACCAAAAGATGTGATGGGAACATTGCAGCAGACGCCATTTTTCACTTATAAAACCCTGCAGAGATGCAAACTGAGACACTGAAGCTCACTGCATGAATCACAGCATTTTCTGCTGCTTGACAACAATGACAAGCCCAGACTGCAGCGATGTGGTGAAGTCGCTGCAGCTCCAGCAAATGCAGGACTTTTAATAAAATTCTGGGGTTTTGTCGGCTCAGCGGCCTACACCAATATTAAATCAAATTCTATCGACATGCATTCAAATTTCCTCCTTTATGAGCAGTGATAATTCTGCACAGCTTTAGCCACATCAGCCGCTGCTTGATTATCACCTTGTTGTAGCTTATGAGTGCTTGCACTGTGTACAAAGTTATTACAGACATGAGGGAGCGCATTAAATCTTCTGAATAAAAAAGTATGTCTACGTTTTTATGAGAAACACACACATGCAAAAGTTTTTTCTTACAGTTTCACCTGCAAATCTAATGCTGCAAAACCAACAGGCCTGTCGATCAAAATGATTAAAAAGTAGGGAAAAAAATCTATTTTAAGGGGTAAAAAAATATGGTGAATATCTGAAAAATAATCAGTTAAAACAGAATAAAAAAATGGGGGGAGTTTAGACTTCCCTGTTCATCTTTATTGCGTCTCCCCGCAGTGCGCCTGCGCGTCAATTAATTTCCCTTTTCCAACGTCTGCATTTTGATTAACAGCAGGCCGTGACGCATCAGTTTTAACGTCAGGTACGTGAACACATATTCTGCGCAGAATAAACGTGTTTTCGCGCAACATAAAAATAAAAAAGCCGAGTCAGAAATACTGTCGAAATAAATGCATATTAAGCAAAAACAATACAAGGACACATGATAAAGAAAAGGCAAAAATTCTGTAGTTTAATGATATTTAAACCCAAGTCGAGTGTTTTAACAGAATAACATTAAGAAAAAAATGAAATATTACTTAAAAATGAAAATAATAATAAAAAACTTAATTTAAATAAAAACAAAGATATTAGATAAAAGAAAAAGAAGCGACATTTCCCTCCTAATTTGATCCATTTACGAGTGACAAGATATTTAACTGTTTGAAAATTCAAATTGTGTACAACCACAAAAAAGAAAATTTTTTGAAAGAAAATAAAAAGAATTAATATAAATTAGCAAACAGGCTATAACAATATATTTAAAGTACATTAACGAAAAATTAAATCAATGCTCAAAGGAAAAAAAACGTTGGTGAAATTAATTATGGAGGCAAAAATTAAGATGGAAAATCGGGGAAAAACTAGAATATCTTTATTTGTAGATTGAAACTAATGATTCTAATAAACCATCTATTTTTTTCCGGACGCTCCGATAGGATGAAATTGTTCAGTGGATTTTTGCTCGGATGGAATCGAGTCCGCCGCTGTTGTGATTCTAGAAAGAAAGGATGAAGACGGAGAAGTGGGAACAAAGACGGAGACATTGCCGCCTGACAGGAGGCGCGTGCGCGCTGGGGGCGCGAGCGCAGGAGGCGCGAAGTCACCTGATCTGAAAGACACGGATCGATCTGCAGCCGTCAGAGCTGGACTTCATGCTCTTCATCCCTGAGCGAGATGACTCTCCTCTTCATTTCCTGTGATGATTTCAAGATTGACACCAAGTGGCTCCAAATATGAGCAAATCCTCTACTAATAAAGCAATTTTAAATCATTTTAGGAAACTTTTCATTTTAAATGTTAAATAAATGTTGAATAAACTTAAAAAAACGAGGTCTTAAAAGTTTATTATTTACATTATTTTATAGTTATTACTGTTAAATAATGGAGCATTAAGTTATTTTATATTTATTATATATTTTATTTTATTATAAGTCTTACTGACATTATGTGATCAAAAATACAAACTTTTATGATGTAATATTTTCTGAACTAGTGTCTGCAATCTGCTCTCATAATTGCACCCAGATGTTGTTTAGAAGCTCCTTTGACTGTAATGTCAGGTTTTTGTTTGCCTGATGATTCTCCGGACGCCGTGTGCGTTTGCAGTAAATCTTCTGTCTTGCTGGATTCCTCATCTCGTTTTGGTTTGATGCAGTTTCAAGTGAAACAACAAGTAAAAAGGCAGAATCAAAACTATTCCAACTGATGCTGTAAAACCTACAAAGTACGTTTCCTCCAAACGGGCGCAGAGTGCTCCATCTTTACTGATGTAAACCCTGGCAGGCTGCTGGGTCAGCACAGCCATAAGCCCTGCACTCACACACTACGACACACACCATTACACACCCGTGTGAACTTCTGGTGCAGCAGATGTGGGGTCGGCGCTGCAGGGCCTCACGAAGGGCCTCGACTGAGCTCGACTTCAGCATTAAAGCCTCACCCACATCTATTTATATCAAGTGATTAGTTATTAATGCATCAATTATCAGTTAAAAGGGAGTTTTAATGAAAAAGCTTCGGGACTAAAAGATGTTTTGGTGCTGATGGAGAAGGAGGTCCGGTGGCCCGTTTACAGGGTCACTGGATTGGAGGATTCAGTTTTCTAAGAATACTTATAGCTCCATGAAAGCTGAGTTCTTCCAACTGTGAAGGCCTGTTTGTAGGCTGTCACAATACTTTAAGATTAAGAAGTAAAAGTGAATTGTAACATATGCTCAATTTAAAGTTACATAAAATAAGTTTGTTCAAAGACAAAAAAAAAATAAAAAAAACAAACCCACACATCCTTAGGTGTTTTGGAGGCTAGGAAATTCAATCTCCAGGATCCACATCACTCTAAAGCCAATGAAGATGCAGATTAAGGGAAATAGGCTCCGGTTTGTTGGGAGGAAGAGTCTCCATTATACCTGCCGCCTGGCTGGGAAAAGCTCTCTGTGCGTTTGGCTCAGCCGATTAGGATCTCTGCTGCAGAGTGAAGGTCGTCTGCCAAAGCAGCCGCTTAAAGCCTGAAGCAAAGATGGAGCATTGTCTGAGGAAGATAACTGCTGCTGACTGCTAATGACGAAGAGGAGGTGGAAACGACCGAACTAGAACAACTAAAAAGGAAGGAAAACTAAAGCAGTGGACTGTAATGAACTCATTTGAAACCAATTAGTAACTTTTCTCTTTTTAATCTGTCAGAAGCTGAAAAAAACTCATCAGCTGCTTACACATAAATCTAAAAATTGACAACTAAACTTGGCAGAATCCAAATTCTTTGTTAAAATTGTGTTTAATTGTTTTTGCCCTGAGTTTGTTGTTGTTGTTTTTTTGATTGTTTGCGTTTTTATTTTTATTCTCTTGGAAGTAAACTTCACACATAGGGGTCAAGGAGTAACACCTTTGCATCAAATGCATTCAAACTTTCTGAACCGTCAAACAAAAAGCAGCACCACAGCGCGCCCAATTACAGACATCCCATGATGCTTTGCATGAAAACAAAAAGTTAACATGTAAAGAGCATTCCTCCAACATGTAACACCGACAGCTTGCATGTAACCTACTCTGCGGTTAATTCGGGAGGCTTCTTGTGGATTAGGAGGCCATTGTGATGCAGATGTCAGCATAATGGTGTTCAGATGCACCAACCAGATTAGGGGAAACTTTCCAACATCTTCCTGCAGGTGGAGACCAGACGGGCGGCAGCAGGACACTGTGCTGAAACTCCAGCAGCTGCTAAACCTGTTGGGAAAAAATGCTGTTTTTTATTGCATCAAAATGATTAAAGTCATGAAATCTTAGAGCAATGAATTTTACTGTTGTTAAAATAAATCAACAAAGGAAAAAAAACATCAACTGTGATTTCATCTTGAGAAACAGTACGTTTTATGTGCATTACACTAAAAGATCTTCCCAGAAATCTGATTGTCTCCACCATTCGGTTCATTGTGTGAGGCATTTACACCTTTTTTTCCCTTTTTTTCTTTTAAACTCTCAGATTTTTTTGAAGTCTTAAAGATCCACTACAATAAAAAAATGTTTTTTGCATGTTCTTGTGGCATTTTTCTGATGATGGTGGACAAATATGAAAAGCTCAAATCCCATTTTTTAGTACTTCTTTTTTTCAAACTTTTGTGAATCAGGAGTAGACAAAAAAAAACCCTGCAGTTTGAAAAAGATCGTATTTGTGGGCGGGGCCACAAGCTCTCTGCTCCGCTCCATTCTGATGCATCCTTTTGTAGACAAATAGATCCATGTTTGTCTTTTTTTTCTTGTCTGAGCTGGAATCTGGATCTAAACTGTACGGCTGGAGAGCTCCGATGTTGCTCTCTATTTTTGTTTTGTTAGGTTGGGGGTGTGGGGGGCTGAACTATAGCAGGAGCATGTGTAGACAGAGAGCTCTGTTATGCGTGATGGGAAGAGGGGCGGGGTTGCTTTGCACCAACAGTCCCCCCCCCTCCACATCTCAGAGGTGAATATCTAATGAACTCCTGCCGCTCCACAGAAACTATGTCTTAGAAAATGACAGGCAGAATCATGATCAAAAGACTGCTGGGAATGCTTTAAAACTGATCAAAACTTTACCAACAAATTCAACATTGGACATCCTGCAATCCCAATGTACATGTTGCTTGAAACACTCACAGATTCTGCTTCATCCCTCCATCTTTTTCAATCACAAACTACAGCTTGCTGAAAGCAAAAGCTCTTCTGAGGCAGAGTCAAATCCCCCTCCCTATACCTGTAACACAAGCTCAGCAATCATTCCTCCGAGTGCTTAAACAGGCACAGCACCGTACAATCAAGAGAAATGAGTAGAAACGGAAAGCCCTGGCTGAGCCAGAACCCCAGAGATCATGCCTGCATTATTGGAGGATAAATGTTGCCAATGACATTGCGTGTGCGTGTAGGAGAAGGTGGGAGGGGTCCGGTTGGCTGTGATTGGCTGCGTTGGCATCATGGTTGTTGGATGCCCACCTCACACACCCAGCTTCCCTCTGCTGCTGTGATTGGCTGCAGCATGATTGCAGCTCAATTTATGTCACCTTTTTTCCTCCTTCACTGTTAGCATTAGAACATTAGAACATTAGAACAAGCATTAGAAGTGTGTATATTTGTGTATCAACGTTTGTTATTTCCATTTGGAGGGAAGGATTAAAAGCAAATGAAGATTCATGGAAATTAAAAGATTTTGATAAAAATCTATAGGGTGTAGAAAGGCAAGCCCTTCTGCACTTAAATAACTTACAATACGTTAATGTCATTTATACATATTTAGAAAAAAGCAGTTTTATAAAATGGAGAGATTTCACAGCTCCATAAAAGATGAAACGATAACTTAACATAATGGAAAAATCCATTTATATTGACCTGCTGATATCGAATTTGAAGCAAAATTTTCACTTATTTATTTTCGCTTTAAAGTAAATTGTTTTATATCAGTGCAAAGCTGAGTTTTCTCTGCTTCAGAATCAGGGAAAAGCCACATTTATAATTAATTAATTTTTTTAAAGTCATTAACATCTGGTTTTTCTATTTGCTATTCTAAAGCAAGGTAAAAATAGATAAATCAAGCTGTAGAAAATAAACAAAGTGTGTTTCTGTGGAATGTCAGTAGATATTAAGATAAAAAGTGAGTCTGTCAGAAGCTAAAATAAGCCAGTGGCTTTTGTCCAGTGGCCTGCCATTTTTCCAGACTTGTGCACTAAGGCTGCCTTCTGGCTAGGTGATACACCCCCCCCCCCCCTTCCAATCTAAGTGGACAGACAGGAAAGGAGGGTTTAGCACCAAAACCTCCCAGCAGCCGACAGAGTGACGTGGACACGCCCACTACCATCCATCCCCCAAACAAGCCGGCACTGCCAAAAAACATAAAAACAGCTTTGTCGGTCATCTTTTCTCAGCTCAGCCATGTTTAATCCCTGCTCAGGGAAAGGAGGGAGGAAGAAAAGGAAGAGGGAGGGGGTGGGGTTCTCCAGAATAAGGGCTTTCCTAAGGGACCCTGACTCCAGCAGCAAGGGCCTAATTGGGCCCCTGAAACCACTCCAAGACAAATAAATGGCCCTCAAACCTGCCCTAACCTGTGAGGCTTGTTTGGATGTTTCTAATCACATTTGAAGCACTAGTAAAAAGTCTCCTAAAGTAAATTAAATCAAAGAAAAATAAAACTTTTGAATGACTTAAGTAGTTAAACAATAGAAAAATACACAAAGACGTGAAATGCACCCAGGAACCATCTGATGGTTCAACCCCCTGATCTAAACCCGTAATGCCAAGTGTTAAGGAGGGAAGCATTAGGTCTTGTTTTTAGAGTCTGGTATGACTTGAAGATGGATTTGAAGAAACCCTTCAACTTTAGGGTGGACACTATCACTAGGCCACAGAATTATCTGAGCTGCAGTGGCAATGCAGCTCAGAATGCAGATTTTCGGAATACTGTTGCTTTAAACATTACAAGGCCGTTCAAAAAGGTCATCCAAACGTACTGCCCTAAACTACAGTGCTTTTGGGGAAATATCTGTGAGGCACTTAGCTGCATCTTGGGAGTCAAACTAACTTTAAACCTTCTTGTATTTCTGTTTGGAATAAACAGTGGGGCTCCGACATTGCCTGCAGGTGGCCAGAGGATCATTACTTTCTAACCTTACTAGCTCAACGCCTCATTCTTCTAAAGTGGAAGGATGCTGCCCCCCCCACCCCACCCCACTTGATCACATTGGATTTGAGATGTGCTTTATCATCTTAAACTTGAAAAAATAAGATCTACTGTGACAGGATCAGAACATAAATTTTATAAGGTATGGAGAACATTTCTCAACTTTTTTATTCTACCATCTACAAAGGTGACAGAATGATGCCCCTTTTTAAAAAAATGTTTTTCTTTCTTTTCTTTATGTGTGTTAATATATTTGCACTTTACTTATTGTTTATTTTATATATTCATCTATACTATGACTGATTTTCTCTATTCATGTTTCTCTTTGCTCATCACTTGTACCCTTTTCTTTTATTTTCTAAATTGATGTTGGTGTATATGCAACTGACAGCAGGAGGGGGTGGGGGACTGGGTTTGAATTTGTTTGTATCATGTTTTAAAACTGAAAACGTAATAAATATATAAAACACTACAAAGATAATCCAAAAACACTGAAGTCAGAAAATTACTGGAATGGATGACTTCTTTTTTGAAAAAAAAAAAGCACTTTGGCCAGAAACTAAATAGTCTGGATGTTCAGAAATGAAAGACAGCAATGAAACCTGAGAGGTAAATTCCCTTTTTTTAAGTTTTGGACAGTTCACAAACAGATTTTTTGGTTTTTCATTTCATCCCACTTCAACAGAATTGGAGACCTTATTTCAGAAACTATTGTGAGTGTGACATCCATCCAGGTGACTCTGCATCCAGCCATTAACGGATTAGATGCTGCTCCGCTCCTCCGCAGATCAAAGCCTGAAGTCATCCCGTCTGCTCCTGCTGCTCCTGTCATACAGCTTTTTTTTTAAGCTGTATAAATAAAGTCACAGTCCCACTGAACCATCCTTCATTACTTGTTGACCAGAACAAAATTTCAGGAAAGAAAACGGTATTTAAATGGGAAATGTTCTTAAAATCAACATCAGAGCTGCAGAAACATGTTTTGCCTTTTAGGTCTGAATCTAAATATGGGTGAATTTTAAATAAAACTCTAATGATAAAACTAATAAATACTGACATAGCACACACAAACTTATTTTTATTGTTTAACCCCTTGCTGCCTAAATTTATTTTTAGCTTATTGGAGGGGGGGGGGGGGGGGGGGGGTTAGTAGCATGATTTGCTTACTAGTACATGCCAAATAAAGGTAAGAAAAGAAATATACAGATGAAATATACAAGTGTCATTATGCTCTAAATCTAACAAATAAAGAGCATGAAAGACTTTTAAGAACACAGATCTGCCAAAAGTAGTTTAGGAACCTTTAAGGAAAAGTCATTTTAAGATTTTCTTTGTTAAAAAATAGTGGCTAATAAACATTTTTTATTCATTTAAGCAACATTTCTTTTACACATTTTAAGCAACATTTTGGACCATGGAGCCAATTCAAAACCACCCCTACACCTCTTCCATGCTTGCTGCAGTTTTAACTGTGCAGCCCTGTTGAACCTCAATGACACAGAGACAACCGACTCCTGATTTTGGCTTTTGTAGTTAAACTTTGGTTTTAGCAAACTGGGCACAAAATCTTCAGCTCTGTAGTTCTTAGTCACAACTGCCTTTGTAAGTGGATACAGGATGTCTGCGGGTGAAAAATGAGTAAACCTGCATGAAGGTGGCCTGCATGAAATATCAAGTTAGACCGCTCTGTAACTCTGTAGAGCAAAAGATGTTCATGCACACTGTTCATGCTGCGGGTGACAGGTCGTAGTGAACACTTATGCAATACGCACGGGTAAGTAAGGGAGAAGTAGGTGAGACACAGGCGTGATAGGAATTTTTCTTTTTTTTTCATCCCCTCCAAATCATTCACACTGCACAAGGAGCCTGTTAGTGCTGTTCAAGTAATAAGTGCATGCTCTTTGACTGTTAGAAATGGGAACATTAGATTGTAGATTGTGTGGGCATCCTACAGGCACTTCCGTATCACGTGCACGTCGTCCATGCAGCATTTGGGTGCTGTAAGTAAGGAGTGGTATTCACGTACGGTTCACGCACAATTGGCTTTTCGTGTGATAGGAATATAAATTAACCGATCTTTCACCCCTCCAATAGTCTATACCAGGGGTTCTCAAAGTGCGGCCCGGGGGCCAATGGTGGCCCGTGGGAAGATTTTTTTTTTTTTTTTTTAAACTTGTCCTGTCCAACAGCTGGGCAGACAGATGAGAGCTGAAGGCCTCTTGTGTTGGACATATTTTACTTTAACAAGAGAGGTTATTAATCTTCAGACAAACCAGAGGTATGTCTGAATAAACCCCTTTTGTAATTGAGGCCAAACTTTATTCATTTCAACCATGTTTGAATATCTTTGCTGTTGGACCGGACGGAAAAGGAAAGAAAGGAAGAATAGAGAAGGATGTTAGAGAGAGGGGGGGTAGGAGGGTGATAATAGGAGGGGGGGATAAGACCATGAAGCAGCATAGAGCAGCAAGTTTACTGGTTGTTTATCATTACGGTAAGGTTCAAATGTAGTATAAAAAGGGCAGGGCCTGTCCACACACACACTGAAATGTCATCAACACACCTGCTAGCTGCAAAAATGTCCACATGCCAACATGTACACGGGAATGGATTTTTTGTGGCCCTCAATAAAAGAGAGCCAGAGCAGGTTCCTTTGAGGAAAAACGTTGTGTTGGCGAGGAGAAAAGGCGCTTTCAAGCTAAGTGGTCAAATGCTTACTTTGTCGTACCTCATGGGCTGGATAAAGTCATGTGCCTTATTTGCAAGCAGGTAAATGCAATGTTTAAAGAATTCAATATAAATCGTCACTATGTTACAAATCATAAAACCTATGACAAATGTACCGGTGAGGAGCACAACAATAAGTTCCAAAGACTACAACGAGGCGAAGCTGCACACCAGATGTTTACAAAATTGGCTAAATCCAGTGAAGCTGTGACAGAAGCTAGTAGCTACGTTTTAGTTTTGGAAATAGCCCGGCGTAGCAAACCCTTAAGTGACGGGGAGTTTGTAAAAACAATGTATGCTAAAGGTAGCTGGCATTGTTTGTCCAGAGCAAAAGAAAAAGTTTGAAGAAATAAGTCTATCAAATGATGCAATTGCTAGACGAGTAGAAGATCTGGACAGAAACCTCCAGGAAAACATCTGGAGGGCCTGGTTAACTGGACAAATGACACTTGGTCATTAAAGTTATTAAAAACAACTTTTTCAGTTTATCCTTTTTTTTTAACGAAAATTGGCCCCCAGTCTAATGTCGAGTTCCTAGTTTGGCCCTCCTCTACAAAAGCTTTGAGAACCCCTGGTCCCCCCTTCCAGCGCGTCCGGGCGTGGGCTCCCGGTCTTTCCCGGTCTCTCGCGGTGTGGTGTCTAGTGCAGTGTGAACGGTGCGACTCTGGACACGCGCTTGGCTCTTCTCTCGGATCTCCTCACCTGCGGCTCCCATCTTGACAGAGGTCCCCGCCGCAGAGCGGCAGACTGCCATTAGCATTGGGGGGGCCTGCAGTGGGTGCTGACCATGGTGCTGACACAATGTGATTTCTGCCCAGTGTTCTGAATGTGAAAGTGAAGAAAAATTCCATGAAGCGGGGGGGTTTGCGTGTTCTTGTGTGGTTTATTTGTACGCCATCCATGGTTTTAACGTGGTTCATTCATGATACATCTGTGAAAATTTTTATTATTATTTTATTATTCCCACTGTTTCCACTTATATTCACACATGACCAGTTTTCAGCCTTGCAATATGCAGAAATTGTACATAGCGGCAGTGTGACATGGCCTTAAGATGCAGCCACTTCTCTCTACAACCCAAGAAACCCTGCAGCATCGTACGGGCTAACCTTCTGTGAAGGTGCATGTGAATGAATCATCAGGCACAGTCCTAGCCTGGCTGTACCACTAAGGAATCAGTTTAAAACGTCAGCCTCATGTGTTTCACTTTGTTGTGGAGATTCCTCAAAAATGGGGAGCAGCCATAAAACTGTGGCACATAGTTCGCACCACACCAAGATTACTTCTAAAGAGTGATTCACACCTTTGCACCACACCGTCCACCTTCCCACACAATGAACGAATAAGTCACAACTTCCCAAAAGTGGATGTTACAATTGTGACTTCAGGGCTGCACAGTTAAAGGAAGAATAAAGCAAATGATGGCTAAGATTAATTTCTGCTGTGAGTTATCCAGATCATGCTGCTAGGGAAGGACAGAGGATGGAAAAAGTTCAATGGCTGCCATGAGAGGATTAACCTGTCTGCTTTCAGCCTCTCCCTCAAAAACTATGATTTACTCTGGTTGCCATAGTTACTATTCTTTCTGCTTGAGTTTTCTGTAAAATATTTAAGCATTTTCAAAACAAACAAAGTGAATTAAAAGTTTCCTTTTGCGAAGTGGCCTCCTTTTGGTTTTAAAAACAGAAAAATAGGATTTTATTTTGGTTAAAAAAGAAAAAATGTGCTTTTATTTTGACACGGGGACTTATTACATGCACTTCCTGTTACTTAAACAAAGACATCAACATTAATTCTTGATAGTCCATCCCTTACTCAAATCAAACTAACAATCGAGCATCAAAAACAACGTCTGCTGAAGGAATTGTACCGTCTACCTGTTCAGGTAAGCAGAACAGCAACTACTGTATGCTTCATTTGCATCTGCACTTCCTGACTGCCTCACCACCAGGACTATAATTAAAACACAGAGAAGGGCATCTCCCTCCTTTAATCTTTGGGTTTAAATATGATTGACGTTTTGAGACCTCATACCACACACATAGCACATGTTTCACAACACACACACTCCTCCGCTCGCCTCAGATGTAGCTGCAAGGCAAGCAGATACTAGTTAGTCTGGGAAACCACAGGCAGACACGCAGAGAAAAAACACAGACAAAAACTCCTGCCAGAAGACAAAAGAGCGCTTGCGACGTTCCCACCATGACGCTGGATGACAGCACACAATGGGACAGGAAATGGCACACAGACAACACACACCTTCGTCCCGTATTCCGTCTGAGCAAGCACTTGATTGAGGATGCACAGATTAATAGATGAGTGCATTTTCAACAACACATCTGTCACCAAGCCTGAAAATGGACTCATTTGATGCTAAATGCAGGTTTTTTTTGTTTTAATTATATGCTCTAATACTGATTATGAGTTTTGTTCATGTAATGGTTGATAGGAAGTTATTTTTGCTGGACCAAATTTCACGTTTCAGACTGTTCAAATTCCCAAACTGACGAATGTTAACCTGGTCTGGTGAACTTGGATGATGACAGCTGATTGTTTATTTTGCATGCAGGGAAATTTCCACCTTCTGCTGATCTCTCAGGGAGAAAAAAAGTCCTGTCTTGCTGCTACTTTTTTTTGGTCAAACTCTGGAAAAGGAATAAAATCTTTTTAATGACGTTTCTAAAAACCACACTGGAAGGAGTATGGGAATCTAACTGACTCTGATTCTTCACAACATGTCTAGTTTTACAGGGCTCCTCTGTTTTGCAAATGAAAGGAGCTAAAGCTACACAGTGGCGATTGACAACAACCCACCCATGAAGTTTGTGACTGATGTTGGATCAACTAAAGAGGCTGCTGATGATCCATGAAAGTCAGGCTTACCAAGATGAGACTTAGAACCGACTGTGAGCCTCTTCTCGCTTGGCGAGAAACTCCTGTGCATCAAAAGCATTTGGAGGCAAACGGAGGACCTTCAAATATCAAACAAAGGTCTTTGGAAGGGAAGAAGATCCAAAAGACTGAAAATGTCCCTGAGCAGAATCAGAAGCTTGTGTGAACTGGAAAAGGATCATTCTTAATTTCTCGTGAAAAATGGGGAAAAAACAGAAGAACATTGCTGTTAATTGATTTTTTAAATTTCTTTTACTTCAGGAAATAATCTTATCCTCCTGACTACCAGAAGAAAAACTGTTGTCAAATTATTATTTTTTAATTATACCAAAAAATACATTTACCCTGAACATTTAGCATATTTGAAAAGCCCTGTAGACTCCAAAATTCGTTAATTCAATACTATACATTGGCGGGTAGAGATTCAAGTTTAGAAATGTCCTCTACAGAGGACAATGTTGAATTGCTGGTAGTCAGGAGGTTATTTATTTATTATTATTAAAAAAACCCATATATAGATTGAAGTACTTGTGAGAGAAGATCTAACTGTGTTTTCAAGTTTTTTCATGAGAAGTTTCTCAAAAATAGCTGAAAAAGATATTTTAGAGTGAAATCTGTGCTCGCCTCCTTTCTTTAATCATCTACATTCAAGAGCACATTTACAACAACCACGTTTGTTTTTATTTGGAACAAATTAGAGTTTTGACTGGTCAGAAAATAATTGGGGGAGTGTGAAAAAGTAATCAAGCAAAAACAGGTTTTAGCTGAGGTGAGCAGCTAAAACACACTTTACAGGACAAGCAAAATAGAACAAAACATTAGCTAAACTAACATTTGAGTAGGTTTTACTTCTAGAGGAGGACACCACAGAAGATTCAGAGTGGTTACGATGGGGGGGGGGGGGGGTGTACTTGATGACATTTCAGAAGGTATTTCACATTTATTGGAAAAAAGACATGTTGCAAAGTAACACTTTAAAAAACATTAATTGAACACACATCCTTTCTAAAAAGAATTATAAGTTATTCAAATTTAGTAAATAAAGACTATTACTTTGTCTAATTTTATCCAAACACTGTAACATTTTCCTTTGATTTACGTAATAATTATCTGCTGGAGGGACCCAATGTTTGCGCATTTACCCAACGCGTTTGTCACAAAGGCTTCTTTCCTGAAGCTGTGGGTCATTTTAGATGAAGTGAGCGTTTTTCACACATCCTTTACTGCAGACTTTTCCATCTCACCGTGACTATTCATACAACTAAAGTCCCTGAGTTTCATGTCTCCTGTCTTCTAACAGATGTTCCAGTATTTTGTGTCTGTCTTTTTCATTTTTGCTTATTTTTGGCATTAATAACAAATCTCTTCTTGTCATTACAAATATTGCTGATTTTATATTTGTCCATCTTAATCCTGTTTTCTTCTTGTTGTTGGATTTACTAACATTGTTAGTATGTTCCAGGGATTGACTTTTCTTTTCTTTGCCCCCACAATGTTCGCTCTTTGCTTCCTCAGTACAGAAATTACACTGAAAACCCCTTTGATTCATTCTTTTGGGCCATCTTGACACTATCAGGATAATCTGTTGTTATTATGAGCTGAACTGGATGAGTTTTTTTTAGCTTTACTGTAAACTGGTACTTCATAATCAAATGAATCAGATTAAATATATAATCCCAATTGGGTTGATCTTTTTCTTTTAAACCAATTTTTCATTTCTAAATGTTTCATGACAAGCCCTAAACCCAATCAAACTATTTGCATATAAAGTTTTCAGAAGCTGCACACATGAGAATTACACTAAGTTTTCCCCCCAGCTAATTTATTTTCTTTTTACTAAAGCTGTCTCTGCCTTTTGCCTCAGGTTTAATCTGCCTCTGTGAGTAAAAGCTGTTCAGAAATAGCTGTCTGGTGCTGGTCAGTCTGTTTGGCAGAAGAGTCTTTTTATAGAGGATAAATCACTGAAAATGGCATTTGTGTAACTTACTGATGACTAATAGACCATTGTCTCAGTTTTCTTATTACTTCATGAGGCTGAAAGTGTCCACCACAGACAGGTGTAAATCCCCAAAGCACCTGTTTGCATCTTTTGTCACTAAATTATGTTTTTGTTTTTTTCCTTTTTCCATAACTGCAAGGTGGAAAACACCCTTTTTTTTTAAACAAAGAGCTTCATAATTTTTCATATTTGTTAAATCTTTTTCAAAGTACTCATATTTTTTAAAATTGCTCTTGGTGAAAGAATTAATTTTTTGTGCCTTATATAATTTTTTGGCACTTTCAGCATAAGCGCTGTGCCGTTATGAGTTTTTGTTCACCCTGCCATTAATATCACAGCTGTGAAACGTCCACACAATTTAAAAACAATCTTTTGGGGGTGTGGCCTAACCTTGACCCCCAACCATAGTCATAAGCTGCGCAGTGATGGACAATAATGCATGAAAATTGCTTTTTGGTTGGTTGGTTGGTACCCTGTACTTGTCCTAATGATTTCCACAATCCCTTGTGTTGTTTCACTTCATCCATCCATCAATCTTCTTCTGCTTATACAGGGCTTGGTTTCAGGGGCAGCAGTCCAAAGAAAGATGCCCAGACTTCCCTCCCTCCGGCCACTTTCTCCAGCTCCCCTAACAGACGTAGTCTCTCCAGCGTGTCTTGGGTCTCCCCGGGACCTTCGTACCGGAACACCTCCCCAGGGAGGCATCTTTAGATGCCCAAGCCTCCTCCACTGGCTCTTCCAGCTCCTCCAGAGCTCATGACCATTGGTGAGTATTGGAACGAAGATCGACCGGTGAATAGAGAGCTTTTCTTTCTGTCTCAGCTCTCTCTTCACCACAACGGACCAACACAGCGACCGCATAACAGCGGACGCTGCACCAATCCACCTGTCGAACTCACGCTTCGATCTTCCCCCACTCGTAAACAAGACCCCAATATGTTTAAACTCCTCCCCATGGGGAAGGAGCCCTCCACCCACCCAGAGATGTTTTTATATTGTCTTGTTGAAAAAAAAAGTACAAAAAATGATAAGAGGGTTTTCAAATAAAGGTCATATTGTTAAAGAAGGCAGCCCTCAGAGTTTCTAAAGCAGCTCAGTGGGCAGCAGGACCTTTTCACAGCTGTCTTTGGGCAGAGCAAGAGACGTCCTGCACGGACAGGTGGTCTGTTAGATTAAGTCACGATTTATACAAGTCCTTTCACACACAGACTCACATTATTATGATTTATTTACCCAACAGACTAGCAGATTAGATATAATCTTAATTCTTTTTGTATTTCAGAACATTTAAGGTATTTTACAGGCAGGAAGTCTAAATGAAAACATGTAAATAAAACCTGACCATAAACAGTCAAATAAAAAAAGATGCTTGAGGCTGCCAGAGGCTGTTTCTGCCGGAACGAAGACACACAGCAGAGCCACATACCTCATCACAGACCCGAGGATTACGCTTTTTAAACAACATCCATTTCCCCACTCTCTGTCTTTCCTTTCTGTTTTTGGAGGATGGAATAAATGAGCCAACATGCATTCAGACCATAAAACATCATGTGGATCCTTGTGTCTCTCCTGTGAATAGAAAGGTTTAACTTTGCATATTTCTCTTTGCTGATTACGGTTTGTTGTTGTAGTGTATCTGCAGATGCAGGCCAGACTTTGCTGCTAATCTGCACACCAGAGGAGCTAAACCTGGTGGAAGTTCTCATCTGAAGAACTATCTGAACACAGAAGTCTTATGCTATGTACACACCAGGCATGTGAGGCCTTTCAGCATATGGTTTTCACACCAGAATGTCGCTACACAATACTAGCGCAACAGTTGGAAGAGGCTTGGTGTGAAATGTCAAAGTGGTGCAAATCTCCTGAATCTTGCTTCAGGCTTTTTCTGATATGTGAAAGAATTGGCTTCATATAATTCCAGCTGGGCACAAACTGCAATAATTCATTTCTCCTCCATGATCTCTTTTCAAACGCTTGGCATGTCCATGACTGACAAGGGACGCCATCCATCCATCACAGCTGAGTCACTGTTTGGTCAAAGTTTAACTGGTTTAACTTTCAACGCTATTCAATGGATGTTTTGTTCGTAGAGCCCAAAAACAGACTTAAAAATGTGTGTAGAAATGCGTGAATGAGAGAATTTAGAAAAATATTGCGCATTTATGCATGTTTGCATAGACTTTTTATTGGAAATAGTTGCTTGAACATGCGGTACCGATTGGGTTGTGAACAAAGCTCAGTGGAATCATTGCTGCAGTTAACTACAACACCTTTATCTTGCTCTCTATCCTCTGTTTTTGACATTTTTTTGAAGGAGGGGGGATTACAGCTGTTCAGGAATGAGGGAGAATGAAGTAGGTAGAAATTAGTGGCGAACAGGAGGGTCTTCCTGTTCCAGGAGTTTGATCCACAGGCTTTAATCTTTCACAGACAAACCTACAATTAAAAGAGCTTCTTTTCCGTTGTCATAGTAAGGATGTTTTTAAGTGGTTTGAAAGGAGTAATGTGACATAATAGTATGGAGAGAAATTAGACTCAGTCGGATTTGTGCGTGCGTAATTCTTGATTTGTGCGTAAATTAGGATTTGTGTATGCATATTCTTGCTTTGTGCGTGCGTAAATTAGGATTTGTGCATAAATTTGGATTTGTGCGTGATTTGTTACTCACATAATACGTTTTGTGTATAAGTTAAAAAAATATAAAATGAAAAAAATACAAAATGCAATTTACGTATGCACAAATTAAGATTACAACAGCTTGAAACTACTTACACACACACATCTTTAAAAACACGCACGAATATGGAGAGAAATTAGACTCAGTCGGATTTGTGCGTGCGTAATTCTTGATTTGTGCGTAAATTAGGATTTGTGTATGCATATTCTTGCTTTGTGCGTGCGTAAATTAGGATTTGTGCATAAATTTGGATTTGTGCGTGATTTGTTACTCACATAATACGTTTTGTGTATAAGTTAAAAAAATATAAAATGAAAAAAATACAAAATGCAATTTACGTATGCACAAATTAAGATTACAACAGCTTGAAACTACTTACACACACACATCTTTAAAAACACGCACGAATCCCTTGTTACGCACACACAAAGCCAAAGTTACGCACGGATCTACCGTGAGACTGTTTTCACGTCTCACAATTTCGTCCGTAAATGCTGCGTTTAAATACCAGTGGAATGCTCGGTCATTAGAATTTTCCTATCAGCCTTCCCTTCTAAACGTATTTCCTTCAGTGGGTGTAGCAGGGCTTAAAAAAACTTTAAAGGAAAATAAAAATTATTATCTGAGAATATTACGTTCACTTTTAAACGCTGATATATATATTTAAAGTATATTATTCTCTGAGACTCCGAATTGATACAAAATGCGTAACAGGAACGACCAGTAGGGGGCACTGTGTTTTTCTTCCGGAAAAATCAAAGTCAGTCAGACTGAGAGAGTCACGGGAAGAATGGCGGCCCATCTCGGTGGTCAACGCCCCGAAGTAAGTAGCCTCTATGTTCAACACTAACATCTACTGTCTTCATGTATTGATTGAGTCATTGTCTGGATACGTTTAGAAGGGAAGGCTGATAGGAAAATTCTAATGACCGAGCATTCCACTGGTATTTAAACGCAGCATTTACGGACGAATTTGTGAGACGTGAAAACAGTCTCACGGTAGATCCGTGCGTAACTTTGGCTTTGTGTGTGCGTAACAAGGGATTCGTGCGTGTTTTTTAAAGATGTGTGTGTGTAAGTAGTTTCAAGCTGTTGTAATCTTAATTTGTGCATACGTAAATTGCATTTTGAATTTTTTTCATTTTATATTTTTTTAACTTATACACAAAACGTATTATGTGAGTAACAAATCACGCACAAATCCAAATTTATGCACAAATCCTAATTTACGCACGAACAAAGCAAGAATATGCAAACACAAATCCTAATTTACGCACAAATCAAGAATTACGCACGCACAAATCCGACTGAGTCTAATTTCTCTCCATATAATAGCAACCAGAAACTTTGAAGCGTTTCTGAATTTTTACATTTTGTGTCCCACTCTATCCGATGTAGCAAACCTCACGTGGCAAGCAGCTTAAACTGGAAACCAAACATCTGAACAAACTGTAACTCCTACAAATCCATTACAGGAAAACAACATTAATTTAGTTAGCTAGGCTATTAATCAGGCTTTAAAATCATTGATTTGCCAAATGAACAGTCATCAGATGAGGTAGCAGCTCGCCGCACCTTGAGGTTTGGTGTTGTGTGGTCTTTGACGATTCACCACAACATATTTTTCATTGCACTGCCATGGTGAACAATCAAATAATGATGATTAATGAAGTGCAGACTTGGGAAACACATCTATGTTTACCCCATAAACAGCATTAAGTCAAGCCAAGCCCAAACCATTGATGGCGCAGGAAGTCTTTAACTTACCGCCCAAATCATACCTGTGTGTAAGAGTCTTTAGTCAGTCTTTGTTCTCTATAAGAAGGGCAGCAATCAATGCAAATGTTTGCATCACTAACATCTGTGGAAACCCCTTAACTTGGCTTTTTTTTCAACATTTTGTAACAGACAGACTTTAAAGGTCTTCTTTCCAAATAACTTTACATTACTACATATGTGAGACACAAAATCAGACTCCCAAACTTGCCCGTCGGTGTTTAAACAACGTTCAGAGTGCTGCAGCATTGTGAGGCTTAGTGAAGATTACCTGCACTGTCACACCTGTTTAAGACAAACTTAAAGCTTGTTTGAAATACCAAAAAAAAAAAAAGGGCATGATAAAAGCCCGGTCACATTAAAAACCTCCAGCCTGCACAAAACCTCCCTTCAGACAGTGACTCACTCATCATCTGCTCCTGTTGAGCCACACTGTCACATCATAATCAATTTATCATTGAGATCTAATGAAGCCGCGTTCTGCTTGAGGAGTTAAGGTAAAGCCAACCGTGACGGCCAGGCTCAGACAGGGAAAATAAACACCCACTGTGGTGTCTCATGCCTGGTTAGCTTTAGTGACAACCTGCTTCACACAGTCAAACAGTTCTACCTGACAGCAGGTGTGGAATCCAGCAGAGCAGGAGAGTTTTGACGAAGTCCTGATGATGTGGCTCTGCTCTGCTGTTTCAGAACCCTTTCTGCTTTGATGAGCGGCCCGCTGCCTCCCGGGTCTGTCCGGTCGTGTTCGGAGTCGTTGTCAGAGGAGATGTGTGAGGTCTGCTCCTGAAAACAGAAGGATAGATGAGTTTTCTTCGTGCCCGTAGCTCGTCTTTTCATGTAAACGGCAAGATCACTGAACATGCCAACGTCGTCGTGGCAACCATGTTTGCAGCACAGGATGCATGTCATGGCCATCTGCTGGGAAAATTACAAGCCCCAAAAACGGTTAGGCAGTGCTAAATAAACCTTAAATGTGCAAACTTTTGGGGATTACCAAGAAGAATTTTACATTACACACTGCAAAAACTGAAAGTAAAAAGACCTTTGTTTCACGAAAACTGTCTGATTTTCTGTCTTGCAAGAAAAATAATATTATAAAAGTTTTTTAAATAGCAATTTAATATTTCAAGTCTAAATGACTGGAATATTTTCTCTTAAAAAAAATTTCTCAGTAAGAGCATTTTTCCTAATCCTATCGGTTTTATTTTATTTATTTATTTATTTTTTAAATGTTAAATGTTGCTCCTTACTGGTGCTGTTCTCCAAAAACTTAGAGGCCATATTTAGTTTAGTTTAGTTTCAGTTTAGTTTATTTCAAACACAAAACAAATGAAAAAGTCAACACACAGTGGTTTAAAAGACATAAAACAATACAATGTGCTTGAAATTGAGTGGGTTGAAGAGAATTCTTGTCTGCTCCCACCCCTTTTGACAAAACCTGATGATGTGCGTTTTCAATAAGCGTATTGCTATTTACAGAGAGATACAAAACATTCACGGTACAATTCTGCATGGCAACTGTGCTAAAGTGACATTTTTTGTTTAATTAATCGTTTCTGACCTTATACAGTACTATTAGTGACTTATTGTAGGTTTTTTTGAATGCGTGTAAACTTTTGGTTTGTTTTAAACCTTCATCCAATCCATTCCATAAATCAGCACCACAATTAGATAGACACAATTTCTTTTTTGTTGTTCGAAAGCACTGCTTTTTGAAATTCCGTTTTTTTCTGAGATTGTAACTCTCGGTCTGTCTTTGAACATTTGCTGTAAGTTTATTGGAAGTAAGTTGTATCTAGTTCATGCATGATGAGAGCTGTTTTCAGTTTCACTAGATCCCATTGTTTCAATAAACCCGAGTTTAAAAACAGAGTGTTTGTATGTGACCCACAGTCCACTCCATGAATAATTCCAACAGCTTTTTTTTGTAAGATATATAAACACTGTTGTTTTATATATATATATATATATATATATATATATATATATATATATATATATATATATATATATATATATATATGTTTAGGCAGAATGAATGAATCTATTTTTGGAGAGTTGGGCTTTAACAAGGACTCTAATGGCCTACTATACTGAAGACAGAGTCATCCCGACACTATAAAAAACGTGTGTTGCTGTGTACTTTAAATAACTATTTTTTCATTTAAGCCGCATTCAAACTAAAGTAACTAAACCTCAATACTCCATGTTGTTCTTGCCACAGTAGATTTTGGATCATGCCAACTATAAGACTTTAACTATGTTTGACAGACGGACAAATATTTATCCAAAAATCTTGAAAGATTTGGAAATCCTGAAATCTATGATTTGTGATCCACTAATATAATTAAGAGATTCACTTAGAAATTTCTGCCTTGAACTTATAAAGCTTCAACCTGGAAGGTTGTGTAAAATAAGCTGAAAAGTTCACCAACTTAAATAGCTTAAATATAGAACAGTTTGAAACATTTCCTTGCCAATTTTTTTTTCTTTTCTCAGTTAAGATAGGGTTCAAAACAGGAACAACACAATGTTATAGACAATCACCAAAGGCCAAGTGTAGATTTTTGTGTGAATAGCTTTGCTTTTTCAAAATAGACATAGGGGTTCAAGTTCAAATTTTGATCACTGGCTTTTTTAGGATTACATTTTTTGTTTTGCATGTATATTCCATTTAAAATTATTTGTTCATTTTAAATTGTTGTAAGTGCATCAGGTTAACCATGATTCGCTAATGAGTTAACACTGAAAACGACTGAACATCATTTGTTTGCTAAACTCTTCTCCCAGTGAAAAGAAGTCAGCTGATCTCTGATGTGAACTCCAGGTTTCTTCCATCAGTAGAGTTCTGGTTTTGTTTGATGTTCTGGATGAGAGGAGGTGTTTGTTAATGCTGCCACCACACTCAGACCCACCAGGTCAGGGCTACCACAGGTTGGGTCATGTCTAGCTGTGGGTGGGAAGCATCAATGTTGTAGACGCTGCTCTTTGGACTGCCAGTCCATCACAGGGCCACACACAGATCGACAAACATAGTCACTTCCAATAAATCTGCTGTTTTTAGAGAAATGTGGATATGTTTGAACAGCAATAAAATGAGCCACTCAGCCTCTTTACCGCCCTTTAACCATCTCAGCAGCTCAGTGGAGGAGTGATTTCGTTCAGACCGGGTCATTTGGGTTCAATTTCCATCCATGCATCCATCCACACATCCATCCATCCATCCATCCATCCATCCATCCATCCATCCCTCCCTCCCTCCATCCATCCCCCCCTCCATCCATCCATCCATCCATCCATCCATGGATCCCTCCCTCCCTCCCTCCCTCCCTCCCTCCATCCCCCCATCCATCCATCCATCCATCCACCCATCCATCCATCCCTCCCTCCATCCATCCCTCCATCCATCCCTCCATCCATTAATCCAGCTTCAGAACCCCTGAATCCCTTTCGGGTAGCCAACTCAGCTACTTTAGGGCAAAGGGGGGGCGTGTACCCTGGACAAGTCTCCAGTCTGTTGCAGGGTAGTTCAATTTAACACTTGTCTTTTTCTAAAATATCATACAATTGGACCCAACCTATAAAGTTAGTTTTTTAAATTTGTTTAGCTTTTTAATTGTCGTTGTGATCTATAAAATGTTTTTGCATCAAGTGATTTGTTTATGGGATTTTCACTTCAAAGGCCACTGTAAGAATAAGATACATTCAACCTTTAAAATGATCTATTTTAATGTAGAGTGGAAGTAGACTTAACAGATCTATTGGAATGTAAAAACGGATCAGAGGGTCAGAAAATATTTAAGAAAACTTAGCATTAGATGTGTAAAATATGAAGCAATGACAACATGGCGGGAAAGTCAACAGGTGAATACCTCTTATTACATCACAAGAACCAAGATCTAGCAAGAAATCACCAAACGACTTTAGAATAACTTATGACTAACAAAATGCCAGTGCAGCCGTCAGCAACAGAAACCAGACGTGAACACATACAGAAACAAAACTGACTAGAAATAAACAAAAGAAACCGTTTCAAAAATAAGTCAGGAAATAATCCTACAACTGAAACCAGGAACACAATAGAATGCTTCAGAGGAGACACAACAAACAATACTACCAAAGTAGGACTTTTGCTTCAGCAGTAATCCATCAGCAGTTAAAAATAAAAGAATTCCAGACATAAACATGAGAAAAACCACTGAGCTGGTTCATGGTGGACACAACAAATGAATGAAGAATTTCCCATTTATCCCATTTAAGTGCACTGCTTTAACTGCATTTATATGTCAATCACATTAAATGAATTCAATAAAGAACTATAGCAAGTCTTTATTTTGTAACACAAAAAAAGCTTGACTCATAAACCAACTTAAGGCTGCTAGTCTGTCAATAAACCATGCTAATTTGCATTCATATAAAAACAAATGTGTCTTTAAATATATCATAATATATAATGATGTCATTATATATATGTGTCATTATATGCCAGTCATAAACGTCACACACTGAGTGAATCTTTAACTGCAAAAAAAGCACAAACATGAACACAATCAGGAGCTTCACCTGCACCTACTTTGTTTTTCCTATTGCATCAAATCCACCAACACAGCAGACATTGCTTAAAGCATTCTCCATGAGTGGAGGTGTGCAGATGCAAGCACATGCAGCCTAACAGCCCCCCCTGAGACTGACCTGAACAAGAGTCTGAGCCTGTCAATTACCCCCAGGAGTCAATAAACCCAAACACATCTCATGCCATGGACAAAGGTATGTACAGGGCCATCCTACATGCTGGTGAAGGTGCAGTGGCGTCATGGATATGTATGACACATGCATTCTCACAATTACACCGAACACTGCAGAGATTTCCCCAGGCGGGGAGGATTTGACAGAGGCATCGTTTAACACAGATGTCAAAATGAGACAATGCAGCGCTGTGGGTCAGCAGGTGGAGGTTCTGACAGAGATGTTCACCTGGTGGTGCCTTAATTGACAATGGGGCAAACTCTCAGTTTAACCCTCCCTGTCTCTCAGAGCGTCTCCTGAATGATCAAGTGTGGAACATCTCAATTTAAGCAGCGGCTCCCTTGGAAAAAGGTTTGTGGGGTCAAAGGAGGTTTTGCATTTCAATATGCTGCAGCTTTTGGTATATGGTAGACGGGGTGCATGCTGGGAATTTTTCTATTGCAGCAATGTGGATGTGAGAATGCTGATTGATGCAACATTTTGAAAGTTGCCACTAGAGTTTGTGTAACATGTAAGTGTTCTTACATGTTCTTACACGTGTTCATATCAATGTGCTATAATTTGGTGAGGGGTCTCCCCCACCTTGTGTTATGCAGGTTAAAATTACATAAAATAACTAATTCAAATAAAACTAGGTTCAGAGTTTTCACATTTGGGCCTGACTACTAACGTTTGCTAGGTTTTTTATAAGGCATAATTATGACATGAAATGTTTAATTCCTAAAGTCAGGGGTTTATCAGAGGCTGCTGGAATGTTTTAATAGCTTTGTGAAATATTTCAAATTGCTGTCCAGTTTAACAGATTTAAAAAAAAATAATTAACAAGCTTATCAACTGTTGATATGTTCTTAAAATCAGATTTATAATGCTGACATTTTTAAACGAACTGAATGTATTATCGTTCTGTATTTTCCTTATTTGTTGATAGTCTCTATAGTAATTCATTAGATTCCTAGATTATTCATTTTATTGTATTGCTCTGTTTTTTGTACAGGTTTTTTTTTAGAAAAAAAAAGTAGCAGTGGCTACACTATTGCTCTTAGTAAGACAAGCCAATGGTTTGAATCCCGGCTTGTTGCTCCCTGTGTTGAGTTTGCATGTTCTCCCTGCGCACGTGTGGGTTTTCTCCAAGTGCTATGGCTTCCTCGTGCCTCATAGTTTGATTGGTGATTCTAAAACTTAAAATATTCACACCCAAATTCAACACACAAACAACTCAAACATCCCAGTGACCAAGAACGGGATGCAGCATGTATGGAAGAGGGACGGATGGATGTAGCCAAAATGTAAACAAACAATCTTCTCACCGTCGCTTCACTAGCAGTTGTAGTGAAGTTTAATGATTATGAAATGACAGAAAAGAATAATAAAGTAATATGACAAACTTTAAATTCAAGTAAGATATTCTGGAATATCCATCCATCCATTTTCAGAACCCGCTGGATCCATTTCAGGGTCACGGTGCTGCTGGAGCCAACCCAACTACCGTCAGGCAAAGGCAGGAGACACCCTGAACAGGTCGTCAGTCTGTTGCATGGACACTAACTCACACACTCAAACTCACATCCAAGAGCAATTTTGAGCTACCAATAAACCCTATGAAGGAAGCCGGAGCTCCCGGGGAAAACCCACGCATGCATGGGGGACAACATGCAAACTCCACACAGAAAGGTCCCAGCTGGGATTGCTGTGAGGTGAGTGCGCCTACGACTACGCCACTGTGCAACACAAGCGTGGAATTATGAAATCCAAAAGAAATGAATAAAACCGGTCTCAAAGCCAACAATTCAGCCTTGGTTTGTTATTTGATATGTGAAAGTTTTGCTGAGTGACGTACCAAAACCAAAACACCACTAAAATATGTTGTAATGTCTTTGAATGGCAACAGCCCAGAGCAATATAGACAGCATCAACATCAAACTTCTTTCTCCTTCAGAGACTTTTCAACTGGAGAAGATAAATAATAGAAACTGGTTTCTGTCTCTAACTTAGTGCACCTGGTGCGCACAATTTCAGGTTAAGTGGACAGATTTCTGCTACACAAATGTTTTTAGATGAGCTGCAGGTTGTTGGAATAAGAAGTCTCTGCCTAACGCTGCGGTGTTTAGCTAAAGAGCAGCTCTGCCGTCAATCTTTAGTCACCAGTGACTTTTTTCTAACAGCGTTTTTCCTTTTTAAATCACAAAGTGGTCATTTTGACTTTAAAGAACAATCTTACAGATTTTATTAGGTTTTTCTGATGATTTGTAAAGTTGAGCACCTTTTAACCACAGAAATGCCTCCACTCTACTTCATTTTATAGAAAACAGTTTTGGATCGGATGAACTCCTTTTGTTCTAAATTTCAGAAGACTTTAAATAAAAAAATTATTATTTGCTAATGGTTACCCAAATTGTAATTGTTGCTCGAAAATACATCCATTCATTATCTGAGCCCGCCCTTTTTGGAGTCATGGGCGCGGCCTGAGGCAGGAAAATAAATCAATTTAACTTTTATTTTATTTTATTTTTTACATTTATCTCCTCTATACTGTAAAAAAAATCTTCTAAAATCACTCAACATGTAACAAATGCTATTAAACCAACAGGTTACTCTTTGCAACTTTGTTCAATGGATAGATGCCACCTGGGAGAAACTTTTTGACGTGTTACCTACCTGGCCTGCAGCTAACTCCCCTTTAATGAAGTCTGACTGTGTGAAGCGCGGGACGATTGAGAAAAAAAACAACAACATACAGATGTAATCTCCTCCCCCAGTGCCCGTCTGCCTCTTTTTGGTTACGCTCACAAGCTTGGACGCGAAAAACTCGAGTGCTTGGGAGCAAAAGACAATCAGATCATGATTGGCAGCAGCTTTACAAAGCACCTGTCTGACAGAGACACACACAGGAGCATACAAACAACCAGCACAACCTGTTCTGTGCCTCCACAAATGAGGTCGAGATGGAGGACGTCTTTAGCCCGCTGCTGCCTGTCCAAATTGGTAAAAGGAGGAAGCAGGAGAAGGCAGCATAACAGCAAAGGAAAATGAGTATGGGACATTATGCAGAGGAAAACTATAAGCAATGGTGGAAGAGGAGCAGAAGATGCAGTGACATCAGACTTAAAGCCCAGAGATGGGGCTTGTTAGTGGGAGGCTCCATTAGGTTCGCCTCCTGCCCTCCTCTGCATTCTCCTTTGTCCTCCTCACCTCTCCCAGCAGACCTAAATTGGCCTCAAGTACTTCACCTGACTCCCTTCCCAACCTGCGCCACTCATGTATATATGTATCACAAATCCCCTCTAGACACGGACAGATAGGCAGGCCAGGCATAACACTGGGTTCATCTCACAAAGGCAATTTGTTACGAGGAACCGTTTGGGTCAAGTACCCTATGCTTTTCCTCTCAATTGTTTTAATCAGGCCAAGGTAGCAGGAAGGGAAAGGCTCTGAGGTACCTAAAGGCACCGTTCCCCCCGGCCATTATCCTCCGGTGGGTGAATTTGGAAGCGGCTGTTGACAGAACCATCGCAGTTAGACAAGTCAATTAAAGCGGCCCGAAACTTTTTTAGATGCAAACATCTGTTTGCAGCTAAATTCACAGAACAAGTCTGAGACGAGCCATGCAGAGAAGAAACCAACCAAGACAAACAATCTCAATCCTTCATTATCGGAGGTTTGGGTTTTTGGATCAGAAAGAAAAAAAATAACGCAAGCAAAAGTTTTGCTGCAGATATTTGTTTATTTAAATGTATATTTATTTGCCCCAGCTGTTTTTTGCAGTTGTTAATTGCACTTTTACCTGTGGATTAATCTGTCGGTGATGTTGTGTAACATATTTTTTATCTGAATTAGAGTTTTGAAGTAAAACAGCTCGACTTAAATATAAATGACATGGATTCTGATCTCACCATAAATCTGTAATGCTTCCTCCTTTAAAACAAAATGGCATAAAAAGAGCACACATATGCACTTCTTTCCATTTACATGCATTTTACAGAAACATAGCTTCCATTCTGGCCTTATTGTAAACAATAATGTGGCCCTCAAATGACAGGATGAGGGGAAGAGAGGGCATTGACTGTATGAGATTTAGACTGAGTGATCCCCCCCCTCTCACATTCCGAACAGGAAATGCCCACTGGCTCCAAGAAGCCAAAATCCCATAGACATCTATTGAGAAATAACAGCTACTACTCAGTCATTCTATTAGTCAGAATAACTATTATTGCTCTGCTACCTTTTAAAAATAAACAACCTCTTCTTGCTTATCCTTTTTTTTAATTGTATTTTTTCTTTTGTGAAAGTTGTTGTTATAAAGTGATCAATCAGCTGCCTCAATAGATGTAGGTGGTCTTACATTTAAACGTTCAAAATATTTGATTGATGGATTTTCCTGAGACTTCCAACAAGCTCACTCCTGATTGGTGAGAGTAGTTTCCATAGAAATGATGACTCAGACTGACTCGGACGGTTGCAACATCTTTGTCATGAAAATATGGCGACTTCCTTTTGTTGGAGGTGGAAGTAAACCATTTTTTATGGGTGATAACTTGCTCATTCGCTCGCTCTCTCGCTCGCTCACTCACTCACTCACTCGCTCACTCGCTCGCTCGCTCACTCACTCACTCACTCACTCACTCACACTGTCCAGTTGTCATACACATTCAATGGTCCTACATTTTTGGCTTTTAGATTCTTGCTTTAGAAGGATCCTGCACAGTAGATGAAGATGTCTTACAGCTCAGAGTCTCTTCCTCTTCTAGAGTTCATACCCATGACACTGGTGCACTATGTTGATTCAAAACCCTTAAAGACCCACTTCAATGAAAACTATGTTTTTGGTGTTTAACATGATGTAGCACATGCATAAAGAAAATCCATTTAAAATTGTGTTTGAGCATTTTTTAATTCAAATTGTTGTGAATAACAACATTTGAATTGCCTCACTATGTGGTCCCAAACAAGTGAAACAAACTATTTTAAAGCTGCTTAAGAACTTGTTTAAAAACATTAAAAATCCTAGATAACAAAACCTTACTATTGTATCACTCTCAATAAATATAACAAGCTGGATTCAAATGATCAGTTTAAATGATCCTTTTTGCATGACTGTCTCATTTTTAAAGTTTTAAATGGGCTTGTTCCCCCACCTTTAATGAATTTGACACAATTTTGGAATACACTGTCTTTTTACTTCAGAAACTGTGAAAACTATGCAATATTCAAAACTGTTCTACACAATCGGTTAGAAGTAAGTCAGTCACGTACTAATACTTTAAATAATCCTACAGGTGCATTCAACATCAGACAATGCTGTTGTTTTTTTATTTTATCTGTTTTTCACTGTACACGTGTCTTTGTGTGGATTTGTTTATGTTGTGTTACTGTATATTTTATGTCTTAATCTTGGCTGTAATGTTTACTTTTTACTGGGTTCTGTGTTCGGATGTACAGTATATCCTTTACCTGCCTTAGAACTACAGATGTAGATTGGTGCTAATTCTCGGATATTTATGTTGTAATCCTGCTAAAACATTGTTTAATATTCATTGTCCTAACTTAAATAGAATAAATTAAAATAAAGGAGTGGCATAGATGCTCCAGTCAGCAGCTCCCTGCTCCGCTCCATCCGCTTGTGGACGTCTAGATCCACGTACAACTTTGTTTTCCTCGTCTGAGCTGGCATCTGGCTCAGAACTGCACAGATGGATAGCTCCAATGGATAGTTCCAATCGTGATTTTGGTTGCACCAGTAATGTTAAATTGAGGGTGTAAAGGTCTGTAAGTCTAGGGGGAGAGGTTGAAAACAAGGGAATGATGGGAAATGAGGGCAGGCTTACTCTGCGCAAATAGAATTTACAACAACTCAGAGGTGAATTTCCAAAAAACCTTACTTCTCTGCATAAACTATGTCCTAGAAAACAACATGTTTTGCGTATTTTGCCTAAAAACAGCATAATCATAATTAGAAGACTACAATACCTCAAAACATGATTGGAGTGCATCCTTAAAGGTTTCTTAATAACCCTGATACATTTTCCAGCTTTGATTTTCTTGTCAGAAAATAGTCCTAATAACTCAACAAATGTAAGCCTCTGAAAATGAAACAGTAAAGATTGAAGCATGATAACGTATTTGTCATCCATTGCAGTGTGTTTGATGTCACATGTTTGGCTGTCATCCAAACAGATTCAGTGGAAGAAAGAATGAAGACCAGATGTAAAAAGAGCAGGAAATTCTGTGAAATCTGCAGAACAAAACAAAAAAATCCATGTCCCGCAGCTGGATTCTGATGAGGATGATAACACTTGGAACATGTGGTCTAAAGTTTATATTCTGATTAAAAAAACACTGAAAGATGTCAAAATGTGACAGACACACATATCAAGGTTAACAAATCTAAATTGAGAGTTAAACCATAACTCCCAAACATGAAGTGACTTTCTCAAGGTTGCATCTTTTTGTATACATTTGCTGCAGAACATAAACTTATAGACAATATTTGGGTGTTCATAATGTAATTAAAATATTTTTAGTTCCAAAAAACCAGTAACATCCTTGAACATTCTTCAAATACAAAAACAAGAATCAGAAGCAGTGTAAATGCTGGCATCAACCTGGTAGCGTGCCACCAATAGACGTAACCAAAGATCAAAGTGAGGAGGCTTTTGTTTAGTGGCATGAACTCAACCACCCATTTGATTCTCAACAGAGAAAAATGAAACCGGAGAGCACTTTGACAGGAGGTTACTCCACCCACCTCAGCAATGTTTATAAGACAGGCCAATGGGCGGGGCAAAGCAAGGTGACAGTTCTGTTGGGTCCACCCACGTGCCAATCAAAGACCACATCAGTCATCATGCAAAAATGTAAGCTTTGATAAAACCAAAACAACTGCTGTGGATACACTTAAATTTGGGGTCAAATCTGACTTTTTAACACTGGACATCCATGAGAAATATTTATTTTTGGAACCGTCAAAATAAAGCACTGTGGTTTGGACACTGTTTTAACAGTTTTAATGACAATATTTGGACAGAATAATTCTGTTATCCATAATTTATGTGGTGATCTCAACTTAAGAGTTTAAATATTTCTAAAAAGAAGAGAGAGACATTATCAGCCATGACTGTTGGTTTGCAAAGTTGGCATTGTGTTTGTATAAAATTAGAACAGGGTCTTTTTAGGGAGTTGCAATGATGATAAGCACTGTGCAGGTTGAAGCGCCTGTCAGGTTGCTGGTAACCTCACAGACAGAAACAGGTTAAACCAGATGGCAAACTGTCGGCGCACTTTGAAAAGGGCATCGATGGAAAGTTACGTTTGGAAAAAAATCACCCAGAATGCAGACTAGAGCAGAGATCATTCTGTTTGTTCAGAGAGGTGATGAATTCTCCTTGCTAAAACTTCTCATGCTATATCTTTTGCCAAACCAAATGTAGCATGCAAGCAAGCGTTCTATACATTTTCAGAATTTTGAGTCTCAATTTTCATGTCTTGATGTAAATGATCTTCCAACAGAAAAATGTTCTTTATTCACAATCTTATTAGGAACTGGGGATGGAATGAGTCACTTTCCCCACAATTTA
This sequence comes from Oryzias latipes, assembly GCF_053564925.1. Lineage (NCBI taxonomy): Eukaryota > Metazoa > Chordata > Actinopteri > Beloniformes > Adrianichthyidae > Oryzias > Oryzias latipes. Next base: position 4,192,114 of record NC_136250.1, read on the forward strand.
GTTCTGAGCTCAGTTTGTGGGTCACAGTTTTCGATTTCTGATTGGAGTATTACAAAGCAACTACAACAAACTAAAAATTCGGAAAAATCCACATTTTTATTTGATAATAAACGGGTAGAAATGCAAAAAAAAACAAAAAACTTTCAGTCATACTAAGCTTGGTGTAATGTAATAAAACAAAAAACAACGTAAATGTATGCAAATGTAGCCCGTAGGGATGCAAAGATTCACTTTCCACGTGATTCGGATCAATGGTTTAACAAATGGTTGGGTTTTAAACCCACGAGGAAGTAATCGTGTCCAAGATCCAGCATAAAGACTTTAAGATATAAAAGTGTGACTGTAAAATCTTATGTTCTAACTTTCTCGTCTTACATGAATGAATAGGTTTGGAGCGTTTTCTATGTTGAACACAAAAGTGGGAAACTATGATCAAAACCTGTTATTGTTGGATAATATTTTTAAGTCTAAACAAACAAAATGAAGTGAAAGAAAATATAAACACTTGAAAAACAAACAGATTTTTAATGGATAAATATGTTTCTTAAAGCTTAAATTCTCATTAATATGTGCTTTATTCTTTGATGTTCTCCTTCATTTCTGTTATATACTGATCAAAAGAAAAACCCAACCTCCTTTATTAAGGAATGTTCTTGTGTGTTCCGAGATCACGTGTGTCTTCCCGTGTTTTTACAGTTACTATTCAGCGTTTTCCAAGCATCGACAGTTTCCCCCTGACTGCACTGTTTTCCTTTTCAAATGCTGCAGCTGCTGCTCAAGTTTGCACTTTGTGCTTCCCTTGTGAGCATGCTACACTGACAGCGGTGATTGACAGGCCCGCCTCCGGGGCATCCTGTCAACTAGAGAGGAGGAGGAGGAGGAGCAGAAACGCTTCAGGTGTAATTACACCGTCCTACTGCTCTTCCAACTAAACGCAACACGATGTAGATCAAAATCATTCCTGTCGGTTTGCAAGAAACGTTTCCTGTCAGGTAATGATGGTTAAGCACTAAATTACTGTTGGGGGGGGGATGACCCGGGGTTTGAAAGAAATACTACTGATGACCATGATAGCATCTACAAGGTGATTTATGCACTTCCCTAAAAGACAAGCAACAAATGCAGCGTACAGATTTACGATTTATTTACCTCAGGTCAACTCAAGTAAGGATTTTTGTGATAAACGAGACTCAACTCTTAGAAAGCAATTACTAAATAAACATTTTGTTTTTATTCCCAGAGAGAATAATCTAGGTTCCCTTTTGTTTCCAAATACCAGCAGGTTTGAGCAGGATAAGGCGTCCCACCCACCAAATATATGAATAAACGGACAAAAACGTTGGCAGGACGATGGGAGCCCTACAACATTGGCAGAATTCTATGTTGCATACTTGAACACAATGGAAATTCTACACATGCATGAGTGAACAAAGCTCACCCAGCAACTCCAGTATTTTTCTGTCGGATGCCAGCGTACGCTTTATTTATAAGCCACAAATAAACCTTCTAGATAGTTAGTGAGGGAGACAGAACTTAGTGAACCTTGGATCAAAAAAGAAAAATATCCCATAATTGGGTCATAAACTATTTACAAATAAACATATTTGGAGTACTATTTAGTTGTTTTTTTAAGAAATACAATGATTTTTTAATCAATTTCAAACTTTATTTGTCACATACATAGTACAATGTATTGCACAACTGTCAATTTTTCAAAAAAAAAATTTACAATGTAGACCACTTTACAGTACGTACAGTCTTCTCTCATTTATTGTGGGGGGGTACGCTCTGAAAATAACCTCCAAGTATTACTACAAATGTTTAAAGGCTGTAAAACTCCTCACTACACACATTATACACTTTCCTTAGACAGACATGAACATTTTCACACGTTCTAACTCACAAAGTTTAAACCTTCATAGAAAAATAAGTCTGCTATTTTAGAACGAACACAAAGATCTGATTGTGTAACCACGCAAGCTGAACATATTCTGTACAGGAGACATGACATGGAGGGGGATACAGGATACAAAACAGGGTGCATTGTTAAAAAAAAAAAATAATTCCACAAAAAAATATATCAGTAAAACAGCAAGACCACAAAAGGTGAACCGCAATGTAGTGTGATAGTCTTGTTACATTTACACCAGGTTCAGAAACACACATTTAAGTGACCACCTCAAACAAGTCTATGCTATCTTAGATGACCCCACCCCCTTACATTGATGTGTTCTCCCTACCATGACAAAGGTGGATAAAGGTGGAAAGATTTCATGTAATCCATGGACACCAGTGAAGATCACAAATCATTGAAGAAAAATGGTTCAGAGCACTGTCTAGTGGGTCTAGATGACCCAACTCCCAACGCTAAAGTCCCCAGGATAGCACAAGGGATACACGGACGTACCGTATATGCGCATGTCTAGCTTCCACGTTTGCATGTCACTACACAAGTTTCTAAGTCCGCTTTTAGGCTCCATGTACAACAGACCTGGCCATTGTGTGGGCATCAAAAGTTAAACCAGTTGAACTTTGACCAAACATGGACTCGAATTTGTTAGTGAAGTCTGGGTGGTGTCCTTTCCAAAACATGGAAGTGCCAACCGTTGGAAAATTGTGAAAGAGAAATCAATGATTGCAGTTGGGACACCAAGTTTTTCATATCTCAGAACAGAGGTGTGAAAGAAAAAGCCTGGAGATTTGCACTGCGAGTCCATTTGCTAGTAGCGACAGTCCAGTTTCAACAGCTTATGCTAAACGCTGTTTAAGAATCCCCTTTTAGCGCATCCTTGAACGCACATCACATGCCCGCTGTGTACGTAGCAGTAAGGTAACAAGTGTAAAAGTGTTTAGAGTGTTGATAGTGTGCCGAGATCAAGTAGAGAAGTGAGTATTCTGTTAAAACATCATCACTTTAGCTTTTTATCTTTTTTCTATTTTATTTTTTTACAGACGCTTTAGACTGCTTTAGAAATACCACATCAAAAATGTTCGTAGCTTTGCCAATTAATGATGTTAGAGCAGCAAACATGTTTGGACCAATCAAATCATAGGCATATGTCAACACGTTTGGCTTGGAAGGCCTTTCAACATCAGTTCATTTCTGCTCTGTACACAGTCACACCCATTCTGCTGCCGTAAGATCTTTGTGCTAAGTTTTCTCAACCCTCATTAGCCTTCTCCGACATGCCCAGGCTGTCATCTTCCCTCTTTACATCCATGCAGTGTGTTGCTCATCACGTGCAGCCACAAGAAGGGATCCAGATTTGCACATTTCTGCCAGATCTTTGCTTTTCGCGTTAACAGACAGATGGTGTAAAATGTGATTGCAAAAGCTTCAGAATGAAAGTCATGTGTGGTGTTTGAGAGGTGGACTTCTATGTAAGTGCTTTTTCTCTTTAAAAGGATTATGTGCGCTAAGTTTTTACCAGCCGTGGGTGAGAAAATACAACAGAGGGCTTCTGACTTTTGTGTTGGGTCTTCTGTGTTTCCTAATGATACTGTGGCTTAATAAAGATCATTTACCTGGATGCCATGACACCAAATCCTTTTGCTCTCAACTCGCCTCCTTCCTGCACTAGAGAAGCAATAAAACTACAGCTTTGTTATTGAAGCGTCTCACAAGACTTAAAAAGTCACACCTCTGTGGGTCTTTGCTGAAGTTATGAAAGTAACGGCTCTAATTTTAGTTCGGATTCACAAACTATTAAGACAGCTATTTATGATCTTGCAGGAAAATTCTCTCAGCGTGCTTCTGTAAACTGTGTTTTCTGCATCTTCGAGGTGGATTTAACCGCAAAATCAGCAGGAAATGAGGACTTTCACCCGGATTTTTGGGTGTTTTGACTTGATGAGAAAATTGTGTTGTTTTTGCGTTTTCTGTACAGATGCAACACGCAGGCATTGTGTGCAAAAGAGGGCTGCTCTCTAAAGTGTGTGAACGTTGCACTTTGTTTTGACTAGCGCCGTGACAGAATAGTTGCTCTGCCAGTGGTGTGTTGATGGAGGCAGGTTAAGAGTGTCAGTCTTGCATCGCACTGCTGCCCTGCCTTAACTGTTATTACTGCAGTTATTCAAAGGCTCCTCTGACACTTTAACACTCGCATTGTTCCAGGATGTGAGTGTTTGTGTGTCAGGTCCAGTTTTTAGTGACTCCTCACCTGCGTGGTTGTGGTTTATTTTTGTGTGTTCTTTGTGTGGTGCGCGTTTGCGTGTTTCCCAGCTTGTCCACGTCTGTGTGACTAAGCAAGAAAGAGGCAAAACATTTGACTCCAGGCTGTCAGACCTGGAGAGAAACCTCCATTGTTCCTGTGCAACTTCAACTGCACAGCCAGTCAGAAGTTCCAACCAGCTACTAAACTGGAGTGGAAGTTATTTCTACCGTGATAATCTGCTCTTTGACTCTGGATAAACCATGTTGACAGTCAAGAACATAAACCAGATTAACCAAATGTTGGTGTGTATTACAATTAATCAATATTTGAGGCTTGTTAGTGCTGGTGAATAATAGAAACTTCTTTCCAGATTAAAAGATGAGAAAGAAATCAGCGGGTTCGCCTCTCTGCTTGTTGATCTTTAGTAAAACCACTCTTTAAAACAGCCACTCTCAGTAAGCCTGGAAGTATTTTACTGGATAGCTGCCCTATGAAGCCATGCTTAGTTTCATAAGGCAATGACAGCAGGGAGAACTCACCCAGGCATGTCTAATAAACACAAACTCCTGAAAACACAGCTCAGGATTAGAGCCTTCCAGCAGTGTTGTTGCATGCTTCACTACACAGATAGATGAACGTTTGATTCCGTTTTTCACAGAACTTCAAAGTCTCATAAGCCTTGGAGCCACATAAAGGAGACGTCACAAAAACCAAGTCAACTGTCAGCAACATTTCAAAGTTAACAAATAAGACAAATTGGAAAGAAATGTGACGATTCACAAACACAAGTTTTTCGTGCATGTAAAAACAGAATTGTAGTGTTTAAACCTCTTTCTCTCCAGAGGAGCAGTGACAGCTGATACGATGCCATTTAGTTATATAATCTGTGTTTCTAACTGTACATGGCCGTGGTGCAGAGGTTGGGCGGTCGACTTCTGATCGGATGATTGCAAAATTCCCGCCTTGCCCTCCCATTTGTTGAAGTGTCCTTGGGCAGAACCCCACCGTGCCTCTAGTGGAAGGTTGGCGCCAGTGTTCGGCAGCAGAGCCGACACCAGTGTGTGAGTGTGTGTGAATGTGTGTGTGAATGGGTGAATGGGACTGAAAACGCTTTAGGCCTTCATGGAAGGTAGAAAAGTGCTATACAAGTGTATGACATCTACCATTTTTACCATGTGCAACACTGGATGGTCGTATTTTGACAAGCAACATGAAGTAAGGAAAACCTGTCTTTGGCTTTGCAGCCCTGCAATTACAGAGAGTTTCACTTTTGTGTAGTTTAAATCACTTATGGGGAAAATAAAAACAAACTTTTTAAAGGCCAAAAATTTCTATGGACATTTGACAACTGCATTGGTTTATTACTGAACCATGTTAAACATGCATTATCAAATGAAATGGTAAACTTGGGCTTTAGTATTTAGGCTGGGATAAGTAACTAATAATTTGACTTTTTTTTAATGTGTTTAGCATTATTGTCGATTTTACTTAAACCAATTGAGTGATTTTCTCCTTGTGAGACAAGAAAGTTCTATTTCATTCTACAGTAAAAATAAACATGTAAAATATATGTTTTGTGACTGTTTCTAAAACTATTTACATCTCACTATCGTCAGCTATTCACAACTCACAACAATTTTAGTTGTAAAGCTCGTTATTAAGTTTCTTGTGACTCCTAACAAATTTTATAAAAGGAGACAGATGTGGACACACTGTGAAGCCATTTTTAAGGACAACAACTGAAATCAACACAAACCTACCAGACGTCATCTTTTGACTTCAGGACTGAAGCTTGTCTGATAACAAAAGTAAGTGCAGTTGGTTGCAGTTCGGTAACTGACCTCTAGGTGGCTTGTACACAAACAAGAACATTTTAACAGTATATCAATATAAACCGATCATCTTTATGATAAAAAAGAAACCAATAGAGAATGGACCTTAGGTTTACCCTTGTAGTTTCAGCCCCAGTGCTGACATTCTTTTTGACTACAGTAACCCTTCAACCGTTTATGCAATTGATGTAATTCCAGCTGATTCTGTCACATTAGTAATGTGTTGCAAAACGGTGCAACGACAATATGAAAAGCCGTTTTTCTCCGTGTCGTAATCAGCAGATTCCCATTGATCGCAAAAAGAGTGGAAGAGTTACTGTACGTCAAAGAGCGTGTGTTATTTAGGCGTCACCAGCAACATCTCTGGTGTTAAAGTGAAAATCAGTAAAAAGCAAACTGCCAGGTCAGGTTTTCCCCCTTTCTGAGTAATTTTAGAGAGGCTAGGTGTTACGTGCCGAGTCTTTCGGGGGTGGATGAGCTTTCTTCTTGCTTTGGATTATTAGTTATGTTAATTGAACGCGGTGGTATCTGGGAGGCGATCGGCCCATCTCCTTTCTTCTAGGTTGGACGTCATTGCCTCGTCGTCCTGGTTGGCCTGTCACTCTATCTACAGCGTCGGCCCCGCCCCTCTGCGCTGGAGGCACGGACACATAAGCTGACGTGGCCCAAGCACCAGGGCGGCTGACTCTACAGCTCGCCATTTGTGTTCTGTGCACTTATTTGTGTTTCGTTTCGGTTCTTGGCACGTTAGAATGATTTCTACTTATCCTCGCCATGTTTAAATGCTTCTTTTTACGGGCATATGTTCTTTGATTATTGTTAACAGTGTCTACATCACGTTGTGATCCCATGTGGGAGGATATCTGTGTGACAGAACCAGTTGTAGCTTATTGCACCGAATAAATCAGTTAATACGGATTTGTTGTATTGCTGATTCCCTTTTCCCTCCCACACCCCGGGGTCGTAACACTAGGGTACTAAATCCAAAGCTAAAAGAAAGGTTTCAAATCATCAAATAGATTTCAGACTCCAACCTCTGCTACATGATACCCCAGAATGTCAACTTGTCTTTCTGTCACCAATCAGTCACAGGGTATTTTCATAGGTTGCGCAATAAATGCATTTTACTTACTAATTTCTGTGAATGGTCACAGTGTTGGTTGGTGGAGCATATCTAGTTACAGTCGAGAAAAGACACAAACTTTCAAATTAATCAACAGATGAAGCCTGTTTTTGGACTGTATGATGAAGCTGGAGCATCCAGAAAAAACCAACAAGGAGAACATGCAAACTCCTCATTTAGGCCGCATTTCCACTGCATGGTTCAAGTGACCCAATTCCGATTTTTTCCTCTCATGTGGCACAGATCGGATATGACCGGTGAGCGTGTAAGCAGGACAAAAGCGCATGGATTCCGATTTTCTCAGATCGGATTCAGGCCTCATTCATATGTGGAAATAAATCGGATACGAATCGGATACGTGCATTTGTGTGTGCCATGTAAGCAGACAAATCGGATATTCTGCAGTAAATACGTCAGTGACGTCAACTCAGGACACCACCAACTGAGATCACATGACTTATTAAGGTGCTTTTGTGCGCTGAGTTTGCTGTTCGAGGACAGCTGGAGCCCCATCAGCGTGTTACCTTTCAGCCTCAGGCTTCAGACCGTAGTCGGAAACCGCTGTTATTCCCGGTCCGGTCCCGGTCGGGACGTAAACGGTAACTAATGAAGCGGGACACCGTTGCAATGGAACAAGTTAGAAGCCGGTTATATCTTTGCTTGTGTTTTTGCGGAGTGTGGGCGTGTATGATGGGGACCGCACGTGGTGTGTGTGTGTGTGTGTTAGGAGAGGAGAGGGGGTGTGACCACGGAGCCGGGGACTGTCGGAGAACCGTAAATCAAAAATAAGGTGTCCACTCTGGAGGCTGAGGGTTTCGAACGGGAAAGTGAACCCCGAAGGAGAATCCACCTTCGGCCCTGAAGGAAATCTCCCGTGCGTTTCTGACCACGGTCGGAAAAAGAGAAGTCATCTCGCAGGAAAGGTTCAGCACTTGGATCAAACTGTTAGTACAGCACGTCTGCAAACACTTCCTCATTCAAAATTCAGAGAGAGCTGAGGAGCCCTCCTTTTTCCTCTCCCGCGCATCCCTTCAGCAGCGCCCAAGACAACGCCTCCATCCGTCGCTGAGTTGCCTCCATGACAACCGCAGTCACAAAAGTCAGAAGGACGTCTGCGGAAGGCAGAAATGCTGCTACGTAGTCCTCAGAACGTCTACGATTGATAGTTTCAGCATTGTATAGTGTGAAAGCAAAAATCGTAAACGGGTCACTTTTAAAAGATGATGTAAGCGGGTCGTCAAAAAAATCGGATATAGTAGGAAAATCGGATATGGGCAACAAGACCTGCAGTTTAAATGCGGCCTTAAAGGACCCATCGGGAATTGAACCAGGGCCTTTTTGCTGTGAAGCAAGAGGGCAAACCACTGCAGCCCTGGTTGCCAAATTCCCTCACAAAGGTTCTTATACTTTCTAACATAGAAATCCAAGAACAGTTCAAGTAGAAATGACTGATAAAACTATTTAAAAGGCGTCAGGTAATCTTATTTGTAAGTTTCTGTTGCGTTAAGTAAATAACTGGGTTACTATGCCGACCACAAAAGACTCATAACGCATCATGGTTTTTGTTATCACAATTTAAAAAAATGGAGAGTAGCTTCTTACTAGAAGTAAACTTATAAAATATGATCCCAAGATAAAAAAAATCATAAGCTCCAATTTTCTTTAACTGCTACATAATTCACCAAAGTCTTTGTCTGGGTCTCAGTTGATCATAGATCAAAAACTGCAGTAATCATCCCGACAGCCTATATTTTAAAAACCAGTGAGATATTATGAACAGACTTAAATTTGGCATCATTACTGTATTTATATTCTATAAAGTATGTCCATTTTTGCTGAGCGTTCTAATCCTATATGATATACCGGGATAATAATGGATCACGACCATTTTGCCTAAACACTAATTATTCTGTAAGCTGTTCAAATCTAGAGAAAGAACTGTAATCACACTGCAGTCCCATCCAGCGGCTGATCTAAAAATCCATCATCTAATTACAAACTAAAAAGCAGCTCAGTGTTGGCACAGTTGCATTTAGAGAAACAGTGTTAATATATCATCTCAGGCACTTCTAAGGGTGGGCCATATTTACTATCCTGCCATAATAACCCATTATCAATTCCTTTTGTAGTTGTGGATCGCGGAGGCTCATAAGATTACAACAGGAACATTTACAGGTGTAAGCTTAGACTTTTGTCTGTGCTTGTGTTCTCTGCTGCTGCCAGGACTGCAGGCTGAGCGGTGAAGAAACCAAAATCACCAGTTATTGCCCCAAAAGGAGGCAGCAAGGATTCAGCAGACACGTGAATGTGGACTCTCTCTTCCAGAACACACTCCGCCACCGTCCTGAGCAAATTGGCAGGATGGCTTCATGATACAAATTCAAAGATGCAGACTCAGTTGGTCTTGAGGTAAATCTCAGCACATAGGTGCGTAAACAGAGGTTGAAGCCTAAGCAGCAGAGAAACAGGATTATGTTTGCTGCACCAAATCCACCCAATCCCCACTCTAACCCGCACATCTCTGTTTTCCTGTGTTTGCTTCCACCTCAAGCACATGTGATGGCCAGGCAAACTCCTAACAGGCTAAATAAGGGCCACTGAGGGGTCCGATTTAGGCTGAGATAGCAGAGCGACATGGTGAGGACTTAAGGTAAGTCCGAGGGAAGTCCCTGCTCTCTTGCTAGCTTTTCCTGTGAGCTTTTTATGCATTCTTCTGTCAATCTTCTGTCGCTCTCTCCTTTCAGTCGCAGCTCAAAAAGGGCTCATGTGCCACAGCTTCAGGTGCCACATCTGAATAATTTAGGCTAACATAGTGTAGAAACAACAGCAAGGCTGACACTATATCTTCCTGCTGTTTATCTGACAATAATTCAATTGTCCGGAATCTATAAATAAATAAAATGTACACTCATTCATCTTCTAAACCCGTTTTGTCCCTTTCGGGGTCACGGGGCTGCTGGAGCCTATCCCGGCCACTCCTGGGCGAAGGCAGGGGAAATTCTGGACGGGTCGCCAGTCTGTCACAGGGCCATAATCACAAAACTATGCACACTCACATTCACACCTAGGGGAAATTTAGAGTAACCAATTCACCTATGAGGCATGTTTTTGGATGGTGGGAGGAAGCCAGAGCCCTCGGAGAAAACCCAAGCATGAACGGGGATAACATGCAAACTCCACACAGAAAGGAATACTTACTAAAATCTACATTAACATTCACAGCGACTAAGAAATAGTCACAAAAGACTGAATTGATTGGTTTTGGGGGCATAAACATGTCTCAAGGCCCGTTCACACCTGGACGAATTTCGCTCGCGATTTTCGCCGACGTTTAACGCCTCGTGACTAAACAAAAGGCACCAATGAGAGTGTGCACACCGACGTGAAAAAACGCCACGCGTCAAAACGTCAAAAAAAAAACGCCTCGGGTTCGTTTTTTTTTTTTGACGCCTCGCGTCGAAATCTATTCGACCAATGAGAATGGCGCTTTTGCACACGTGTCTGGAGCTTCTGAAGTTACAGTAAAACACAACTTGGGGGCGCTCAAACACAAAACTGCCTTGCTGATCACACATACCAGCGAAGAAGATAGACGTCAAGTAGCGTCTACACAGCCGCGAAAAAAATAATGACGGACATTCTATAATACCCCCGAACCAAGCACCAGTTGGAGCTACTGGTGCTTGAAATATTCATGTTTTCTTTGTATTATTCTGACAATCGCGTAAATACTTGCTCTCTTCTTCTGAGTGAAAAGCGACTTTAAGAAGCGTAAAGTTGCGCAGCGCCACCTTGTGTACAGGAGTATTTCTGTTTACATTAAGCGCCATCTAATGTCAGGGAAGGAAATTGCATGTTCGCTCGGCTCATCGTCAGCGAAAATCGCCTGGGTGTGAACACAAAAAACGTGGCGAAAAACGCTGGCGAATAACGCCTGGCGAATATTCGTCCCGGTGTGTACGGGCCTTAAATAGGGTTGAAAAATGGCCTTAAAGTATTTCCAGATAAAAACAATTCCAGAAGTCACTTCAAATACACTTTAAAGAACTTCTCCTTTGCTGAGATGATCCATCCCACCTCACAGGTGTACCACATCAAGATGCAGTGTGACATCATAATTATTTTCTTTATTAAAGATTTTCTTTAGACTGGCCACAATAAAAGGCCACTCTGAAACATGGCGTTTTGTTTTCTTGGGGGTGTTTGTGGACTCAGAAAACTGTTCAGTATCCGATGTGACCACCATTTGCCTCATGCCGTGCAACACATCTCTTTCGCACAGAGTTGATCAGGCTGTCTAGTGGCCAATGGTGGCGGTGAGGTTGTGGTATTCATGAGTCACCCATTGCTAATAAAGTTCAGTAGAAGTCTGTTATTTTATGTTTTGCTCTGACTGCAAAAATGGCTAATGTAATGTTTGTTCACCTTTCTGGACCCCCCGTCAGGGTTGTGAAACTTTGGTTTTTTTAAACTTTATTTTTCTTAGTTTTTGTTACATGGAAACAAAACACAAACCACTACATCAATCAAAAACAAGGGTCGATTCTAGGTGCTTCTTGTGTCTATTTGTTGTAAAGCGTCCATTTTTACCACTTATGGTGTAATTGTGCCTCTGCAGTCTCAGCCTGTATGTTGTTTTTTTTTTGCGTTGAATAGATGTTGTTAATTGTTAATGTCCATTGGTCCTTTGATGGGATCGACGTAGTGCCCCAGTTCCTGGTCAATGTTTTTTAAAGTGGCTAGTGACATAACTTTAAATAAGTATTTGTCACTTTGGTGAAAAGAGTTTCCTGAGAACATGTAGAAATAAAACAGTTCTGGTTCCAGAGGAATTGTATATCCCAGCACTTTACATGTTATATCACACACCATCTTCCAAAATCCTGTTACATTCATACACTTCAAAATACATGAGTATGGTCTACATTTACTTCTCCACATTCACACCAACAGCTCTGATTTGTTTTTAACTGTTTGTTCTTCAGTTTCGGTGCTATGAAAAATCTTATAAGGTTCTTCCAGGCGAACTCTCTCCAAGTTGGAGATCCAGTGGTGGTTTGGTGGTGTCTCCACATGTCTAACCAATCCTATTCAGTTATCTTTATGTTTAATTCTTTTTCCCAGTTACATTTTACCTTTAAAGTTGTGTATTTGTCATACTCCATTAAAGATTTACACAGTGTACTAATCACTTTAGTATTGCTGTCTTTATATGCCTTTATTATTGTTTGAACGTTCCCACTCTCCTCCCCAGAAGAGCCACTGTGTATTGCAGTCTTATAATAGTTTCTCATTTGTAAATATCTAAAAATATCCAGATTTTCAAGGTGAAATTGCTTAGACAAGTTCTTAAAACTCTCCAGCTGTCCATCCTTTTCCAACAAGCACCATGCTGTTATTCCTTTTGTGGTCCAATATTTAAAAGTTCGATCATATTCTGCTGGTTTAAATTGCCTATCACATGCAAACCATTTGAATTTTTTTGCACTATTTAGTAATTTGTATTTTTGCAGTAGTTTGAACCATATAGTTAGTGTATGATTTGTTATGGGTTCCAGATGCATTTTTTTGTTTCATATTATTCTTTTTCTCTAATAATGTTTTGAAGAGGTTCTTTTAGAGTTTCATATTCTATATTTTTCCATATACCAGTATACTGGGGATTACACCAACAGTATAAGTATCATAGTTGTGAAGTGATATAGTATTCTCTCAGCTTTGGTAGTGCCATACCTCCTATATTCTTTGGGAGCTGGAGGGTGGGTGCCGTAGTTTACTCTGGATCTTTTAGTGTCCCACAGTGTAAATTGCGTGTTAGAGACCTGAGTTGGTAGAGCTTGAAATAGAAATAGAAACCGGGGCAAAATGTTCATTTTCACTATTTCAATTCTAGAGCTGAAATCTAGTGGCAGTGTTGACCATTTTTCAGTGTCTTTTTGTATCTTTTCTTGTACTACTGAATAATATTTAAAGTTTATATTTTAAAAATCCAATGTTATTTCCAAGCCTAAATATTTAATACTTTTCATATTCCAGTTGAATTTAAAGTTGTCTCTAAAACGTTCAGAGGGAACATAGTTCGGTTTTAATATTTGAGTTTTGACAATATTTATTTTATATCCATATAAATATTCAGGTGTTTCTAATATTTCCATAAAATGAGGAATTGATGTTTCTGGTTGTTCAAGGTACGCTATTAAATCATCAGCAAACAATCCTATTTTATGTTCAACTCCATTCAGTGAAACTTTTTCACGAATTGCCTGTGCCAGAGGCTCAATACAAAGAGTATACGGAGTTGGGGAGAGCCCACAACCCTGCCTACTAAATATTCTTGTTAAATCCCCATATATTTTAATTCTGGCAGTTGGGTGTTGAATATATTGTTTTAAGGTGACTGAAATGATTGCTTCTGACCAAGAAATAGGCATTTTACTCTTTTGTATGGTCCAGTTCAGAGGTCTGTGTAATATTGGGGTAAGTTCGTTTTTAAATGTTTTATACCATTCAGCTGAGAAGCCGTTGCTGTCTGGTGATTTATAGTTAATCGGAGTATTTATGGTTTTTAATGTTTCCTCTTTTGTAATTTCAGCTGTGAGTAGTTTATTTTGATTCAGTCCAATAAATGGTAGATCTGTATTTTTCAAAAAGTTTCTTTTTTCTTGGTCAAAAGCTGAAAGAGGCTGGAAATATTGGATTTTTGTAGTTGTTTGTGAATATTTTTTCGATTTCCTCTGGGCTATTTGTTACTTTAGCCTCGGGATCAATGACTGCATAAATTGTATTTAGCGTCTGTTGTTTAATTCTTTTGGCTAGCAATTTTGTTGATTTAGGCCCTACTTCCTGATAACTTTGTTTAAAATAAATCAGCTTTTTTTCTGTTTCTTCCTCTAATATGTGGTTGATTTGTTTTTTAATGTTTTGTATTTTTTATATATTTCTGTTGTATTTCTTTTTATGAACGGTTGTCCAAGTTCTTTAAATTTTATAGAATACTCTTCATACTTTTTATTTCCATTTTTCCTTAACCATGTTGTTTTTGCTATTAGCTTTCTCCTCATACTCTCATTACTGCTTTGAGAGTATCCCATAACACTGTGGGGTCTACGGCTCCATTGTCATTGTCCTCCAAATATTGTTTTATATCAGTTTTTATGTCTTTTAAAATCGCTTTGGTATTCAAAATTTCCAACATTCAGTCTCCATGTTGTTTGTTTTTTCCTGTTGGAAATATATATTTTCATGTGTAGAATATTACGGTCAGTCACATCTGCACACTCAAATTTACATGCTTTAACTACTAATATCTGATTAAGAAATGAAAAAATAATCTATTCGTGAATGTACTTTGTGACTTGCGGAGTAAAGTGTATAATCTTTCTTATGGAGATTCAAAGCCCTCCACACATCAATCAATCCTAATTCTTCTATGGATATTTTGACAAATTTGGTGACAGTCTTTGAATGTATGTGTATACTATTTGTCTTTATTTATTTATATTATATTTTATATTATATTTTGTATTATATATTATATTATATTTATTATATATTTTATTTAAATGTTTGTGTATACTATTTGTCTTTATTTATTTTATATTTTATATTTATATTATATTATATTTATTATATATTTTATTTATATGTTTGTGGATACTATTTGTGTCTACCATGAAGGTTAAGGATACATTGAAGTCTCCTCCACATATTAAAATCCTCTCATCTTCCACAGCAATTACATTAAACAGAGATTTTAAAATTGTTTATCGCTTTCGTGTGGGGCATATACATTGACTATTGTTAAAACTGCATCTCCCATTTGTCCTTTTACTATAATGTACTGCCCATCCTTCCCCTTTATCACTTCGTCCACCTCAAAGTTGGTTTTGTTTGATATCAAAATAGCAACTCCTCGTTTACGACCTTGTTTTTATGAACTGTAATATGTATTTCTGAATCCTAGCTTTATCAGTTTCTCAGGTTCTTGATCATTCACATGGGTCTCTTGCAATAGAGCTAATTGTATATTTTCCTTTCTTAATTTTTGTAGAATTATTCCCCTTTTTTTTGGCGTGGTTAGACCATTCACATTCAGTGAGGAGATATTCAAACACATTTATTAAAGGTGTCATATCTATGCACCTAGATAGTGACCAACTCAAAAACAAATTTAAAAAACTGTAAAACCTGAACGTAAAACTGAACTGTGACTTCCACATGGAGGAAAGTTCCGTCTCTCCTCTCTTGTCCCAACAGGGACAAAAGAGGAGTCTTTGAGACTTCTAAAACTAAAAGATGGTAAGGAGGACTTTGACGCTAAAGTCACTGGGATTTTTTTAACCAAAATGAGACACACAGGGACTTTATCTGCAAGTAAAGGTTAGACCAGCATGCAAATTCTGAGTGCATGCGTGTGAGAGAGTGTGCATCCTCTGTGATGCTCTGTCTGCTATAGCCTGGCTGTATCGCATTCACCTTGGAGGCCATTCTGAGTCGCTAAACATTTAGTCTACCTTGGCCCATTAAGTACCTGTAGCCACAAACTTCACAGCACATCCCTGTTTTACACTCACCCAGGGACAAGACTACAGTAAAAAGCCTCCACCCCACCCCCACCCCCAAAACCCCCAAGTCATTATCAACATAATCAGTAGAGATCAGTAGAGAATCTAATTAGAGATGCACAGACTTCCCTCACCCTAGCCACTTCCTCCATTCTCTTGGGGGACCCCGAGGCGTTCCCAGGCCAGCCGACAGACATAGCCTCTTCAACGTGTCCTGGATCTTCCCCGGGGCCTCCGCCCAGTGGGAAATGCCGGAACACCTCTCCAGGGAGGCGTCCAGGAGGCATCCGGACTAGATGCCCGAGCCACCTCAACTGGCTCCTTTCGATGTGGAGGAGAAGCGGTTCTACTCCGAGCTCTCCACGGGCGACCGAGCTTCTCACCCTATCTCTAAGGGGGTGCCCAGCCACCCTACTGAGGAAGCTCATTTCAACTGCTTGTATTCGGGACTTTGTTCTTTCGGTCAAGACCCATTGGTGAGTATTGGAACAAAGATCGACCAGTAAATTGAGAGCTTTGCTTTTTTTGGCTCAGCTCTCTCTTCACCACAACAGACCGATACAGCGACCGCATAACTATGGACGCCGCTCTAATCCGCCTGTCAATCTCATGCTCCGGTTCTTCCCTTACTCATGAACAACACCCCAAGATATTTAAACTCCTCCACCAGGGGTAGGGACACTCCACCCACCGAGAGATGGCAAACTTTCTCTGGTCGACAACCATGGCCTCAGATTTAGCGGTGCTGACCCTCATCCCAGCTGCTTCACACTCTATGAACAGAACCGGTGATAAAGGGCAGCCGCGCCAGAGTCCAACGTGCACCGGGAACAGGTCTGACGTCTTGCCGGCTATATGAACCAAGCTTACTCCGGTCATACAGAGACCGGACAGCCCTCAGTAAGGCTCCCCGGACCCTATAGTACCAGAGCACCCTCCAAGGATACCACGGGGGACACGGTCGAACGCAATCTCCTAATCCACAAAACACATATGGACTGGATGAGCGAACTCCCACAAACCCTCCAGCACACTAAAGGTGTAGAGCTGGTCCGCTGGTCCACTGTTCCACGACCAGAACAGAAACAGCCTCACCCCCAAGTCCTCATTCTCTGCTTCTTCAAAAGAAGGCGTGTCAGTGGGATTTCCCCAGTCGAAGTCAACAGCTCCCCACCTGCACTGAAAACAGTGCCTGTAGAGAAGTTCTTTCCCCTCCTGAGGCGCTGGATGGTTTGCCAGAATCTCTTCAAGGCCAACCGATAGTCCTTCTCCATGGCCTCACCAAACTCCTCCCAGGACCGGGTTTTTGCCTCCGCAACAATCCGGGTTTTTGCCTCCGCAACAATCCGGGCAGCAGCTCGCTTAGACTGCCAATACCTGTTAGCTGCCTCTTGAGTCCCACAAGCCAGCCAGGCCAGGTAGGACTCTTTCTTCAGCTTGACGGCATCCCTTACTTCCGGTGTGCACCGCCAGGTTTGGGGATTACCACCGCGACAGGCATCAGAGACCTTGCAACTACAGCTCCGAGCAGCAGCGGAGACAATGGACGAGGAAAACATGGTCCACTCTGACTCAATGTCCCCAACCTCCCTCGGTACCTTTTTGAAGTTCTCCCGGATGTGGGAGTTAAAGACTTCCTAATGGAGGGCAAGGCAGACGTTCCCAGCAGACCCTCACAATGAGTTTGGGTCTGCTGGGAACGTCCGGCCTCCTTCCCCGCCAGCGAATCCAACTAACCACCAGGTAGTGATCGGTGGACAGCTCTGCCCCTCTCTTTACCCGAGTGTTCAAGACACAAGGCCGAAGGTCGCCTGAAACAACTACAAAGTCAATCATTGGCCTCCTGCTTAGGGTGTCCTGATGTCAGGTGTATTGATGGACACCCTTGTGCTCAAACATGGTGTTCATTATGGACAAACTATGACAAGCACAGAAGTCCAATAACAAAACACCACTCGGGTGTTTACTTTTTTTTACTGTTAAGTGCTGTTAACAGTAAAAATAATAAAACTGTTTGAATTTTTGATCATTTGGTTTATAATGGCTTTTCACTCGGATGTTTTCACTCTGCCTTCCTGGCACCCATAGAAAAATATTCTGGCTCCACCACTGCCTTGACTTCATACTAAAAAGACTCTATACAATTCAAAAGAATAAACAAGAATCTCCTTACACACAGTACTATCAACAAATATGCTATTTAACACTCAAACACATAAACACATTAAAATGTATGCTTTAAAAAGTCAAACAGGAAAAAAAACTGCTGGCATAAACATTGCAGAAGTAAACAGCTTTAGTAGTCAATAGGAAAAAAAAATATTCAAACAACTTTTGAAAAATCAAGGAGCACTTCAGACGACTATGACATGTGAGGGAAATAACACAGGGTTGGAAAGGACAATAACAAGAACTGTTCCTAACAGCATGTCCAACTAAGTTAGCACTCAAATTCCCTATAAGTAAGAATTAAATTATGATTTTAACATAAATTACGTTAAAACTGTATATATGCTTTGTCTGAAAGAATAAAATATGTTTAACATTCCTATGCGGAAAGTTCCTTCATTAAAAAGTTTGCTTGAGATGAGATACACATGTTTGAGACAGTTTAAAGACAACATTCAAATTATTATCCTCGCCTGCATGTTTTTGCTTGAGGACTCAAGAGTAACAAGAAAACTGCAACAGAAAGACCCCGGCTGAGATCTTTTGTTTGTTTTACCTTAATCTACACATAAACTATTGATTTTTAACCTGTGATTATGTGAAATTATTGGCTTTTCTGCTTCAAAAATCACATGATGTTGATGAATCTGAGAGGAAAACATTGTTTACTTAATTTTCAGGTTGGATTTTCTTGTCTTCGGCCTCTTAGATTCTATTACACAACGTATTTGGCACACATAGCAAATGTTGACATTTAAGTTAAAACAGATGCAATTTTCTCTTTTTAAGAGAAATGACAACCTAAGCAACATGAAGTCACACCCAGGGGCTGTTTGCTCAAAAGAAATCAAGAAGTTGCAGTGAAAGGCAGAAGCAATGACGACCAAATGTAATCAGTTTTAATTACACAGTGCATGATGGGGAATCACAGTCTTGTGGTGAATTTCTTCTAAGTCTAAAACATTTTTGTTACAGGACAATAGTAGCTCCATGGCCTATTGCAGAGTGTCTTCTCTGAGATTCGTAAGTCAAGGGTTCAAATCCTTGGTTCCTATATTTAGAGTACCGTATTTGGTCAAACCAAATGTCTATTACTTGATACTCAGCATTGAGAGGTTGGATTGGACGGCTAAATCACCACATGGTTCCTGACGGTGGCTGTATCTGCAGCTCACTGCTCCCCCAGGGGTTAGGCCAAGTGTAGAAAACAAATTTCACAGGTGAGTGACAACTTGTGGGACTTGAACTCTAAAGATCCACTCCAATCAAAATCATGTTTTTTGGTGTTTTTAATATGTTCCTGTGACATTTTTCTGATGATAGAGGACATATATCAAGATGAAAGAGAACATATATCAAAAACCTTAAGCTTAAAATTGTATGTCTGAGTATTTCTTTATTCAAATGGTTGTAAACCAGGAACAGTAAAAAAAAAAAAAAAGCAGATTGAAAAAGATATTATTTGTGACGTAGAAAATATTCTGGGCGGGCCACAAGCCTGCAACAGGAAGAGGAAGAGCGGGCGGGGTTGCTCCACTGGGAACACTTTGAAAGTAGATCAAAAGATGATCTGAGTGGGTCTTTAATAACCTCATCACCAATTAGAAAGTTTTCTCTTTTTGACAGACATATGAAAACACTCACAGAAATACTTTTAAACATCAGATTTTGAACAGAGAACCCTGATGTTAAGGCAGTCTGCACGACATCACCCATTTTAAAATGAAGGTAACCCTTCTTACACTCTACACCTTTGTATCAGCTTGTGTTTCTTATTAGGTGTACTTTCTGACAGTTGTTGCATTTTCATTACACAAGCTGAAATGTATTCATAAGTAATTTTCCACACATTTATTTAAGTGTGTCAAGCGTTGAATGCATGTTGCGTGTTCTGAGTTACCAGTGCTGAGGAAAAGAAGGATGGTTACTGCAGGTACTGACTGGTTCTGCTGCTGTGGCTGCTCTATGAGGTCAAAAGAGGCATACAGGAAGCACAGTCTTTATATACACCACAAAAACGTAGAGCTGGGGGGGGCAAGATGGCGACCGCATGTAAGAAACTTCTGTGAGTTCTTAAAACTTGGAATTCGCTGCACAAACAGTTTTTTTCGCCGACCCTTTGCCTTGAAACAACAGCAAAAGTTTTTCCGTGAAGTTTTTTCAAATTAATATTTCAAAATCTAAACTAATAATGATGATGAAAAATAAAAGATAACCGCGGCTCTCTCAACTGCAGAAGCTCTTTGGAAAAAATGGAAGTGGATGCTTCTAAGGAAAAACGAAACATCAGAGAGACCCATTCCTATGCATGTCACATGAAGGATGATGGAGAATGCTCTTCAATGCCAAATACACCTATGAAACATCCCCCCAAGAAGGTGAGAGGAGAAGAAAAGCAAAATAATCCTGAGAAAAGCGCTGCAACTGAGCCGACTTTGTCTGAGCTTCAGTCCACCGTCATCAAAGCAGTTACCGAAAAAATTAACGAACGAGCAGACAAAACTGACGAAGCTGTGCATTACAATACTGTCCAAATTGACAATTTGAAGAAGTCGCTTGAGTTTTGCCATCAGGAGGTCATGGACTTGAAAAAACTAAATGAGAGCCTGAAAAAGCAATGTGAAGAGCTGGAAAAGAAGGTTGGAGAGATGGAAACCAAAATGAATGATGCAGATCACTACAGCAGAAGAGTGAATCTACGCATGTCTGGTGTCCCTGTAAGAAATCCAGTGGATGTCAAATCAAGAGTTCAAGACATTTTTAAAGAGATGTTACCAACCAAAGACTCTGCAGTGGTGGTTTTAGCAATTGACATCGCTTACAGAGTTGGAAAGCCCAGTGGAAATGGAACCAATCAACGTCCCTGACCCATAATCATCAGGTTCCTGTCCAGATCGGCCAGAGATCTCCTGTGGAAAAGTTCTAAAAAGAACGTCTACCTACTGGATCATCATCTTCGTCTCCAGGAAGATCTCACATCTGCTGATAAAGAAGCTCGCAGCCGCCTATAGCCAGCAGTGGAGGCAGCCAGGAAGAAAGGAGAGAAAGCCTACTTCATTGGAAACAGGGCTTTTGTAAACAGCAAGGAAATATTACTGAGTTAAGCTGAAATATGTTTGTAAAGGTCAGTATGACAGTATAAAACAGACTCAAAGTTAAAGACATATTGAATATGTGCAGCGGTTCCTGAACAAAACCAGGAAGTTCCTAAGTTAGTTTTCTCTTTTTTCTTGTTCTTATAGTTCATGTCATTATCTGTTCTAACTGTGAATGCCAGGGGTATTAGAGACCAACTGAAAAGAAAATGCGTTTTTTTATATTGCCAAAATAAAAATGCAGACTTTTATTTCATTCAAGAGACACACGCTTCTGAAGCAGATAGGGAGTTTTGGAGAAGTCAATGTGGAAAAAATGTCTGGTTTTCTTTTGGTAGCAACAGGTCAGCAGGGGTAATTATTTTACAGGGCAAATTTAAAGGCCGCACTCTTGAGCATTTAATTGACAAAAATGGGAGATGGATTATTCTTGCAGTGAATTTTGACCT
Source organism: Oryzias latipes (assembly GCF_053564925.1). Classification (NCBI taxonomy): domain Eukaryota; kingdom Metazoa; phylum Chordata; class Actinopteri; order Beloniformes; family Adrianichthyidae; genus Oryzias; species Oryzias latipes. The sequence continues at coordinate 4,213,500 of NC_136250.1, forward strand.
ATTTTATTTTATTTTAATTAATACATATGCCTCCAATAATCCAACAAACAACAATACAATCTTTTTAACGTTGGAAGAAAAAATTAAGACACTCCTACAAAAATATCCCACCACTAAGATTTTATGGGGAGGAGATTTTAATGCTGTGATGAATGGCCATCTTGATAGATTTCCACCCAAGAAAGAAGACACAAAAGAGTTGAAAAACATATGTAATAGACTTGATTTGATTGACATATGGAGACATAAACATCCTGATAAGAAAATATTTACTTGGAGCAATAAGGACAGATCTCAGTGTTCCCGCATTGATTTTTGGCTAATTTCTAATGACATAGAAAATACAGTTGATTCCGTTGAGATTATACCCAATGTTTTTTCAGACCACAATACAGTGTCCATTAAAATTAATATGGAAACTGATGCACCCAAATGCAACGTAGACTATTGGAAATTGAATAATTTACTATTAAACAATAAAGAATTTACTTATGGAGTAAAAAAACTAATTGATAAATACTGGAAACAAGCATTTACATTAAAAAATATTCAAATAGTTGGGAGTTAATGAAGTATGAAATAAGATCTTTGGCAATATCATTTGGGAAGAAAATTGCTAAAGCAAAACAAAAAAGAGAGTCAGAACTAATAAGAAAAATAATGATTATTAATGAAAAAATGAATTTATCTGATCTAATGCAATATGCAAATATCTTTGCAATCAGAATTGAATAAAGTATATGAAGAAAAAGCACGAGGAGCATTTGTTAGATCCAGAAGAAAATGGTTAGAACAAGGTGAAAAATGTACTAAATATTTTTTCAACTTAGAAAAAAGAAATTTCGAAATTTCCTGTCTATGTCAAATTAAAATTGGCAATTCAATAAGTGAAGATACAAAAAGGTTTCTCAATATGTTGCAAAATTCTATCAGAGACTTTACACCAAGGATTGCTTTAGAGAAGAAGATATTGAATTATTTATTAACAATATTAAAGATAAGATTGGAAAAGTCAGTGAAACTTTTGACAAGACTTGTGAGCAGAAAATTAGAACAGAGGAAGTTGAAGACTGTATTAAATCTCTTAAAGATAATAAAAGTCCAGGTAATGATGAACTAACAAGTGTGTTTTATAAATGTTTTATTGCTAAATTGTCCCCTTTTCTATCAAATTTATTTGAAGAAGCTTTAGACATTGGTATATTGCCCCCAACTCTCAGACAAGGCTTCATCAAACTCATCCCCAAACCACAAAAAGATAAATTATGCATAGAAAACTGGAGACCAATTAGTCTGTTAAACAATGATGCTAAAATATTCGCTCTTATTTTTGCCAAAAGATTGAAACCAGGACTGGATAACATAATTGATGAAGAACAATCCGGTTTCATGCCTGGTAGAAATATTACCAACAATATCAGATTAATACTTGACATGATTGATTATAACGAATATATTAAAGATGATAGTTTTATCTCATTTGTTGACTTTTACAAGGCATTTGACACAATTAGTCACAGTTTTATGATTCGAGTTATTAAAGAATTTGGATTTGGAAAAAAATTTTTAAAAGCAATTGAGGTTCTATAATGGATGCAACAGCTCCATTAAACTGGCACATGGCACAACTCCCAGATTTGACATCAATAGAGGAATCCGGCAGGGATGTCCTCTCAGCCCTTTTCTCTTTTTACTAGTTGCTCAGGTTATGGCCCTTCATTTAAAAAAATGTCCATTTCGTGGTATTACAGCTTTGGGGAGAGAATTTAAACTCTCTCAACTAGCAGATGACACAACAGTTTTTTTGGCCAATAAACATGAAATAACAAATTCTATCAAAGGAATCAATGACTTCTCTGGAGTCTGGATTAGAAATGAACCTTAACAAATCTGTCCTGTTTACACTAAAAGATTGTGATTCACCAGAAATCAACGGTATTCCAGTTAAATCTTCACTTACATATCTTGGTATAATTATTGATAAAAAATGAAAAAAATCGCAGTGAAGTTAATTTCAAGCCAATAACTGAACAAATTATCAAAAGATATAACAAGTGGTTAATGAGAGATCTTTCTCTGAACGGTAGAATTCTGTTATCTAAAGCTGAGGGGATCTCTAGATCTGTCTATGTGTCTCTGTCTTTAGAAATGCCAAAACACATCTGTAACCTATTAAACAAAACATTATTTGATTTTATTTGGAGGAAAAAATGCCATTACTTAAGGAAAAATGTTTTGTATAACACCAGGAAATATGGGGGCATGGAAGTATTAACCTTTGAAACTTTAAACAACTCTTTTAAAATAAAGTGGTTAAGTCAGTTATTGAAAGAGGAAGACAATATCTGAATGCATTTCCCAAATATATATTTGACACAATGGGAGGCATTAAATTCTTGCTAAAATGTAATTATAAAATTGAAAAATTACCCACAAAACTTTCAAACTTTTACAAACAAGCCCTGCTGGCCTGGAAACTCGTTTATAAGCATAATTTTTCTCCAACGACTTGTTTTATTTGGAATAACAGTAATGTACAATACAAGAATAAATAACTTTTTTTCCCTAGATGGTATGATAATAATATTGTTTTAATCAGACAACTTTTCAATTCTCATGGACATCTCCTGACATATGAAGAATTTCTTTTAAAATTCGGTATTCCTGTTCCACCCAGAGAATATGCCATAGTGTTAGATGCCATTCCAACCAGTCTACTTCAACTGTTTAAAGGGATTTATAACACAAGTCAATTAAGAACCCAGACAATTTTTTGGACAATGTGGATATTTGTGTTGATTCAGTTTCCAATAAGCAAATAAGAAATTTTTTACATACTACAACCTTACCTGCTGGGAGGTTTTATTGGGAGTCCAAATTTGTGGACATAAACTGGACATATGCTTGGACTATTAGTGATAAATACTGTCTAAATAACAAAATAAAAGAGGTGTCCTTCAAAATATTCCATTGTATATATCCTACCAAAAAAACTTTGAGTAGATTTGTTTTGGACATGGACCTGTCTTGTACATTCTGTGGAACTCAGAAGGAAACTATTTATCATCTGTTTGTGGACTGCAGACATACAAATATGTTTTGGATTGAAGTGGGAAACTATATTGGAAATATAACTAAACAAACTGTTACATTTTTAGATAAAGACGTTGTTCTGGGTTACCTTGATGTCAAAGTAGACAAAGACTGTATCTTAATTACACAATTGTTTTTATTATTGGCAAAATTTCATATCCATAAGGCCAAAGGGTCAAACTCCAAACCTAAATTCCAGCAGTTTTTGAGTGAAATCAATCAGTATTGTACCAGTGTCAAACATCTGCAAAACCAAAAAGCAATTCGAACTACTTTATTTTTTGAAAAATGTAAAATTTATTAAACCCCAAAGATTTTTGAAGTAATGAGTCTTTTTGTCTTATGTTGTATATGTATGTGTATATATTTATATACTTTTTGTTTTATTTCATATCTTTTCTGTAATATGTACACATTGCAATTTCCCCTGAGACATTCACATTGTTATTGTATTGTGTTGTTTGTCAATAAAGTATGAAAAAAAGTCATTATATACACCAGTCAGTCAATTGGGGAGGTACCATTGATCCAGCTTTTTTATAGGGGAGGGAGAAACAATGGAATTATTTTACTAACATTTCTTAGCTTTGGTTCAAATGGGTTGTCATGCTTTTGTTTAAAGTTATGAGTTTGTGGTTTTATTCTTTTAGCTAAAAACTAAAAGTCTTTTAAATTGTCTGTAGTCTTTGTTGAGTGTTTTCATTTTCCCCCATGTCTGTAAAGTGGTTTGATCCGCCACAATGCTTGTTCCTGTGTGTCTTCTTGTTAGGTTAGTGAATTGCTGTTTGATGGTCTGTTCTGCCAGTTAAGTCAAAATTAGTCATATTCCTGAGTTCAGTCTGTGGAAATCTTTTCACAGTTTGTGTATTTTCTGTCTTAGTTATCATCAATTTTCTCCTTTCCACCCTGAACCTAAACAGCATAAAACTGAGAAGTTGTAGTTAAGTTCAACCCCCTTCTTTATTTTTGAAAAACAACAATCATTTGTGATATTTTGAAAGTGTTAAAAACATTCCCATAAAAAAAAGCCCAAAACTGTTTTCCAAAGTTAAGTTGACTTTCATATTATTTTTCTATTTCAACAAAGTTTAAACCAGCATCAGTCTATTTAGAATTGACAGTTTCGTGTCATAGCACCTTGTTGCCATGTTTGTTGATTAGTTGCCCTATAGTTGCCCTATTTAGAGCATTTTAAACCCTGCTTGTGACTTTAAAAAAAAAAAAATCATAGATCTGGTACTTTTTCCTGTCACAACAAATAAGTGCCTTTGTTAAACATTATTACTACGTATTTGTCATAGACAGTTGTACTCAATTCCACCATTGATTTAAAGCATTAATTTAATGTATTTTGGATTATTTTTATTCTTGATAAGCTAAGGAAGTTCCATTACAACTTAAGTCTCTTTTCTTCTTCAATCAGAGTAATTTCTTTACTCTCCTCGTGCATAATAAGGACAGCAGCTAAAATTTGTCTTGAAAATCTGTTGGTTATTTATCTGGAGTTTTTTGTTTTGCTAAAGTTGAAGTTGTTTTGCCTCAAAATGAATACATTTAAATAATATTATATATTTTACTAATGGGATCGGAATTTACACCTTCAAGATTGAATCTTAAATCAATTGGTGAATAATTAAAAAAGAGGAAAAAGGAAGAAAAAAAAACATTTCACAATCAGAAAACTGTTTCAACGCTATTTTATTAGTGACTATAACCTCCTACAGGCAAAAGCCCTTCACAGAAATTGTAAGAAACTTAATTTGGCTTGATATTTTTTTGATTATTTGCAATGACTTGACAACATTTTGGTTGTTAGTTGGCACTTAGTAACAAAATTGACATGAACTGATGCTCCACAGGATTATATCAAATTACCTGGAAAATCTTTGAGAAAGTGAACGTGCACTTAATATTAAACAGTTTTGAAAAACACAGAATATTACCAAAGTAAATTCAATGCGTAGAGCACATTACACAACAATACAATGTAGAAATGTAAAAAAAAAAGCCCAATCAAATCATTAAATATTAGTTGAAACCATCAAAAAAATGTACTGCCTCAGGTGGAAGAAAGTTAAGAATTGAATCTGTCATCTTACTTCCAATTGCTAATGTTTGGTTTTAAACAAATATTTTAAAATGGACACCTGATTGTTGTGCATTTAAAAAAACAGAAAGAAATAGGCTTTGGTAAGCAGCACAAAGTGCTTGCATAAAAGGGCAGAAAGATTTCTCGTGGCCTCTTCCCTTCTAAGCTGTTACTTTCTGATTCTGTCAAGGTTTTGTGAGGTGCAAAGAACGGCTTTGATGTCACCATATATCTTCCTGATCTGCGTGGCTCCACTCTGGCCCTCAGGTTTTACTTAAAGAACCACAAATTTAGGACCAGGCTTATGGAAATCAGAGGCAATATACTACCTCTTTTGAGTGTTTTTGAACAGAGTAAGCAGGAAAATGCTACTCACAGTGAAGTGATTTGAATTTTGTGTCTTAACGTTACACACAGGATGTTTTTAAAGGGGAATAACAACAAAAGCATGTAAAAACCTTTTATTTTTATTGGCTTCCATGCAACCTTTATCACATAAACCTAATATTGAATGCTTATTGAGTTATTTTTAATGTGACATGGCTCAAAGGTTATATTTAGAATCTCGATTTTTAAAAATGAAAAAACATTACCGTTTATGGATCTCAAAAGAATCATCATCCTATGGTTTTAACAATTGTCCTTTCTGACATGAAAAATCCACATTTAGCTGTGTAACAACCACAAGATTCACAAGATTCACATTCACGTTGACTGAAAGTAAAGAGTGAGAGAAACCAAAAAACAAAAGTTAAAAATACAAAAATTAAAAGTTTTAAAAAACATTTCCCTCCAAATTTTCAATGTTTCTTTTACATTTAAATTATTTATTTTTTCTCATTTATAATTGTATTTTTAGAATTTTGAATATTGCCTTTAAGTTAGAAATGTGTATTAAGTTTGAAACTGTTTTCCAATTTTTTAACTTTTGTTTTCCAATTCATAATGTAAATTTTTCTAATATGCAGACTTGTTTTTTATTCACTTTACTCTGATCCTGTTTTGAACTCAAAGGTTTTCACCAAACAAAACCAGTCCAGTTTTAAAAGTGGGTCATTTGATTGTGACACCTGCCACAACGCTGCACGGCATCGTCCACCATCGAGGCAGAACAAGCTCACAAACGCTCCATTCTAATTAAGGGTGTGGTATTATTTCACCGGAGCAGGTGCACAAGCAAATGAACCCCACCCCAAAACATTAAAGGCTTTTGCATACATCTGGAAACAGTTTTGTTAAAATCAACTGATATTTTAGTCTTCTGGTCCAGAGAAGTCTGACTTGAGGTCTTGGTGTGGGAATGACTTGGCACTCTCCCTCTTTTTTTTTTCTTCCCCATCATCCACCCCAGCAGAACAGAAACACTCACTCAAGCACAGGTGTTAGCTCACATTTGCACAAATAGTTTGAGTGATTGAATGAAATGCTTCACATGTGTTGGTCTGTATGCATAAGTATGCGTGTGTGAAAGGTATAGCTGTATTGTGCCCATGCAGACATGTTTATATGCAAAGATTTTTGGGAGCCAAAATGGCCCCGCCCCTTTTAGATGTATTTTACAACTATACCTAACAGTATTGATTATAAACTTCAAGCAACTAGTTGCTTTATGCCTCCCCCCTCTATAATCACCCTCCTACTCCCCGAACTTCCCTCTCTCTTTTTCCCTCCTCTTCTTTTCAGTCTACTCCAACAAAGAACAGTACAAATATAATTAATACAAATTAACTTTAACCTAAGTTACAAAGGGGGTTTATTTGAATATACACCTCGTGTGTCAGAAGATTCATAACCCCTGCTGTAACAGTAGAATCTGTCCAACACAAGAGGCCTTGAGCTCTCATCTGTTTTCTCAGCTGTTAGACAGGACAAATTCAAAGAAAAAAGAAGTCAGACTTAATCCTCCCTCATTTATTTGATTTAAATACAGAAAATGGGCTGCACGGTGCATGCTTGGGTTTTCCCTGGGCTCTCCGGCTTCCTCCACAGTCCAAAAACAAGCTTCACAGGTCAATTTGTGACCTATAGTGTTCATGTGGTAGTGCTTGCGTGCCCTACGGCAGACTGACAACCTATTCAGGGTGTATGTTCCCCGACTTTGCCCAACAGTAGCCGTGACAGGCTTCAACATCTTAGTGACTTGTGACGCTTTTTTTAATTGTAAATTCTTTTTTTTTTTTTTAACTTGTCCTGTCCAACAGCTGGGCAGACAGATGAGAGCTGAAGGCTTCTTGGGTTGGAGATATTTTACTTTAACAACAGGGGTTATTAATCTTCTGAAAAACCAGAGGTATGTCTGAATAAACCCCTTTTTTAATCTAGGCCAAACTTCATTCATTTTAATCATATTAAAACCCAACATACAGAAAAACAAGACAAGAAGGAACAAGAGCCGAAAGGGAACAGTATTTCAATTCTGTATATCTCAGGCCTGTCTGAAAAACTTAAAAGGATTTTCAAACAACATAACATCCCAGTTCATCTCAAACCAGTTAATACTCTCAGACAAAAACTGGTTCATCCAAAGGACAAAATTCCCAGCTACAAACAGAGTAATGTAGTGTACTCTATCCACTGCAGAAGAGAACTGCAAGGAACAGTATATAGGAGAAACCAAACAACCTCTCCACAAGCGGCTTTACCAGCATCGCAGAGCCAACCCAAGTGGACCTGAGTCTGCAGTGCATCTCCACCTGAAGGCCACAAACCACTCGTTCGAGGACAGTGAACCCCCAGCTGAGGACAAAGGACTCTTAATGACCTGAAACCATGTAGGCTAAGTTGACAATACCATCCAGTTTCAGGTCTGACTCCTCCCCCATGAGCGCAGATATACCAGCTCTTCGACCAGGTAATTCAGAATTGACAAAGCCTCTTGGATAAGAGGTGAAACGTCTTGTAAACTTTAAAACCAAGTCCAGATGACATCCCCTAAACCTACTACAATAGAACCAACCTGGATGAATGAGAGTCTTCATGGACATGTTTAATCATATTGGAAAATCTTTTGTGTTGGACCGGGCGGAAAAGGAAAGGAGGGAAGAAGAGAGGGGATGTTAGAGAGGGGGAGGGGGGATAGGAGGGTGATTATAGAAGGGGGGGGTAGGGGTAAAACCATGAAGCTGCATAAAGCAACAAGTTTCTGGATGATTATCAATACGGTCAGGTTCAGATGTAATACAAATCTATAAGGGCCGGGGCCTGTCCACACACACTCAAATGATATAAATTTACCTGTTGGCTGCAAAACTATTCACATGTCAACATGTACACAATACAAACACTGTTCACACATGCATACTTATGTCTTCAAACCAACTAGTGTGAAATATTTCATTCAACCACGCTAAATATTAGTGCAAAGGTGAGCTAACACCTGTGCTCAAGTGATTGTTTATGTTTTTCTAAAATAGATGATGGAATGTGAAAAGAAGAAGGGAGAGTGCCCAGCCATCCCCACACCAAGACCCCCGCCGCAGCTGCAGCCAGAACCCCCCAACGCCTGCACGGTAGCAGATAGAGAACAACCGCCCCCCAGCCGACCGCATCCGCCACCCAGACCAGGGCCACCAGGACCGCCACGGGGCCCCCCAAAGCCAGAGAGCAGGGGAGGCATGGGGGGACAGAGATTGCAGCTCCAGCCCAACCAGGAAAGCAGCCCCCCCGCCGTGCCAGGAGGGCCCAACGCGGGGCCCCGCCCCAGAAGAGCGCCCACAGCCCCAGAAGAGCACCTCATCACCACCCAAGAGTTCTGGGTATCCCCCCACCCCAACCCCAGGTACGAGCCAGGACCCCCCAAGGGAGAACCGCCCCATGCTCCAGGCAGCCACCCACGCGGCCCACGGTTGATCCAGGAGAGAGCAAGGCAGGGGCCAGCCGTCGCTGCCCAGTAGGAGGACCCCAGGTGAAGAGGGGGTCCACAAGAAGTGTTTTAAACATGGCCCGACCAGGCACGCCCACAGTTGAAAATTTGGCGAGGCCCAGAGTTCAGGGGCAAGGACCAGAAGCCACCCCACAGGGACACAGTCACCCCCAGGCTCAGATGTAATGTGATGTGATCCCCAGCTCTTGGTCTTGCCAGACGACTCAGGGATCCCTCTCCCTGCATGGACAGAGGGATGCTGGGCCCAGGAAGCCAGCACCCCTGTTACACCCCTCCAGGGATGGGGTAGGGGACAGATGGTCCGGGGTCCCACCTTCCTTTTGAAATGCACATGTATGTGTTTGTGAGGGTGTGTGTATGCATGCATGTGTGTTTGTGTATATTTTGAGGGGTAAAGGGTGTGTGTACTAAGGGGGTGCAGATAAAATTGGCGGGTAGGGCACTGAGGGGACATTTCCTGATTACTCACAGTGATGTCTAATCACCCTCCCCACCAAGGCGCCCTAAATATCTACGGTGCAGTTAAAATCCCCCCCCCCCCCTCTCAGTTTTATTTGCACCTTAGACACGTAGGGCCCACGCAACCTCCCCAACCACACCCCCCCACACCCGAGCCCGGAAAACTGCGCAGTACCCCAGCCCGCCCCACCCAGGCATCGGACCTGACCCCCCGCCTAACGGAGTCCCCACCACCCCCCACTGGGCACCGGAGGGCCCCGACCCCCACTCCAAAACCACGGCAGACAGACAAGGAGCTGTGACGACCAGGCACCTCACCCCCTAATTCATGGAGTTAGCTATGGGAGACCAGAGAGACTGAATTCTTTCAAAGTTACTTAAACTCTGTGGTGACATTTTTTTCAAGCTAATATGATCAAACAGTAGATTTCTGTATTGACTTACAGTCATATTTTTCTTGTTTTTCCAGTTTATTAAAATTGTTTTTTTAGCAATACAAAGTGTTATGAAAATGATAGATACTTATCCTCCTTCTATCTCGATGGCACTCATGTCACCAAGCACACAAAGTGACGGTAAGGCCGGTTAATTGTAAATTCTTGATTTTAATGCCGAATGCACCTCCTAGTAGTTTTAAATTAGCTTTCATTTCTTGTTTTTTGATGACCAAATGTTAAACTTTTTCTCCATTAGTTGTCATTTATTTAGATTTTTAAAAAATTGAATGAATAATCATCTGTTCATTAGGTATAAGGTCTTTATTGTTTTTTGGCTTTTAATGAACGATGCACTGAAATCAGAGAACTTTAAATTCAGTTGTAAATGTGACAGTGAAAGTATCTATCTATCTATCTATCTATCTATCTATCTATCTATCTATCTATCTATCTATCTATCTATCTATCTATCTATCTATCTATCTATCTATCTATCTATCTATCTATCTATCTATCTATCTATCTATCTATCTATCTATCTATCTATCTATCTATCTATCTATCTATCTGTCTAATTTCCTGGTTTGGCAAAATGGTTTGTGCAAGTGCAGTTCAAGATGGATGAAGCTGCAGATAATTGGTTCACCTACAGGTTCATATCTCTATGTGTTGCCATTCAGATAAATTATTTCACCTTTTTTATTGTTGATAGTGGGTTATACTAGGTTAACGTACAAATCATTTAAACAATTAAAATGTTATACGTCAAAAATAAAAGCCATGTGTGCATTTTTTGGCCTTGACTTACAACATTTCTTGCATTAAAAATGTACAAGTGCAGAAATGCAGGATAAAAGGTGCCAATCTGTCACATATGCACTTTATTGTCACACATTCATGCATTACTCTACAGTTAATTCTTAAAATAAACCCAAGTTTGTGGTCTATTGCATGGAAACCTAATTCATACGCCTCCCACAGTGTGCACGCATTCAACTCCACACCACAGCCCAGTTATTCAGAGGGATCTGTCCTGCACACACAAGAAGGCACATGCAAATTTCTTGCTTTGCATTCACTCAGTAAAACACACGCACAGTAGTGAAATGGTTTACCTTAACCACTGCGCATTTAAATAAAAATACACCTTTACCTACAGGCACAAAAGGACAAAATTCTGAAAATGTAAAAGCTTGTTTCTCTTTGATTTCCCAACCAATCAATTGTGCCTGTCTGTCACCGCTGCCATCTGTCTGTGGCATGAACACAATGATGGAGCTCCTGCTCATTTATCAGCAGTGGCATGTTGTAAAGGAGCCAACCCATTCCTTTACATGGATCCCTGCAACCGAGCCTGCCTCCAACCTGCATTGTTTTCATTCTAATCAGGTAGAGCTGGTTGGCGAGGTGAAGGTGTATCTCAACAGGCGGAGGTGAGCATTCAGTTCTCAGAGACTGTTCCGGAGTACAATGTGCTAAAATGCTAGCACATCAGGATTTCAGTGAAACAAATCAGGTGTGCAGAAACGCAGGGCCAATCAGAAAAAGCGAGGCACACGTCCAGCATAAAAAGCATCCTGTGTGCTTAAAAAGCAGGGCTGTTTGGAAAGCTGACAAAAAAGAAGCAATTCATTACAAGGCAGGCTGAAAACGCCCAGAGGAAGAAAAAAAAAAAAACTAAACAAAAGTGCACACCTACTGTAGCAATGTATGAGCACAATTACTACACCCACATGAGCATCAGTCATTCAGGCCGCAACGGCAGTAAATACAAGGTTTCACAGGTTGTGTTTACCTGAATAGAGTGCAACCTTTTGTTAACCTTTATATAACTGCCTCAACATATATGCAACTTTCACAGAGTCCCTTTGTCTTCTCTTGTTCCGCACTGATATTTTGATTGATCATCACACCCGCATGAATAAAACCACCGCTGTTTGCAGCTGACCGCTACTGCACATGCTTTATTCCGGAGCGCCACAACATTGTTGACATGGAGTCACTGAGTCAGCTTTTCGGTTTAAAATGACTTACAGGGAGCAACATTACAGCTTCAGAAGATATCTATATTTTGTCTACTGGCTGTGTGAGGAATGTTTTTCAAAAATTAAGAAACTTTTGAGGAGACAAGAAAATTTTTTTTTTAAATCCCCTTTTATGTGGATGCTTTAAAGGCGGTTTTTTAAAGACCCACTTCGATAAAAAAAAATGTGTTTTTGGTGTTTTAAAATGTTCTTGTGGCATTTTCTGATTACAAAGGAAATATATTAAGAAAATAAGTTTAAAATTGTCTGAGGATTTGTTGAATGGGAATCAGGTACAGACAAAAAAATGTAGTTTGAAAAAGAGCTTATTTGCGACATAGAAAAAACACAATACCACAAGCTCCCTGCTCCATTTCACAATGGGGATGGGAAAGGGGGTGGGGCTTCACCAACAATCCCGCCTACAACTCATCAGCAAATTTTTTGTAAAATAGTGTCGCTTTGCAGAAACTTTGTCTTAGAAAACTACACAGGTTTGGGGTTTTTGGCTATAAGTGTCCTGTAAGCAATTCAAGCATGTTGCTTTTCAAAAAAGAAACATTCGCTGTATATATAAACGCCCCTCTCACCCTTCCACGGGTGGTTTCTCACCCAAGCTCAGGTCCTGGGAGCTTGAGGGTCCTGTGCAGTATCTTAGCTGTTCCTAGCACTGCACTTTTCTGGACTGAGAGGTCTGAGGTCTTTCCAGGTATCTGTTGTAGCCACTCCTCCAGCTTGGGGGTTAGTGCCCTGAGTGCTCCAATTACCACGGGCACCACTGTCACCTTCACTTTCCAGGCTTTCTCCAGTTCTTCTCTGAGTCCCTGGTATTTCTCCAGTTTCTCGTCTTCCTTCTTCCTGATGTTCCCATCCCTTGGCACTGCCACATCCACCACAACGGCTTTCCTCTGTTCTTTATCCACCACTACAATGTCTGGTTGGTTCGCCATTACCATCCTATCAGTCTGGATCTGGAAGTCCCACAGGATCTTTGCCCTCTCATTCTCTACCACCTTCGGAGGTGTTTCCCATTTTGACCTTGGGGTTTCCAGTTCATGTTCTGCACACATGTTCCTGTATATTATTCCAGCCACTTGATTGTGGCGCTCCATTTATGCTTTCCCTGCCAGCAGCTTACACCCTGCAGTTATGTGCTGGATTGTTTCAGGCGCCTCTTTGCACAGCCTACACCTTGGGTCTTGTCTGGTGTGGTAGATCTGAGCCTCTATTGCTCTGGTGCTCAGGGACTGTTCCTGAGCTGCCAGGATGAGCGCTTCAGTGCTGTCCTGTAGCCCTTTCTAGCCATTGGTAGGACTTCTTGATATCAGCCACTTCAGTTATGGTCCGGTGGTACATCCCATGCAGGGGTTTGTCCTCCCATGAGGATCTGTCCTCCAGCATTGTATCCTCTGCTCTCCATTGCCTGAGACATTCGCTGAGCACACTGTCAGTTGGGGCCTTGAGCTTGATGTATTCATGCATCTTGGATGTTTCATCCTGGATAGTGGCTTCAACACTCACTAGTCCTCGGCCTCCTTACTTGCAGTTAGCACACAGTCTCAGGGTGCTGGATTTGGTATGGAACCCTCCATGCATGGTGAGGAGCTTTTGTTTCTTAACATCTATGGTCTGTACTTCTTCCTATGGCCATCTTATTATTCCTGCAGGGCAAGGATGTGCACAGGATTTTGGAGATGCAGGGGCTTCAAAATTAGGTACAATTTTAGAGTAAACAACTAATAGATAACTATTTAGCTATAATACCTGTCTATGTGAAACTGATGCAATTGTCTTTTTTTTTTAAACAAATTTTTGTCAGCATGTGTTCATTCATTTGATCACAGACTTGGAAGGCATCAAAGCAATAAAACACTGGAGGCTATTTATGTTGGCACAATGTGCTGTATGCAAAATCGACATAAAGCAAATGCAATACCAATGGTAACGCTTTAAACACAGAAACCAACAACCTTTATCCCCAGAATGTTGAAATTATTCATATTTAATGCTATTATTATCATAGTGTTACTGTGAGGCTTTTGCAGTTTAGTTTGGTTGGTCAGTGGTGTTTTTGATCACATTCTGCTCTCTGTCAGTCACTCCAGGTTCAAGTTAATCATCCACAGCTGTTTTCTTGTCTGTTAATTGTCTTCAGTGAGTAGAAGTGTCTGGTTTTCAGTTTTACATTCTCTGCTTTATCTGCCTTTTATTTCACCACAGTTTTTTCCTGTTTAAATTTATTCATTGAATGTTTAAGTTTCTGCCTCCAAGCCAATTTTCCTGCATTTTGGCTCCTACACCTCCAGATCCTGACAGTTGTATTCAATGTGACTCTCTATGTTGGGATTCACAGCTAAATTCTCTTTTGCATCTGATCCCCCAAACACGGGTTTTTGTTGTGATTGGCAAGATTTTAGTAAAAAGAAATTGTGAAAAGGAAGGATACAAAGTTTAAAGAAGGCAATTCCAATCAGAAAATCTTCAGTTACAAAGACATTTACTGTCAGACCCGGGGTTTGTAGTATCAAAATATGTTCTGAAATTTTAAACAACTTTTTTTGTAAAGCCTTATTGGCTGTAGGCACATTGATGCTATGCCGTGTATGACAAAACCGCTGTTCTGAGCTCTGCGTTTTAGACTCATCCACCAATGTTTGGTTGAGCTGCATCCACATCAGAAGTCTGATCCTTCTCTGCCACCCCACCTCAGTAAAGTAATGAAAACTGTAACACATCAGCTCCTGTGGAATTCGAAGAAGATGTTCAGGGGTCTGGCATGGTGCCACAGGGTGTAGATGGATCTCTGACAAGGTCACAGATGAAAGGGCAAGCCAGTACCAGAAGACACAGAAGTTAAGACTGATTTATTGACAACAATCTGGACGTGGGAAGGATCTGGAAATCGAGAGGAACATTCTTTCCTCAGCAGACATGAGGAAGAGACAAAACAAAAATAACGCAGCTGGTGTTAGGAGTCAGAGGCGGCAGAAGATTTACAGGAAAAATTTCAGAGGGAGCAAAATCAACTTCAGGGAAGATCAGTAGATGTAAAATATTACAAAATTTTCTTAAAAAAAAGAGAGATATAACAAAAGAGAAATGCTTGAATAAAGAAAGACACAAGAGCCGTGACTGCATAAAGTAATGAGGAGAAAGAAATAAAGGAAAAAAAGAGAAAACTGCTCATTTAAGCCAGCCAGAAGCAGAGTGCCATCTGTGTTTATATGGCCTTTGACCTCAAGGCCACTCCAATCTCTTCAAGAACTCAGTCAGACTAACAGGCATGCACAATCGCTTGTATCTCACCGCAGCATCACAGTGTGGCTGAAAACAATGGATTATTGGAAGAACTACTTTACCTGATTAAAGCGGAGCAAAGGTCGGACCTACAGAGAAGGCGGAGAACAAAGACATCCAGAGAAGAACCCACCTGGAGGAACGGTCAGGCAAAATACTCGACTTTATATCACAATATTTAACTTCATTATTTTGAGTTGTTTTACTATCATCTGCACAAATCCACACAGAAATCTTGGCAGAGCGGGGAAGTAAATCCTTCTGCAGTATGTCTTTGAAAGGTCAAGAAGAGGGGAGGTTCTCTCTCAGACAAAATGAGTACACGCGCTTATCAGGCCAAGAAGACTTTACTGAAACCGACAGCCACTGGTGGCTAACAAAAACCCACAAAGCTCTTGTATAAATGAGAATATTTTGGTGTGATGTTTCTCAAGATTTACATCTTCTATATGAATGGATAGACCGGCGGCTCAGAGCCACAGACAGGGCAGGATGGTGAGGACTTAAGCGAAGACAGACGGGGATTTAGATCAGGTCTTGTCCTGGGATTTTGTGATTCTAAAAATATAGACATCAGCTTTATCCACTAACTTATTAACATTTTATCAGTCAGCGCTGACTCCAGCCATTAATTTTTGGGTCAAAAATCCCATCCAAGTAGCATCAAAGCACTTCAGAGTGAGATTTTTTTTCAATTAAAAAATAAAAGAATACAATAAAATTCAAGGCAATGTGCATGTGCTTGACAGGTCCCCTGCTATGCAAGGCTCTACAACAGCTAAAGGACTAAAAGACTATATTTAAAGACAGAAAATGTCAATTTTGTGGAGCAGATGTTGCCTTTTTGTAGCCAAAAATTCCAAATCACACATTGTTTTACAGATTTAACATCTTTGCAATAAGTATGACAATAAATCAAACATTTTGTCTGTGACTGTTTTAAATTTACACTTGTGTTACATCTTACTCTAATTTTATTTTGAAAAGATATCACCACGATCAGATGAAGCAGTGGAATGATACTGACGGATAAATATCACTCTCCTCCTAAAAATCCCAGATTAAGGTAAAAATTTCAGAACATGTAGGGATTTTAGAAACATAGCTTCATTATTTCCTGCATAGACTACAAAGCAAGAATCTGTCTCATTATTTAATGTTTTTAATGTTAATGTTTCTAAGATTTCATAAAATGTCCGAATTGGCATCTTTGTCAGTAAATATTTCTAAAATGAAAGTCACAAACCAAAAGCCTGTAACAGCATAGTCATACCAGAGTACATTTTCTTAGTTTTACATCCTCTGGTCCTTCTTTTTTACTGCTGCATTAACACACCAAACATGATTCGCGTGTCAAATTCACTGCTTGTCCAAAAAATGTGTTCATAAGTGTGGTGCTCCTGACATTTGTGCGAGGAGCTACTGTCAAAAATCTTCGGTCCTTTCAGTACAAGGAAGCATAGACTGCATATCTATATACCTTTACTTCATATACTATCAACGCATGAAGACGATGTTGAGAGATCAGGTTAATTTATTGAGAAGAGCTCCACAAAGGCATTGGTAATCACGTCTCCATGTCTGGGTACATGAGATCAATCAGAGATTCTCCCAGTATGGTGAGGTTCACCATCTACTGCAGCAGCTGTGTCTAAATGATGGCAGCTTTCAGCAGTACTTTCGTCTCTGAGTCCCTGATTGGTTGGCGCCACACGGCTTCCTTACCAAACTTTAGATGTTGCAACTCTGAAAACACGAAGACGCACTGCAACACGCCGCATTTACACCGAGTCGGGTGTGCTGCTGCCAGACCACCATGTCCATGCTCAAATTGCAGGACCTCTGGTTGTGTCTGTGAATTGACTTATTATCGAAACTGGATGCCCCTTGAGAGCGTTCAGTGTGAATGCAGCTCAAGAGAGGAGCCACGCTCCATTACACTAGGACTAAGTCACCAGTGTCCCACATGGTCGCATTAAAAAGATGTGCTGAATGAAAACATTGATGTCATTACTTGCCAAGGTAGGCAGAACCACATTTGCTACAACTGCTGTTCTGATAAAACGGTCTTTTCACCTGACCCACCTGCTGTTTTCCAGAATCCTCTATAAGCTCTTGCCTCTGCAGCAGCCAAGGTTTCTGTTCACTTGACCTGACACAGGAAAATCAGATGCCACCTCAACGACATCTTTTCTTTAAAAGTCCTCTTTCTCATTCATGGAGTCTTTAGCTTGGAGGAACTATTTCCCCCAGATTGGAACTGATGTTCTGGTTCATGTAGGAGTGGACGGTCTGTCAGACAGTTTCCTTTGCTAGATGTTCCCATCGGATCCCCACAAAAAGTTTGTGGTTTTCTTGGTCTATTTGGCATCCTCCACCATCATCTAATTCAATTTTGCTCCTGGCAGTGGACTTCTTAGCCTTTTTCTTTAACAAAGTATTCAAAACAATTGCCACAATAAAAAGTGTGAGGCCGGAAAAAATGACTAATTGGTTTTATATCCATCTTTTTCTGCTTTAGGATGAAGATTGCTCATTTTCTAGCATGTAGCTAAACCCAAAATATATGCAATGTGTAAAAAATAAAACTGCAAGCTTCCAGAAACAATGTTTTTGTTTCTTTTACGCTTTGTCCCTTCAACTTTTGTCTTTCCTGTCCCCAAACCTCTTCAGTTTAGCATCTTTTTTTGTGTCCCTGTGAAATATCTCCTGTCTGATTTATATGCGTCCTCAGCTCACCAGCCCAGGAGAGAGAAAGAGGAACAGCTGCAAAACAAAAAGGAAGGGATGGATGGTTGGATGTGGGGGTGAGGTGCAGAGCTGAAGATGTAGCTAGGGAGTGGGAGAAATATGGAGTAACATGACAGAGGAAGAGTAGGAGATGGGGACGAGGGAGTAAAAAGATGGCTATGGTAAGGAAAAACTAAAATGAGATATGCACATGACATCTGTTGATGTTGGATAATTTTGGGGTGGACGTGAGCCCAGTTGTAAGAGAATTATGTCTGTATTGGCCTTAGTCCCACTATTTATGTCTGAAAATGACAGGGTCAAAGAAGGATTTACTGAACCCTTTATGTAGCAAGAAATATTACAATATTGTGCATTTCAGTGCAACGCACGAAATACTGTGAGAGGGTTGTATCTCACTATGTTGTTGCTCCTTGCAGCTGGTTGGACACAGACATTGTCAGAAAAATAGACACACTTGCTACAACTTTCCATTCCATTGACACTAAACCAGTTTTGCACAAATGATGCATAAACGATATTTAAGAAAGAAAAAAATCATCTGGGACTTACAGACAAATGTTGCACAATGAGATAACAATTTACATTAAATTTCTTTATTGAACAGTTTTGTTTCACAGGCTGACAAAGCTGTATAGGAATTGGACATTAACACTGAAACTAAATTGAGATTGCTTGGCAACTAGTTTGGTTCAGATTTAAAACAGGTTTGGGACAGAATTGAAATGCATTTGAGATCAATTTGGGACAGAATTGAAACTTGCTCGGGACAGTTTTGAAACAGATTATAAAAAAAATTGAAACAGATTTGAGACTAGTTTGAGACAGATTTGAAATAGATCTGAAACTTGTTCAGGACAGATTGAAAACAGATTTCAGACTGGTTTGAGACAGATTTAACCCATAAGAACCCATGGTGATATTAGTGTAACAGAAAAATATCAGAAATGGATTGTGTGGTCCACCTGGTCTGTGGTGAGATACACATAATTGTATTTTAATAAAAAATTGGTCTAAGTTCTTATGGGTTAAAAAGGGTTTAAGATATCTGATTTTAAAAATAAGACATTTTGTTGTACATGTTTTGAAAGTTCACAATTCCATTTATCTCACATAAATGTATTTTATTCTCCAATGCCAGTTCTCACAAACAAGTGAAATAGAGTCTTTGTTGTAGATTGCTGTTGCTGACAATTGCTTTGACAGCTAATATGCGAAAACATCTTACAGTTTTTCTCAGTCGCTTTAGTACAATTCTCAGATCAGAATTGAAGTTTGCAAATACGTTTCTGCATTTCTCAAAACAATTTGTACAAACAGCAAAACACTATAGATTTCTTGCAAAAGCCTGTAACTTGCTCAAAATCTTTAGTTCATCTCTCAAAACTAAGTCTATATGTCATTGAACATGTCAGTGCCAACAGAATGTCAAGTCCTTGTGTCATTGTCTATGAACAAGACAGTCAAATTACTTAGTCATGTTGTCAATATAACTGTGTACTTTAGAGTGAGGTTCTGATGTAAACTATGGCTAAAGTTTGGATGACAATTATTGTAAAATGTAAGTTACACATTTTTTGTTTGATTGCAAGAGACTGGACAAGATTTACATTTACACTTTTATTGTTCATATTGTAATTTGTTGACAGACCATGTCATACCAACATAGAAAAAAACCACTGCAAACAGTAACACAAAGAGAAAAAAAAGATAGGACAATATTCTGTACAACAGTACAGGCAGTGCAGTAGGAATTGGTGTGGTCTTCCTACACCTCTTGTCGTTCCTGTATGTTAGGCCACAAATTCTCATCCACATCACAGCGAATATCCTCTCTTGCAATGCAGCGAAATATGTTTGTCACATTGTGACAACTTGGTCAACCATTTTGCAGTTAATGACTTATACGATGAACTAATGACTAGGTGTTTTGAGGAGTACGACTATTGCACAGTGAACTATATAATACATTTTGATCAACATGACATAAACAATTGATAATGTAGCAAAGAGCAGAGAATTGTACATAATCATTTGCATGGATGTACCAAAGCAATTGCAACTTGTTCAAAGAAGTGAGAAACTGCTTATATGATGAACACAAGTGACATCATGATGTGAAGATTGAACAAATAGTTTTGGAAATTTCAATCTGATCTGAGAATTGTACTAAAGCGACTGAGAAAAACTGTAACAAGACTGAGAGTTCCTTCAATTTCTCCAAGGTTAAAGCATCCATCCATCCACTTTCCAAACCTGCTGAATCCCTTTTTGGGTTATGGGGTGAAGACAGAGTACACCCTGGACAGGTTGCCAGTTCATTGTTGTGCCACACAACCAGACACACACATTCACACCAAGTCATCATTTACTGTAGACAAGCGAGAAAACAGGAGTGCCCGGAGAAAAGCCATGCATACAACATGCAAAGTCCATACAGGCAGAACCCAGCTGGGAATTGAACCGCGACCATCTCACTATGAGGAGACAGTGTTAACCACTGCACCACCATGCAGTCCCAAGGTAAAATCGATAAATTGTTATCAATCATAATTATTTCTGTAACCCCTCTCATGCAAATATAATTAATTTTTTTCCGGATTTTCTACTTACACAAAACATACCAGCCTTCCACCTTTTCTAGTAATTTGGATTATTGTGAACTATTGGGAAATGTATTGAGAAAGTTTTAACCAATACAGCTTGTTAGTGTTTAGACGAGTCATTGCATGTTTTTAAAAAAATATCCAATCTCTGTAACTTTGAAACTCTATTTAATATTTCCCTTTAGCTTTTCATTTTAATAGAAATCATGTTTCTGAAACACCTTTGTTGATGTGATGCACTGATATAAACAAATATTTAAAGATACGATAAAAGAAAAACATTATTATGCCATTTAAAAACCTATACAGTCATTGATTTCACATCAGCACATAATGACAGAGCATCAAATCAAGAAATCACTAAGGTCATTGGTCATTTTTATGGAGTTTTCTAGACAGACATTTGTATTTTTGTCAAGGTGAAGCAATGCTCTGACTCAAACTTGCATCATTCTGGACTTTAAATTCCAGAACCACAGAAATGGATCGTTCACGGATGTAGTTTACAAACACCAAAAGGAAAAATAACTCTACAGCAACTCAGCTTTATGAACTGCAGAACTGAAGAAACTGAAGCTGGAAAGCTGGAACTCTAAGCAACTGAATTATGCAAATATTACATTCAAAACAGGCAAGACATCACAAAAACAGCAGGCAAGCTGAGGTGAGCGGAGTGCAAGCATGCAGCTGCTTCAACGCCATAAAAACATTTAAATAGAGAGAGTAGAGTGAAAAAAAGAGCAGAAATCTCAGAGATTACCACATTAAGCCCACACTCTCTGACCTCATGTGGATGGGAACAATGACAAACCTTTATGGTCTACAGCCATCTTTCACATCATTTAATCATACCTATACTTAACATATTAATTAGGTATTTCAGGCTTGGTTTAGTAAATTATAGAGGCGACTGTTGATTTCTATGATAGATAGAGCACTTTGGGTTTTAGCACGCCCGTTTTAGAATGAGTCAGAGCATTATGGTTCTCAGACAGAGACAAACAGAGACTTAGTGGGCTTACTCGCTGCCACACAGGTAGACACTGTCAAACAAGGACAAACACACACACACAAGCAGACAGAAGCTACAGCCTTAAGACACACACAATTCAACACAGGCTCCGACTGCATGGAGGCAGATGAAGCACCACTGCAATCACTTTGAACCATGACCGACTTGGGAAAGAAACGTCATCTGCTAAATTGAACAAATGAAGCTTTTGAACTGCAAACACCAAGAAAATGGAAACCTACAACTATTTTAGCAGCTTTTTCTCATTTTTGTGTGAAGAAATCAGTTTTTCACATTTCATTCAAAGGTGTTCTTATATTAAAATTTGCGCCAGATTGTGTGTTCCAATAACTGGATTCTGAAAAGTATTCTGACCCAAGACAAAGTTATGTAGCCTTTTTGGATAACTTATGAACTCTGCAAACAATAATTTGTTTTTTTTATTAGTATTATCACTACAATTACTATTTATTATTGTTTTACTCCATTATGATCCAACAGGGATAAAGCTTGTTAAGAAAATGAATGCATATATGAATATTACTCAATTACTATTCCTTTGTTTTTGCATTAGATTTTTACCCAAATTGGTATATATTTCTATTTCTCATGTATATATACATTGGATTTTTACTCTTTTGCAATGTTCATATATACTTATAATTCTCATTGATGGTTATGTTGCACTTCTGTTGTTAATTTCTTAATACCTTTGTTTTTATCCTTGGACTTCAGATGAAAACTTTCCTTTTCTAAATCTGGTAGATTTACAGACATGCCTCTAAATGTGAAATGTCCCTGTAAAATAAACTAATGAATAAAACAAGAGCTGCTGTAAATGTGTTTTCTGTTCTAGTGTGAGGATAATGAGGATCTGAAAACTCTGTGATTTTTGTGTCATTTGAAAACTTTATTTTGTAGGATCAGGAGATGAACGGACAAATCTGTGTTCCAATGTCTCAGAAATGGACATTTTCTTTTTTTGGCATAACTTTTTCTTTTTTAACTGTTTTAATGATTTCTTGAGACTTTGAATGAAAAGTCTAATCTTAATGTTGAGCTACTAATAATGTCTCAAGTCTCCAGTAAAATAAATCGTGAGTCTCAATAAGACTTAACCATGTTAAATAAAAGTCAGTTAAAATAAATTGCGAATGTTTTAATTTAACAGCAGACAAAATGTGTCTTACGATGAATCTATAAACACTAAAATTTAAATTAAAACCTTCAATAATCTATTTCACAAATGCTAAAAAGCAAGAAAATCCTCAGAAGCTTTAAAAAGTCCGACAGGAGATTAATAAATAATATTTTATGTTATGTAAATCTGTAAAGCAAGATTAATAATCTCCAAAAATATCAAACTATTTGCAGATGACTTAATTATCTATATGCTTCTAAAATTATCTTGTTATTTTTTTCTCCAAAAAGACTTAGATGTGTTGCTTAAGAACAATGCTAAAGACTTTTTTAAAAGTCCGTGAAGCAGTAAATCGATGCAAAGACTCATTTAGTTCAACCTTTGAAGCATTCTCACTAAACAAAAAGCATTTTCTCTATGCCCTTGATTTTAAGCTAATAGGATTGCTTTTACTTGTGGCTTTTACATGTATTAAAATCTTAATAATCATTGAAAAAACTGGTTGTTTTGTCGGCTCACACAAAGGTTGCCGGTTCAAATTTCATCTTAAGCTCCTGTGTTGGGAGAGTGCAGGATTTTTCTCTGTGGACAAGTGTTTGCTTTAGTGGCTCAGGATTCCTCCCACAGCTCAAAAACATCATATTAGGTGAGGTGATAATTATGCAGTTTTCAAAGGTGTGAAGGTGTCCAGCTTTGCGCCGCTCAGCTGGAGAGTCGCTCGGGGTTCCCAGAATGGATGAAAGGATCAGATTTTCTTTGAGACTATCTGTGGAACAAGATCATTTCAATGCTTTAATACTTAATACATTAAAATCTCATAGATTAACCAAAAAAATTCAAGTTTAGACTAGAATATGATTCACGGAGTCAATCTGTTAACATTCAGGTCTCAAAGTAAAATTTGAAAAAGTTCTTCTGGTCATTTGGGAATACATTTAATGTGTGTGGAATTATAAAACAGTTTAAAGCTAAAGGAAATTTAAAAAAGAAAGTTTTTATAAAGAAAATGAAATTTTGTCGGGAAAAACTCAAAAAATAATTTGTTCCATTTTGCAAAACTTAAAAATCTTTGGTTTATTGATATAGAATATTGATATTTAGCTTTTTTAATTTAGCATTTGCAGTAAAATGTGTAAATAAAAGATGTAAAGATAAAGAAAAGTTTGTTTGTTGTTATTATTCATTCACTGCTTTAAATAAAAAAACAGAAAAGATTTAAAGGTTTTTTGCAAAGCTTCCAATGTAACTATAGTTTTACACCGTAAGCTGTGAAGTTTAATTTGATTTTAATAATTTTATTTATCAAGAAAAAACTTGTTCTACCTTTTTTGACAAAACTTAACAAATCTGGTTAAGAAAAGCAAATAAAGTAAATATGTGATAATATAGTAAATGTTAGAAAAGAATACCCTTTGAGCTGAATTCTGGGCACATTGCCAAATTATTCATTTCTAATTATGTTTACAGATAATCAGTGATCATTTAGAGTCCAATGTGTGACCTTAAGGCCCCACAGAGTTTGATATTAGAAAATTAATTTGACAAATGACTCAAAAATAAAGCTGTTGTTTTTTTTCGATAATTTCCTTAACGGTCAACATTATGATCCATCATTTGAACATGAAACCATAAAAACTCCCAGAATGATATCACATGCGTTCATATGCACAAAGACACGTTCACTCTGAACCCAAAATTCCGTCCCACAGGCCTCAACTGTGCATTTTGTCTGCTGCACCTCCAAACGAATTAGTCACACACATATTTGCGTTTGTACACAAAACCGCCTGGCAACAAACACAACAATTGCTCACGATTGCACACACAGTCACACAAACACAAGCATATGTGAGCTCATTCACATGTTAAGTATGTGCACCCCGCAAACGGAGAAATACGCGAGGAAGTTTAAAAGAACACACCCAAAGTCAAACACGCCAACTTGAACAAACTCCTCTGCAACAGACACATGCTTGTGGAAACACACAGAGGCTACACTGGTGGTCCTCTTTGGTGAGCAGCTCCTTCTCTTTTGTCTCTGCCAGAAGACCCAGACAAAAGCAACAACGTGACAGGTAAACAAGCCATCATGTTTGGGCAGACCTACCTGAGAAAAGCCCTCGCCTTTCTCAGCCTCACCCAACACGCCCTCCTCCTCCTCCTCCTCCTCCTTCTCCTTCTCCTCCCACTGCTCCAGTCTGCCGCTTTTCTTCTCCAAACCTGCATGTCCTTTTCCAAGCCCACTGAATTTCCCAAACCTCATCCACCCAGGATTAACCTCTGGTCTGAGATTAAATCTGAACACAAGGTCCAACTCATCTCAATCTGAGAAGATTCATCAAAGCTTTAAATTTGTTCCAGCAAAATTTCAGATCAGCCAAAACATTTGTTTCTGACACTGAACTGGTGGTGTGGCTACATTTTCCTGATCTTCTAAACCAGCCGTTCTCGCATGTGCAGCAGTGTCGTTCGTTAAACAGCAGTGTTCGTTAAAGGAATTATTTGAGGATGTCAAGACGTTTCCTAACTGTGTGTAACTGCAAAACCAGTTTGTCTATCCCATCTTCAGTTCCCAAATCAGTGGAATTAGGATTGTCACCAATGTTACAAACAATAAACCACACGGAAAAGGCACATTTTAAATAAAAACATAAAAGTGTACAGTACTTCACCGCTCTAGCAATGACTAATCCAAACAATCAAATATAGATTCATCACAGTTTTCACATTTTTTCTTTTGGTTTATGTCTTTATTGTGAAATTCATGCAATTAGCATGCATTAAAAAAAATAAGATTTGGTCTTTAAAGATTAAGAGCTCACAAATAAATTTTAAAGGATCAATATATATGATAACAATTAAAGTAAAGCTGGAGACAGGAAAAATTACATTACATTTTTATTTTAAAAATATTCTCTTTACTTTAGTATTAATTAAAAACACTAAGTCTGAAGACTTGTTTATTTTTTGTTGAAATTTTTTAAAACGTCATATTTAATAACTTAAAAAATTTAAAAAAGGAACCCATCATAGATTAACTAGATGAAATCCCTAAATAAAGTAGCGCTACTTTTATCACACACATTTAGGCTCATTTCCATCATTCAGTAAAAAGATAAAGTGATTCAAGAAGCATTTTTTTTCTGAGTTTCACACACAAGGTTTACTTGCTACAGTTTTTTATTTGCTATTTTAGACTATAACTGATCAATTCTGAGCAAACTTTAGAAAGAAGGCCTTTTATTTGGACCAGTTTACATTTTGATCTCCTGATTTCTCACAAGCAGGTGCAAAAACTTTGAATTTCCAAGTTCACAAACAGCAGGACATCTGTTGTTGGTCTCTGTGGAGCCTGGTGAACTGTTGCACATTATGAAATTTATTACAAATTGCCCCACCCTGACTAACCCCTGAAACGTGATCCTTAGACTTGATAGAGAGATTTTTCCTTCTTGTACTTTTTTTTCTTTTTGAGCATTTTTGTGAAAACAAAGCTTTGTCTTTTTGTCATGTTTTGTTAAAATAAATGACACAGACTATTTAGTATTATCATTAACATTCTTCCATAATGTGCATGTTTAAAAGAATCAGAAAGTGTTTCATAAAATTCAATTAGGCAACAGTTTTTGCAGACTGACAGAAAAAAGTTTCAAATAATGGTGTTTTGCTATTTGAAGCTTTTGACAGGCAAGTGTTGACTTTAATTATTGCTGCACATTTGGAGACAAGCCACTAGATCCTTATTGGATGAGATGTTGTAAAAGTCAATTGAAAGAAATAGAGCCCATCAGTAAAGGGTACTGTGGAACTGTCAGAACATCACTCCTCAAAATCTAAAATCAAACAATTTGCAGCTCAGCTGATGATGGTTCAGACAATCAAACTAAACAGTTTTCATTGATCGTGTTGTGAAGACAAAAGAAAAAGGCAGCAAGCATCAGAGGAGCATCACTTCTGTAAGGCATGGTGGTGGAAGCATCATGGTGTGAGATTACTTTGCTGCAATGTGTGACTCATGCACTTAAACAATAATATAAAAAATAATAATATTTCCAATCTCCTCAAATCTGTTTATATTTTGGAGAATAAGCTAAAATTTATGATCAGCTTAGAATGAAGAGGACATAGAGACCTCAATGTGAATATTTTACAATGTTAGACCAGAGTTTCTGATGGTTTCACGACCCTTTAAATCAGTTCCTGGAGCATACTGAATGACATTTAGCAGAGACATTTTTCTTTTCTGTTGCCATTTTGAAATTCTAAACTTGAGCCTAAACTTTTCTAGGACATCTTGAAATGAACAACAAGTGAAAACATTAGGACTGAGGGATCAATAAAAGATCTATTATTTTTTTAACTTACATAAAAAAAATGTTTTATTTTTGACCCACGACTGAATTTATGGAAAAACATGATTATTTCTCACTAGAAATGGGGTGTTAAATTATAGAAGAGGCTATTCCTACTTGCAGCCAAATGAAAAAGTTTAAAAGCAATCCAAACAATATTTAATAAATTTCCTTCATAAATAAAATACCAAAAAGCTCATTATTAATATGATATTTTTACCGTTCTACTATTTCATTTGCCTAAATGAGGCATGTTGTCATAGAAAGTTTGACCTTCAGTATTCTTGGAACTAACCGGAGATCCAATCACATCGGATGTTTAATGACGCAGTAATGACACCGATCCCCCCATTATTAGAGTTTTTATGCAAAATTTAACATGAATATTTCAAAGAGTAATAAGCTTTAAAATTGTTGGTTTAAATAGACCATAACGAGATCCATGACACATGATTGGTATACTAATTATATAATTCCCTGGAACAAGTAAGCGTAGTTTAGTGAAGCTTCACATGTTTGTTTGTTTTTAGACATTTTTCAAATTGATTTGACTTTATCTTTGCTTTGTTTTGGGATTAATACATTTTTATTTTGTCTCCACATGTTTGATCTTTGTTTTAAAAACAGTTTGATCTTTATTCTTATCTTATCTTATCTTAAAAATGCTTTAAATACGCCCCAAACAACTAAGGGTTAAATTTAGTTACCTAGTGTCGCAGGAGTCCAAGCAAATAGCCTCTACTGAAGTCATTTTTTGCATTCAAATTTTCTTTAATCCTTTTACTAGTTTTTCCTAAATCTACAATAAAGTTGTGTTTGCAGTTTTGAAAAAAATACTTACTTGTTACGTTATCCCTATTTTCCATTTCCTGTGAGGCTTAATTATTGTTTTTTTTTCTTTTACCATTTTTATCAACAAACATTTCCTTTCTTTAAAAAATTAGAACTTTTCCATTGCTATTTTTTGGGGTTTCTGGTGTTTTTTTAAATGTCTTTTTTTAATTAGGAATATTTTTAGTTAGAGAAAAACTTTTTCTTCAACAAAAACGAGGTTTTATTACCTGTATTGGGCCACAGTTTTCCATCTTTCTTCAAACCTGACAGTTGTCTGTGTGTTTCCTCTGTTCTTAAGCTGAGGTCCATAGAAAAACACTCCAATGCTGTCTCTGGGCTTTGCATGGGCAGATTCCCATCTTTTCATTACTTTCCCCAGATAAATGCATATTCCAGTGCTCAGAATCAACAGAAATGAAGATCTGGATCTCAGTGGAGTAAACAACACAAAAGTACAACATAAACATGAGCTATATTAATTTTTCAGCTGTACATCATTAGATTAGTTGCATGTTAGCATTTTTATTGAAACCTTCATCAGATAAAACTGACAGAGGGAGGGCAATAAAGACAGAAGATTTGAACGGTGCGTTTCACAAGAGGCCGCGTTGCGTGTGCAGCTGTGGGAAAACACTCTCCGTAGACTGAAGATAACCAGGGTTCATCCTCCTCTTCCTCCCTAACTCCTCTTTAACCTGCCCTGCTGGGTCAGGCTACTGTGTGTGTCTATGTTTGTGTGTGCATACACATTTTTGTATACTGCTGGGGATGGGAAGGTTTTTGCTTTAAAATGTAACTGCATGAAACCAAAATTTCTTAAAGGCTTTGCCTCCTATAGCTAACCTTGATACGGTTTTACAAGAAAAGGACCTGAGCGGATATCCTTTTACACAGACCAGACTCCGATTCTAAGCTTTTGATTGATGAGTTTGAAGAAAAAGTTCTTTTTTCACCAAAAAGTGCGTTGCCGCCTTTAGAAGGAGAATCTACAGCCTCCCTGCACTTTTGCTGGCCTTGTTAATGGCAGAGCCTTTGTGATTTTTATCAAAAAGAAGGAGAAGGAGCTAAAGTGCCTCTTGCTAAACACTTCCGTGCACAGCTTTAGAGCAGCAGATAGCGTTTTATCTGACAATCAAGATAAAACTGCCAAAGTGAGTTCACTGTTCCAGATTTTCCCACTCTCCATTCCCATACCTGGATCATGTGGAATTCCCAGAGAAGGGCAGTAAATTGTTCAGTGGGGCGACGTTGTCCTCTCCCTGAATACCTTTCACTCTGAGAACGAGACAAGAGAGGAGCATGTTCAGTTTCACCTATGTGTCTTTTTCCTGAAAAACACATTTATCAGCGTTTTTTTCCTTTCCATTTCATAAAGTAAGAATGTACGTTCGCATGCATGCAAATGGGTGCCAGAACCCATTAAATTCATGCTGTTTTTGAACTCTGAAAATGGGCTGAAAGGTTAAGAAAGAAACAAACAATTAACCTTTTGTTGCTGGAAAAACGTTGTTTAATATCGCCACATTCTTGCAGCAGTATGCTGTTTTAATGAACTGGAATCAGGAAGTCAGGGTGGTTTTCTGGAGCAAAGTCGGCTCAGGGTTTGCTGGCAGAGGTGTGAGTCCACGGGCTTCTCGACTTCAGCTCTGGATCTGCTGCTTCAGTGTCCAGAATGTCCTTCAGTGTCCTCCATCATCAGAAAAACGCCACAAGACCATGTGAAAAACACCAAAAACTCAATTTTCATTGAACATTTAACATTTTTCCACAAAATCTGACACATTTTAGGCACAGAAATAGCAGTTAAAATACAATTTATTTCAAAATTGACAAACTTTTAAATGCTAATGTCCACAGCTAACTCAAATTACTTTTGCACATTAATTAATTGAAAGGACTATTTGGACATAATTTTTAAAATACATGCGTCCAGCGCTAAACTTTTTTCTCTCCTGCACCTATTTTGAAAGCTCAAATTACGTGTCTTAATATAGTCTCACTGAGAATATTCACTGTACCACTTGGTAACCATTCCTATATTGTACAATTACCCCTTAAAACAACATCATTTAGCCTCTTTCACACTTAAAATACATGCAAAAACATCAGCCTCAATTCATGTTCACACCCCATTCTAATTGCCTTCAATGTGATCATTTGTCAAGTGAAGATAATAGGATAAACATCAACATTTAAACTTTAACGTATTGGGAAAATTATCATTTTTTGCAGCAAACGACTGCTAATTTCTTTCAGCCATTGATGCTTTTGTGTGCAGTTAGGTGTCAAAGTACAATTGGAAGACGTCTTTTCTAAACATGATCGAGATGCTGCAAAACATAAGAATAACATTTTGAGGTATCTAAAAAAAGAATTTCTCACGCTTCAGTAAGCCTTAAGTTTCATGATGTTCCACTGGTTTCACTCTGCAGACTTTCAGATGTTTGTATGTAAAGTTTGATTTAGCCACAAACCCATCAAAACACGTGACCTCTATATGTTAAAAAAGTTTTTATACCAGATTTTAGTTTAGCAGAAAATAACACATTTGGTTGATAATGGGAGGAGTTTGTAGATGTAAATTAGAATATTCCATTTAAAAAAAACATTTGTGAAGGTGCAGTATGTGTCACAGCTGAAAAGCTGTGACTTTGACACACCTGAGACAAAACCTCCAGTTTATGTTCCAACTCTACAATCTGTATGTTCATGGAACCTCAGGTGAAAGCTTCTCTTGACATGTCAGAAGGAGAACTAGAGACAGCCACTTCTGTCAAAGCAGATCTGAGGATCTGCTAAAGCAGTGGTCCCCGAACCCCGAGCCGCGGACCGGTACCGGTCCATCAGACACGACCTACATGTTCTGTTTTATTTATAATCTGATTCAGAAGGAAAACTACTGGATTCTCTCCACCACATCTGACTCTTTCTTGATGCATGTCAAGTTCACCGTCACCTGTTGATAATACAGCCACCACACTGAAACCCCTTTGCTAGGCAAAGTTTAACCCTTCTGCTATCCTATGACCCCACCCTTACATTGACGTGTTCTCCCTACCATGGCAAAGGTGGATAAAGGTGGAAAGATTTCATGTAATCCATGGACACCAGTGAAGATCACAAATCATTGAAGAAAAAAGGTTCAGAGCACTGTCTAGTGGGTCTAGATGACCCAACTCCCAACGTTAGTGCCTAGGATAGCACAAGACGCACTCTGAGTACAATTGTGTGCCATAGAAGCCACAATCAGCAGGCAACAAACTCCCTGCTCTGCTCCATTCTGATGTATCCACTTATAGACAAATAGATCTGTGTACGTCTTTGTTTTCCTCGTCCGAGCTGGCATCTCTCTCAAAACCGTAGAGTGGGATTGCTCTAATAGTGCTTGCCATTTTCTTTGCACCATTAATGTTATGTTGGGGTTAGCAGGAAAACGTGTGAACAAAGGGATGATGGGAAATGGGGGAATGACTACTCTGTGCCAACAGTCCTGCCTAGAGCTCAGAGGGGAATGTCTAATCAACTACTGCCGCTATTTTGAAAATATGTCGTAGACCTAGAACACGACACAGATTTTATGATTTTGGCTTAAAACGGCATGACCATAATTACTGTATAAAAAACAGGAGTCTTTACTCTAAATTTGGATTTATTGTGACAGTTGTTCCCATTCATCATAATAATAATATAGAATATTGAGTAACTGGCTGTCTAATGTTATGAGGATCCTGCTAATACAGTTACTCTAACAGTGGATTCAAATTTATTATTATATTTAGAAAATACCAGTATAAGTGACTCCTTTTTTCTGTTTTCGTATTTACCCGTCGCACCTTAAAAGTGGGACGAGACTGAAGTTGGTGTATATTTTGCTTCTACTTTGATCGTTATGGGTTAAGGGAAAATCTATTTCACATTTTAAAGGTTCCTTCATGAAAACGAGTGAACAAATTAACATCAAAGCGGCTTCAGATATTTTTCAGAGGATCAAGATTAACTTTCACACTTCAGCCTCATACAGGCCATTCCATGACAATGTAGTGTGACATTGGACCGGCCCATAGCCTGAAAAAGGTTGGTGATCACTGATTCAGAGGCCTCACAAGTTTTGGAGGAATGTTGGTGTTTCTATTTAGTAATTTCCTGCATGTTGGAGTCGAAACGTCATTTGTTTTCAGACAAACCCACCGTGACGACACTGACAGTGACAACAAGTGTAGCTCATTTCGGGCGCTGTGCCATCGACCTGGTCTCTGTTTTTCATGTGAAGTCAGGCTGAAAGGATCCTGGAGCGTGTTGTTTGAGCGGCTGAGGCTATTCTTGCAGCTTCTGCTCTTGTCTGGGTCAAAATAAAAGATGCAGAATGAATGATCTGTGTGAAGCCTTAGCAGTGAGTCATGATGCTGTGTGGAGCATCTCGTGAGAACTGTGTACACTTCTGCAGTTTCTTTATGTTTCTGGGGTTAGCTGCCCTGTCTGTTTCCAGTCTGCACAGCTTGACAAACCCGTCTCTGAAAAGGAGCAAAGCAGTAACTCACCTTCCTGGCAGAGGCGTTGCAGACACCTGTGGAACAGGTATAAGGGCGATTCAGCTGTATAGGTTAATGAAAGTTAGGATCTTTTGGGTCACGTAGACATACCATGAGGTCTGTAAGTTTGTGGTCTTAACTCAGCGCAGGCAGGCTGGGAGTTTGTGGCAGCTTCTTAATCATTTCTCCTTTCTTTTTGTTTCTTTTTTGACAATCCTTGGCGTTTGTGATGGCCCACATCGCCGCCCCGGCCTGCTTATCTTTTCAGTGCTCCTGAAGCGAGACTACTAATGCACTTGCTGCTCTCTGCTCTGCCTCACAGGCCCACCCTCAGCTCCATACTGCCGTGACTGCAAACGACGTTCACTTTGTCTGCCGTGTTTGTCCAAAAATTGTTTCAATATGTATTTTTGGGAATGGTAATGTTTGCATGATAAATCTTAG
The DNA here is from genome assembly GCF_053564925.1 of Oryzias latipes. Classification (NCBI taxonomy): domain Eukaryota; kingdom Metazoa; phylum Chordata; class Actinopteri; order Beloniformes; family Adrianichthyidae; genus Oryzias; species Oryzias latipes. The sequence goes on from NC_136250.1 coordinate 4,246,451, forward strand.
TGTCAGAGGAATACAAAGGGAGCTATAGGTCAAACCCTGGGCGGGTCACACTCTCCCTCTTCCTCATTAACTCTCCGTTCTACTTTCTACTCTTCTGTTTTTCTCTTGTTCGACTAACAACCCAGACATGTGTCGGATCCATTCAGTCAGATGTTTCCAGACACGTCTTATTGTGATCATCGGCACATGTAAAATGTAAAACGACATCATTTGTCTTGTCCAACAGAGAAGGAAACTGCAGAAAAAGAGGAAGAGGAAGAGATTTTAGATCCAGTTTTAAATTCAAATCTTACCTTGCAAAAAAACAGTAATTCAGCAACGTTATAATGGACCCATTTAGTGGTGATGTTCTTGTTTGATGCAGAATAAATATGAATTTCCTTTCTGACCCAAGAAGTGACCACCACACAACAACCCAGTGGGCCCTTTGTGGTCAGAACTTCTAACCATCTGTTTAGTGAGACCTATGAGGAAACCACTGAATTTACTAAAGTATTTTAGAAATAAAGTACACATGAATTTACTTGGATTACACATCCGATTTAGTGTCCTTATCCTTTTGTTTTTTTTTATTTTCCTGTTTGCTTTACAATAAACTTTTCCCTTTTAACATAAAATGAAGTTTTTTTTTTAAATAAATGTATCAGAAATGACTTTCTGGTTTGGACTGGTCATTCACAGCTTTAGAATATCGCTAAACTTTAAAAAATACCTATTTTTAGTTTGTTTTTTTCACATATAAACAGAGAAAAACAAAAGTCCAGTTAGTTTTTCTATAAATCCACCAAAAACTACAATTCCCAGAGCTCCATCTCTTCACATTTGGTATCACTGAAAAGCCCCAAATGTCCTCTGTAGAACCAAAAGGAGATGATTCAGTTGTCTGGAGTGGATATTACATATTCAGGTTCAGAAATATCCTCTACAGGACAAGTTTGCATTTGCAGGTAGTCACATGAAGATGCTTACTGTAAGAATTTTCAGCTTTAATCAGCATCTGGAAACTTCCATTTGGGTTCAGTTTAAGCAAAGGTCGACTATGAACCCCAGATAGCTGCTGCTTCTCAGCATCCAATGACGAAACTCCAAATATTCTCCAACAAGCACAACTTAAAGTGGAATTGGAGCTTTAACATTTGCTACACATGGAGAAGCTTGATGCTATTTTCTACATTTTTGCTACAGATAACAAAAATATGACATTTTGTTTGTTTTTGCTATTTCAACAGAACTAAGAAACGTATTTCATTCCCAAAAGTTCTTTTAAAAGCATTTCTGCTTGCTGGGTGCAAACAGTTTGGTCACTGTACAACTTTACTGATTATTTATGAAAATACATATGTTGACAGATTTGCACAAACATATTTGTATTTGTCCTTAAGTGTCAGAAACGAATAAGAAAAACTGTTTTGTTTTTTAAACTGTTTTTTTCTTGTAGTTCATTTTAAAAAAAAAAGCTGTTTTCCTTTTTTTAACTGTGATTTAAATTAAAATAATATTTTAAAATAATATTATATCATGAAAATATAATAATTATAAAATTTTATTATTATCTGTTTTATATTGTTGGTCTTTTTTTTAGCCATGGAGATAAAGTAATGTCCCAATCGTGTATAGGGTCAATTAAAGTCTTATAAAAGTCTCTATAAGTTCAAACTTTTAGAAATATTGCTTTGCTGCCTCTGCTATAAGTTGTCATATTGGACTAAAATGATATTGTGAGATGCCAACTACGTCACTAAAACCACTGATCCATGGGATGAAACTGCACAGTTCAAGAAAAACAAACTGCATTGCACAAAAAGACGAAATTATTGGTGATTCTTAGCTTTCTGCTGTCAGTTCTATATACATATTTCCCTCAATTCTAGACTGAAAAGGCTGAAACTATTTGACCAAGCAGAAACAGTGGAGAATGGCATGGATAATTTCTACATTCAGCATACAAGAGGAGAGATATCACAAGATGTACTTAGGTTTGCTTTAATTCAAAATATCATTACTGAGAAGAACAGAGTAAAGCATCTACTTAGAATCTGCAAAATTAGAGACAAGAGACTCAAACAGAAATGTTTCTTTTTTCCAATTAAAAAAAAAATCTGAATGAGAATGGAAAATTCTTTGTTTAACAGTCTCCCAAGACAATCCCGATGAGAACAAAGAACTAGTAAAACTAGAATAATAACAACAAACGTATTACTCAGAGAAGTGATTCTTCCTCACAACAGTGCAAACGTATGACAAAACTTTTCTTACATTTTTTAAGAGATTACTCAAGCAAACCTAGCCCTTTACTACCCAAGTCTTTGGTGAGTAACATATTATTTTTGAAGAAACCCCTCCCTTTCAGTGACTCAGTCCTAAAACTCCCGGTTGACACCAGGTAAACATGATGAGGTGGTGAGCTTTCTCAGAATAAAAACCCAAAAAGGGGACAAAAATAGGTGACTTTTTTCTTATTTTGAATAAAACGCAAAGTTCAGCAGCTCCCATAATTATCCCAGCGATCACATGACTCCCAGTTTTTAAATCAGCCCCATCTGATGACAGCAAAGCAGCCTGGGAGGAGGAAGGGGCTGGCAGTTCTGCTCCATGAACCCGAGTCTGGATTCAAAATGGAGAAGCAGGAGAGAGAAGTCACAGTGATCTTGGTGGGATGGAGGGCAGTGTAATGCAATCCCAAACACAGCAGAGTGCTATAAAGCTCCACCATAAATCTGAGAGCTAAAGCGCAGCCAAGCTTGTTCAGGGCTGTCTGCTGCTCCAGAGGCCAGAATCCAGATGTTCCAGAGCGACACTAAATAAACTTTTAAAACTGAACAAGCAGGGGAACAGCTCACATCTCTAGCGAAGCGCAGAGAAAGCATCTGATTTGAAAGTTCAGAAAATGTTCTTAAATGAGACAATTAGCACTTTGACGTGATTTTAAAAAAATCCCCATTCTGTGTTTCTTCTGAGGTGTTGGGGAATGCACACAGGCCTCTGGATTACTTTCTATCATACACGGATGCAGCTGGATTGAAGGGATAAATGGACATGAAAACCTTATTGTGGAGTAAATGTTTGTGGCTTAAAATCTTATTCTGCAGAACCCGGTGGAGATTTAGTGTTTACAGACTCTGCTCACAGACATCCTGCCCGTCTTACAGATTTTCATCCACTTCCATTTAACCTACTTGTTTAACCCCTCCTCACTCGGCTTTTCAGATTGACTAAGACTATGAACAGATCTCATAATGCGAAACAATTGGCTGTTATTTTAGGAGAATAATGCTCTTAAATTGTAGGTTTTAGGTTGATTTTATTTTAGTTTTTACATTAGCATACTACTTTTGGAATGTTATTGTGCAATAGTTTTCGAACCTTGTGAAATATGCGATAAAAAGACAAAAGACTAGATTAATTTGTACACATTATGATGAAAAAAGGACCCTGACACAAAAGAAAAATAACCCCTTCATGCCATTAATTTAGTCCCAACTATATAAAAAAAATATTCTTCAGAGTTTTTACCTTTCAATGTGATGCTAAGTTAAAAGGCCTGTTTCATGCTAAATCAACTATTAAAGTGTATTATGATGTTCATTCCTCACAAAAACAACCCCAAAGTGGTATTTTAATAACTTCACACTCGGCATTCCTCTGAAAACCTGTGCTCTGAGCACCGGCCCCTCCCAACCCACAAAAACGAGTAGGCCCTCACATTGTGACATCACAAAGTGAGGAACAGTCCCTTCCAGGTATGGTCTGCCAGCCCCACCCCCAGGCTAACACAAACACCCATTTTCTCCTGTTTGGCAAAAACATTTTCCTTTTATATGCACAATATGCACATCCATCTTAGCAAAAGTTCAGATGTTGTTTTGAAGACACACTGCCGAGTTCAGCTCTAGGTTGATGTCAGGAAATGGGCGATACCCACAAGGAGGGAAAGGCGATGCCTCAGAGATCGAGTCGTCTTACTTCTGGGTAGGAAAATTATCTGCAAAAACAACTAATATTTCATTTGAAAATATAATTTTTTAGTGTACGAAAGGTAATATATGATATCATATATATGGATATAGTTTACTCTGACAGACTTAAGAGAGGCATGATAGAGGCCCTTTAAAGTGGCATCCTGGATTGAATGGTACACCACAAATTAGAATTTGAAGAGGCTCATGCTGCACTCTGGAGAGCTGACCAAACTGTTGCAAAAAGATTATGCAGTTGCTCTTTTAGGGGTGGCATCAAACAAAACCAGAACTAACCAAATAAAAAATGAAATCTAGTCTTAACTACCGCATATGTACAGGTAACTGGGTCTTTCTAGCACATTTACTAATGATGTATTACCCAACCTCTTTGTGAATTGTGCTTTTTTGAATTTGCATGTGAATTTTGTTCCTGCTCAAACTGCATGGCTCTTATGTCGCTTATTCTCTTTAGTTTGTTGAATAGTCTGTCTGTGATCACATCGTCTTACCAGAACTTTTATATATATATCATACATATATGATATATATATATATATATATATATATATATATATATATATATATATATATATATATATATATATATATATATATATATATATATACACACACACACACCGTATGTACAACTTGTTATTTTTTACAGTTTTCTGCATCTATAAAGATAAGTTTGTGGTTAATTGCTGCAGACAAGACAAGGTTAAATTAGGGGTTTTGGGATGTATTATTTTAAAAGACTTAACATAACAAATAACTACATTTGTAACAAAAATTTGAAACGATTTGCCACCTGCTTCATATCTTAAATAAAAACATCTGCATCAAAAAGTAAATATGCACTGAAAATATTTTTTGTGTGTGTGTACTGGAACTGATTCAGATTGAAATAATCTCTAACCCCTTTGCATTTAGAATGCATTCATAGCGGCCCTGTCTTTGAAATCCTGGGATGTGAAAACTGCAATTTTTCGGACTGAGTTGGCTCCACCATTGCATCTTCTAATTGCTTGAATGGCGTGATATGCAGACGATTGTACTGAGTGCAAATGCGGTGACCATGCGACCAATGCAACTTGAGCAATAACAAATCGTAGTAACCACTGGGTCTGAGCAGATATGGACCAAACAGTCCATTGTGAATTTAGGTTTTCCTTTGGTTAACCTTCAAAAAAATGATATTCTGCTGCAAAGATCAATCAGGTCAATCAGAACTGATTAAATCTGAAAGCAAAACCAAGTTAACTGTAATAAAAACAATGACTAGAAACACTGATGCAAAGGAGTTTATTGGATACGTTTGGCACTGATTAAAATGTGATCTGTATTGAAAGGAAATTCAACCTCTGCCAGCTTTGTGTTTCTACTCAAATGGAAAAAACTGGAAGCAACATCCGATTTTCATTTCACTAAGCTGCAGAGAGCTGCTGAGCTCGGACAAAGTGGAAAAGGAGAGTTAATGCGGCCTCTTAGAATGATGATCTACATTCCTGACCTGTTTATGTTGGTAATCTCCGAGCCCCACGCAGCACTAATTTCCCTGCCTATTGGAAACTGTGACATCTGAGTTAAACACACTTGAAGAGGGGGACTGCTTCAAAGGAAGAGCTGGCCAAACAGAGAGCCACCATCCCCATAATAAGCTCCAGTTATAAGTCCATGCCCCTGTTTGCTTCTAAAGAGCATCGTGCTGGAAACTTTATACAGTAAATACTCTGCACCTCTGTGACTCTCTAACAGCCCGTTGTTTGTCCACTTCAGCACCTTGGCAGCCTGGATGGTTGGCCCTTTTCCTCGCCGACATGGAGACAGAGTCTGCATCCAGTTTGAAAGCTGCTTTGACGTAACAAGAGGCTTTTCATCCTCTCCAGCTTCCCAGTGTCAAACTTTGAAAACCCTCCTGATTGATTCTGCAGAGTCCGGACAGCGTGCTGCTCAAAAGCACTTCTGTGGCTCTTCGTGAGGCGGAAACAGGCCTTACAGACTAATGCCACCAGCTCCGCTCCACTGCAGCGGCCAGGATGGGGAGTCTGGATGGAAAAAGGAAAGCCTACGCTGTTCAACCTTTGATTTTAAAACCCCATCACTGCTGGAATCAGAGAAAATACTCCGAAGTTGTGTGATAGTCGTGTGCTGAACGTTCTGCAAACACACCGAAGACACAAAGTCACACCTGGTGGGGTGTGAGCTTGTTTTCCTCCTTCCAATCTTCTATTAGCTGTTCTGTTATTTCGGAATAACTATTTACGCTGCAGAGGTGACCATCAGACAGGTCCTGGCCACAGACACACACCTCCCCCTCCACACACACACACACACACACACACACTCTAAATGGGCTAAATAATCCCTCCACCTATTTACACAGGAGTGAAGAGGCCACGGCCTCACCTTCAGGGTGCTACTTAACTCCTCGAGTCACTCGTTGAGTAATCACAGCATTCTCCTGCCAGCCTACTGCCTAATTACAGTGTGTGTGTGTGTGAGTGTGCACAACTGTGTGTGTGAAGAAGTCATTATTTAGCAATGCAGGCCTCACAGGTAGACAATTGCACTGGCTGATTCGGACTTTTCAAGTATTTAGTGGGTACAGTTGCATTCTGAACGGGGTCCGCTTTAAGCCACAGATTTAAACTTGTGCCTCAAAAATTAAACAACAAAAAAGTTCCGTTCAATGTTTTCACAGTTTAGTTCAAATAACGGTAAATGTTAAAAATGTGAATGTTCCCATAAAACAAGCAGGTTTTCTGCCTCCATGCGTGCAGGAGAAACAGGCAGCCTGGTGTTTTTCACACCAACTGGCTCGGGAAGAATAGAAGCTGCAGCGGAGGGAAAAAGGCAGATGAGGAGAGCTTTTGCTGCGGGATGAGGGAGGCCCGCAGCGCCGCTTTAATCCCCCCTGGATCCCTCTCGCAGAGCCGGGCTTTGCACTGCGCGCAGCGCTTGGCTCACTTAAAAAGGAAAGTATTACAGTGCGACAAATTTCACACTTTCTCTCATGTTTCAGCCCCAAAGAGGGCGACTCTGGAAATAATATTTGGTACGATGAAGCCATGATCCAGCAGCTGGAGACTGACATCATTTTTTGGGGTCCAAAATCATGATCGCAGATACAAAAACAAACCTTTTTGGATCAGTTGATCAATTAATTAAAAACGACACATATTCAATACATTTTACTTTTCTTGTTCAATCAGCCTCATTTGACCTGAATCATTGGACTGTTTGCTGCAGGAGAAACGTCCGTTTTTTCCTCTCTGCTGCTGCGCTTCTCACACAAACACTCCACTGTTTTCACCTGTTTCCCTTTTCAAACGGGGAACAGGTCCATTACCTCCCGAACCGAGTCACCTCATTTCACTTTAACAGCTCCCGTCCCCATTCCAGCGTATTCGATTAAATAAAAACATCTGTTAAAGTTAAAAACGTTTGATTAAACGAGACTAATAAAAACTAAATAAAAAGAAAAAACTCAGGGACTATTATAACAAACAAACCCCCCAAAAAATCTGAGATAGGAGAGTTGAAGAATAAAAATAAACGTGTCGTCGATTTTATTAAATATTCAGAGAATAAAATAAGCGAATACGATTTTTCAAAATGATTTGTTTTCTGCAGATTTACTCTTAGAAATGTGTTTTTTCTAAGATAAAATTAAAGAATATTGTACGGACAATACATATTCTCAATTTTATGATATATTTGGAAAATCTAAACTTTTTATTTCTAAAACTGCATTTTTTGTAAAGCTTAAATGGGGAAATAGTCAATAGAAAAAGTATGGGTTGTGTGCATTCTAAAATGTGTCCTTATTTTTTTATGTTTAGATATTATTAAAGATTATAAATAAATACAATTTTATTTCACTTCTTTAGTGACGCATATGTTTTTGAGATTTATTTAGAATCGTTTTTCGCCACAATAAGTTCAAATAAGACTTAACTGGTAACACGCGCACTTTGGCGGATTTTCTCAATTGGTTTAAAGGAATAAAAAACTTTTATGAATTTAAAAGTGTTAAATAAAATGAGCGATGAACTGTTTCTGTTAATGACGACTAATGTTCAGCAAACCGTAGGGATCTAAGTTCATGAAGAAACACTGAAAATGTGCAAATGCAGGAGGTTGAACGATGTGATGCGGCAGTACCACCGGCCTCAGTGTGTGTGTGTGTGTGTGTGAGTGTGTGTGGGTGGGGGGTGCTGGTTTGAGGGATGGATGGGATGACTGTGGTGACGTCAGCGCGAGGCGTGCAGCGGAGTGCCGGGGAAGAAAACCAAGACAGCGCTGCACAGACGCGTAAAGCGCCGACATCCGCGGACACAGCGTTCACGCGCTACAGCCCGAGTGGATTTACTGAACACCTGCATGGGGACACTGTGAGGCTTTGTTACATTTTTTTTCTGTCTTCTGCTGGGAACTGACTGGTGAGTAAAATTAGAAATATTGCTAAATGTATTGAGCATTATTGAAGCAGCCAGTCAAAGTAAATGACAAACATTTACTTTGAGGTTGCCCTGCCCTGAGTTTAATGGAACTTTACGCACGGGAGCGATCAGGATTTAAGCCTCAGCTTCAGATTTTTTTAAAAAACATCCATAGATCCAGAGCTGTTCGAGGTCTCTGAGCATCCGTGTGAAGCACATGAAGCACTCAGACTGCTGCCTACAGCTCGGTGAAAGGACGGGAGTGAAGCAGGGCTGTGCGTTCTGAGTGAAGATTTACTGTGGACATAAAAGCAGCAAAAGGATTCCTGTAGATAAGAGCAGCTTTGTGTGAGAATGCGCGCAGTGTCATGGTAAAGGTAACCTTTGCGTCTGTGAAGTTTGGTCAGCGATGTTTCTGTTTGGCCAAAACTCCAAGAACGCATATTGATCAAATTATGACAGACATTTGACAGATGTCATAGAGGACAGAGAAGATTATTGCTTTTACATTGATTTTATTTTTGTTTAGCGTAGGATTTGTAAATGGAAATGAAAAAAAATGTATGGTAGAAATATTTAAAGGGTTTAATGTTCATTCTGCTTTGACATTCCTTTTGAATTTTACATGTTTATTTTTTATTATTTTACCAGGATTAAAGAACAACAAAGAAAAAGAAAATCCTTCTATTCAACATATTGAATTTGTGTGTTTCAGGCATCTGGAATGGAACTGAATCTATCAAAGAATGTTATTTCCTGTGGGGACCAAGGTATCAGTTCTACTTTTCTTCTTTTCTCGCTCACAGTTTTAGTTTTTGTAAAAATTCCCTGAAATACAAAGTCTTAAATCAGTCCGTGTAAAACAGTCTTCCTTGGATTTTTTAAATAAATGCCGGTTTTGACCTCAACTAATTCCATTTCTGATCATGAAAAAAACAGGACAATGAAATGAGTTATGGGTGTGATAAGTTTAATATCTAAAATACCATTGTTTTTTCATCCAAAAGACAAAAATCGGTATTAACGCGTTGTTGCGCATGCTCTTAAACATTGCGCATAAGATTTTATTTCAGTTTATGAGGATTCATGGTGGACTTCTGTGTCTTCTTGTTTAAAATCTTTCATATATTTGTGCAACGTGTTTTTACAGCCTAATTTTAAGGCTTCAGTCGAACTAAAACTCTTGAAAAGTTAGAGGAACGCTGCTGATCTCTTTCTCCTGTGTGTTTTTTTGTGATCTCGACGTTAGCAGGCGTTTTGTTGGCACGGCGCTCTGCTCTGTAAAGCTGTTTGTTGCCGGTCAGACTGCAGGTCAAGAAGGCCTTTGGGCCAGAAGGAAAACCATCACCTAGGCAATAATCGGCTCTGTCCTTCTCCAGTTACTAACCGGGTTCAGTTACATCGCTGCGGACCAGCCTTTCAATCTGCAGCTTCGGTTTTCTAGATGATTCGTTTTCCCGCTGCTTGGCTTTGCTGTGCCCAACAAGTAAAACAAAAAACAAAAAAACAAAAAACACAAAGACTGTACTTTGATGCGTAATTGATGACGTCTCCTTGGTTTTATTTTCACTTCTTCATGGACAAATATGAGTATTTGCTTTGCCACTGGCCTTTAACCTGTCCTGCCGGATGGAAAGGCTTTTTAAGTCATCCATCACGCGCAAGTGCCCTCCAGAGGAGTGGAGCATCAGGACACGGGCAGGGATGGAGGATGAGTATTTGGGTTACCACCATTTATCAGCTCACAGCGTGGGGACAGAGAAGAAGGTAGCACTCAGCAGATAGATCTCCATGTCCTGCAAATCCCTTAATATTCTGGCGTGGAGTTGCGAGGTCACTGGGTTTGTTATGATCCTTGCGTAGCTTCGACTTTAGGTTGTGATCTAAACTGACAACTCTTTCCAGCTGTAAGAGATTCTTTTTTTTACAAGGTGCATACTTCAAACTTGGTATGATTCCAAATTATTAAAAATATGGGATTATATGATCTGTGGAGACAGGAAATTCATTCAGGCAAATTAAATAAATGGCGATCAAGCCTCCTGGTTGCATTTCTTCATTTAATTTCAAACGTCAGTGATGCCCTGAAGTTTTGGTTTGGTTTCTTTACTCTGGCTGCATTCGGTGGAAGTGCTGCATGTTGGACGGTCATCTCGAGGAAGAACTGAGAGCAAAATAAAGATGAAATTCTCAAAAAGTAATTTAGATTAACGGTTTAGATTCACACTAAACAATCTCATTTGTCAGGCAAATGCAGGTGAGGCCTTTGCACAGAGAGGCGGCGCAGTTGAACCAAGATCCATGCAGTTATTGAGTGATTGCACAATTATGCTCAGAAAGACCTTCGGGGAAGTTTTCCGGTCGGACGAGGATCTCATGTCAAGTCTTTGTCCTTCAGAGGCAGAAAAAAGCTTGACAGTGGCGCCGGTAGCAGCCGGGGTTTCAGACGGTTTCAGTCGAGCTGCTGGCCGCGTTGCTCCAACGCAGCGGGCCGGGTAACTTCACACTGTTGGGATCAGCAGCCGTCTTATTGGCTGAGGCAGAAACTAATTGCATGAGATCAGCGATGCTCGAGGGTCAAAGGAGTCATACAAGATACTTTTTATATATTTAGAGAAAGAGCAGCGCCGTTGGTGCGTGAGGCAATTCCATCTCTACTGTGGAGGTGAAAAGCTGTGTGAGGTTAACAGGGAAGCACACTCAATGTGTCATAAAACATCTAACAATTGTGTTAGACATTGGTCACAGTTATTCGCTTTTTTAACAAAAGATCAAACCGAGAACACAATATTTAGTCCACGCGCCATCTGACAGCCGCAATCCTATTTTACGCAAGACGATAAACTGAAAAGAAAAACATTTATGCAGAAAAGAAAATAGTAGAAATTAAATAAAATAAGATGTTATTTATTTCAAAGAAAAAAACTATAGTCTTTTCTAAACAGCCACACAACAGCAGCTTCAGGGCGCAGAGCTCAATTCGGTTTGGATGTTCTTGGAGCGCTCGCGCCACAGCACCACCGACTGCAGCGTGTGCGTCAGTGCCAACTAAAGGAACAAATATGTTCCCATCAGTGGCTTCATTTAATCGCATCCAGGCAGAATGTTTGCGTCCCAGAAAAAAAGAAACTGTAAGGTCAGCGCTCCAGAGGGAAAAACATCTTTCTGAAAAGGCCAGATTGTAAATCACAGCTTGTTTGGGCAAAGAGCAGACAGATCCCCTGCTGTCAACAGACGGTTCTTCTCCTCCTGTTTGCTTGGAACTGTGCCGCTTGTCGCCGTCAGACACAAAGGTTCAGCATTGTGAGGTCCACCGAGGCGCCATTTATCACCCCTGATTGTGCCTTTGTGCGCGTAGCTCATACTTTAAATAAACTCGACATCACCGTGCACATTTCACACACAGGGAACAGTAACTGGGCAGGCCTGTGTCACACAGCAAATGTTTATTCAGCTCAGAACATATCTGAGATCTGCTTTGTGTGAATGAGTGTGTACAGAAGCGCGCAGCTGCTGGGCGCGTTTCAAAGATGACGAAAAGACGCGGTTTTTATGAGGCAGACGCGCTGTGCTGCACTGCGCGCCACGTCACGATCAGGAAAATTGTGTAATTTCTCACCCTTAATGCTTGAATTTTCACTGATCCCTTTTGTACGCGCGGGGGAAAAAATCACATCAATTAAAAGCACCCTTTCAATCGTTTTAGCTTGACGTCAGTCCGGCTTGGATATATTTCCTGGCAGGTTTGGTGGGTGGGACCCGACCGTTTTGGGCAGGTTAACGCAGCGCATGGGTGGGTCTTGTGTGTGAGAGCGGAGCTTCCTCTCGGTCACATCGAGCAGAAGTTTGACTGTGGATAGAAGGAAGACGGTTGCCGCCGCAAAGAAAGGAAACTAAACTTTTTCCCCCTTTGAGCTTCCATTATTACTTTTATTTGTGTGCAAAAGAGAACAAAACGCATCGGAGAGTCTCCCTGCAAGGTTCAGCCGCTCATGTCGCGGAGTGTGTTTGACAGCGGCTGGATTTGTAGAGGCCCTGTTGTTGAGGAAGGCTTCGGCCAGCCCGGGACTCACCCCGCTTCTTCTCTTTTACGCATCCTTCTCTTCAAGGTGGGATGAATTTGGACAGAATCGCAGAGGCAGCGAGAGCTCCGCCGCCGACGCGCGACGTGGCCGCCGCGTTTCATTTACAGAAAAGCTCCAACAGCAGCAGAGAAACTTTAGAGAACTCAAGCAGCGAGTCTTCAGACGCAGAGTTGGCAGGTATACACCGTCAGACTCGATTCCTTCTTCTCCAGATCATTTTCAACGCCTTTCGGAAGCGGGAGGATTTTTTTTTCAAAGCATGCTCGAGCTCATTTAATCACGTTACGTGCCCCTGTTTATTAATATGCTTTCAAGTATCACTGAACGGGCTGAAAAACTTGGCAGGATTCCTCATTGTGTCACGGAAAAATGTTCGGATGAGCCTGGCTTGCAGTCAGTAAATGCATTAAGAGCAGCTATAAATACCGGGCCCTCCACCGATCTGAGCTAAAAGCCAGGAGGTCTGTTGTAAGCCTCAGCTTTTCCACATCAGCGGAGGCTTCTCTTCTGCTCTCCACAGAAAAAGCAGCAGCTCATGTGTGTGATTTATTTTCTTCTTCAGTTTGGATTTGCGCACGGAGGTGGACGTGTTTCTGTCTCTGCGCTTTACGCTCACTCTTGTGTCAGACACTCAGACTGTTGTTTGCTTTAGGTGAATGACCTTTGCACGTGAGCCCCTCACTTTAATGAAGAAGTAAAGATGAGAGATAGCAGTAAAGATCTCAGTGAAAACCAGTGAGTTTGTTTGTGCTAATCGGTGAGAAAATCAAAGTATAAAACTTTACTGTGGTTTTTATATGGTGCAAAACAGCTTTTCTGGCACTTTCCTGTCTTCCAAAAACTTTGAATTCCGACCGAGAAAATACTACACCTTTTATAGCATAAAAAGCCACACAGTATTTGTCAGACGCTTTAGTTTTCGTCCCGATTCATCCACAGAGAAGGAGAGGGGCGCGGAGCACAGGAGCGATGACGGGAACGCGGACGATCCCAAGAAAAAGAAGCAGCGGCGGCAGCGGACTCACTTCACCAGCCAGCAGCTGCAAGAGCTGGAGGCCACCTTCCAGAGGAACCGCTACCCGGACATGAGCACCAGGGAGGAGATCGCTGTGTGGACCAACCTGACCGAGGCCAGAGTGCGGGTAAGAGGCCGCATGCGGGCGGAAGGGCCGAGCCCCCGCGCCCAGAAACCCGACCCGATCAGCCGGGAGCAAACAGGACTGTTTACTGAACGTGATTTTTAAATATATCTGTGCGCAAAGCTCAATAAAATATTGATTTTTACTATCACCAAATTACGAAAAGAAAACAAATAATAATAGATTTCAAAAGTCTAAAGGTTATATGAAAAAAGCTGCTCGTTTTAGCGTTTTGACCTGTAAGGAGCCAACTTTAAAACATTTAATTTAAATGCATTGAGAGAATTATGGGAAAAAACATTATTGGCATATTAACAATTAAAATGTTTGATTTGTTGTTTTGTGTTTCCTCAATGAAACGTCATTACGTTTTTTGCAGGAAGATCGCTTTTTTAATTTAATTTTTGTGTGTATGCGTTTAATACTTCTTTTTAATTTTATGGCTACTCTTAACCACACTTTCTCACCTTTGCATCGATGCAGTATCGACCTCATTAAATAAAAGTTATCTGAATTTTAGAGGATTTATTTTAAAAGCTTCAATCGACACAAACATTGAAACAAACTGTTTCCACTCGCTTCACGTCCTCAACTCGACAACACGCAGCCATTTCTTCAGATTCTTTGCAAAAGCTACGCACCAAACGCGCCTTTAAAACAAAACAGCTGCAGTTGGTTTTAATTTACAGCAGATGCATGGCGCCCGACAGACCGAGCTTGACAAATCTCAAATAGCATCAAAATATTCAGTCTATAGAGAGAAAAAGACTGAAAGAGGAAGAAGAAAAGTTCAGATCGAGTGGAGTGGAGTGAGACCTGCTTTATATTTGGCTGAGCTTATAGCTCTTTGTAAGCGCACTTATTTTGTAAGGTTACTAAGTTTGCTTTTTGCAGACTTGGAACCATTTATTTAACATTTAGTCCTTTTCGTTTAAAGGCTTTACTTTGATTTGATGTGATTTATTGGTTTATTTTAGACTCTCAGACAACAACAGAACTCATTACAGAAATAAAAAAACGTATGAAGATGCCTCCCTCTTTAAAATCTAATTACTCATAATAATATATGGAAATGTTTACTGTAAGGCATAAACACATAGGCCACATTAGATTAATTAAATATGATAATTAGAATATAATTATTAATTATAATTAGTTTGATTTATTGCTTGAGAGGGAAGAAGCGAACTTACAGCTGCGCACCTTTATCTGACCATCAGCGGGTTCAAATGTTTTTATGCTTTTCTGACCTTTTTAGGTTATTTGTTTGATCTTAACCAGAGACAAACTTCAATGTCATTTTAAGCTTTCATTTCAATATGTATCCGTTTGTCTTGTTCTCAATTAGTGTAGTTTAGTTGAATCAAAATGGATTTTGTGATTCAATGAGAAAATCCCCAAAAAAACTCGTTCATCAATACTTATGAAAAAAGTAAGATGTACATTCCAGTGTTAGACGTTGCGACGTTTTCTTTTTACAGATTTAAGGTGAATATTTTTCTTATTATAACATTTTTTTAAAATGTTTTTCTAGAAACTAATATTATTAGGTAAAAATGTATTTTCATAATTGAAAAGGATAAAGTTCAATTTAGAAATATTATAATTCGCCTTCGTTATTTTTTTTTAACATTGTAAAGAAATGTTGGCAACTTTAATAAACCTTTATTTGAACAGATAAAAAATACAATTAAAAATTACAATTACATTTTTATTATTAAAAACCAGAAAATGACGTCCGCCTTTTTAAGTTTATGGTTTTTTATATAATTATTAGTTATGAATATTTTTTTGAACACAAGTGTGGGTTCTTTGATGAAGTGGGAAACCCAAATAATATTTTTTAAAATTTTTATTTAACGTGATATAGTAACAATGGTAACGGCTCTGGTGACACCCCACTGTTTTGCATTGCGCACTAACGCGCACGTGTCTTCCAGGTGTGGTTCAAAAACCGCCGCGCCAAGTGGAGGAAGCGCGAACGGAACCAGCAGATGGACCTGTGCAAGAACAGCTACCTGCCGCAGTTCAGCGGCCTCATGCAGCCCTACGACGACATGTACCCGGCCTACACCTACAACAACTGGACCAACAAGGGCCTCGCGCCGGCGCCGCTCTCCACCAAGAACTTCACCTTCTTTAACTCCATGAGTCCGCTCACCTCGCAGTCCATGTTCTCTGCGCCCAACTCCATCTCCTCCATGACCATGGCCTCCGGGATGGGGCATTCCGCCGTGCCGGGCATGCCCACCCCGGGTCTGAACAACATCAGCAACCTGAACGGGATCGGAACGTCCGGCATCAACTCGGCCATGTCGTCGTCCGCCTGTCCTTACGGGCCTCCCGGCTCCCCGTACAGCGTTTACCGGGACACGTGCAACTCGAGCCTGGCAACTCTCAGACTGAAGTCCAAACAGCATCCGACTTTTGGATACAGCGGCCTGCAGAGCCCTGGCTCCAGCCTGAACGCCTGCCAGTACAACAGCTGACGGGCTTGATGTTACAAACCCGAGGACGCCAACACAATCAAACAGCCCAACTGGATTATTGCAATCATGTTCTGAAAGAAAACAAAGGATCATGCGGGTTACACGTTTACCTGTGAACTTACACAGCAATTCAATTGAAATGTATTGATTTTTTATTATAAGGACTTGTTACATTTGCTGCACTGTACATATGTAAATGTAAATATATATACAGGTCTAATAAGATGATTTTTTTTGCCTTTTTCTTGCTTGTTTTTGCAGACCTTTGTGCAGAGGACTAGACCGAAACAAGAATTTAAAACTAAATGTCGACCTTAAAAGAACCATAGAAAAAAAACACCTTGTGCATATTTGATACTGTCTGCTTTCTGTTTTGTGCACATGCGTGGTTCAAGTATGCGCCTGCGGTTCCCAAATGCTTTCCATTCATCCAGAAACAGAACATGGGGAAAACAAACCCACTTGTTTAAACTGACGTGCTTTGTACAATAATGTAATATTTTGCAAAAACTAATTTGCTTTAAGTGTATTCCAAACATGATTCATGTGTTTACGGTGTTTGTTTGAATAAACTCCAGCTGAAGAGGTTTATTCCAAGAAGCTTTTAGGGGAGTCATTGTTTGGCGCTCTGCTTTTTCCAAAGAACAGGTGCAGAAAATAGCGCAGGAAATCTGTCCAATTAATTTAAAATGATTAAAGTAAAAGAGTCGGACGATTTTTAAAAGATCACAGCTTCTTTGTTTTCTTTTCTAAAGTCTAAAATTCACGTGGTTTGTGGGTTGTTTTTTTTCCAGTTTTTTTTTCACCCACCCTGCAGATATTGGTTTTACGCATTTTGCTCACTGATTGCAGGTCAAAGTAATACGCATTTGTCAGTGTTTAATACAAAATAAAACATGTTGACACGTTTGACTTAAGAAAACATTAAATGTTCTTACTGTTGCATGCGGTTAAAACGTTAAAGTTTATTTCAGACATTTTGACTGAGCCTCAGATTGAACTCGTGGCGCAAAAACCCAGTTGAGTTTCGCACCTGCGCGCTTCGTCTTCAAACGTGTTTTATGGCTCTTTAAGGTCAAAGCACAGACGACTGATTTTTGGATTCAATTGCAATGTTTTAGAAACAAATGTTTTCAACTATTGGAGCAAAATAAAATGCCGGTTTACTGCGAGTCAAACTTGGAATCAGTCGGAAGCATATCTTGTTTTTTGACACTTGCAGGAATCCCCATATCTATATTACTAACCATTAGACTGATATTAGCGGCAGCGCAGCAATAACTGTGTGTTTATGCTGATAGTGACTAGATCCAAATGTAAAGCCCGCGCTTTGATGAACCATTACACAGGATTCTGACAGCACACAGCGCACTTTTGCTGCTTAAGTGTGCGAAAATTGGTGTAAAGAAGCGTTTGAACGTCAATTTTTATTTTTTTATTTTAATTTTAATTATAAAACTTGTCTTTTTATGCATTTCTACATTTATCTCCTACTTTTTCCTCAAAACTATTTGGAGTCAAGAATCTTCGTTAAACACGGATTCTGTAACGCTTAAAAAACAGGATTTTATTAAAGAAAAAAGTTTGAACTTCTAAACTTGTAAAACTTCAATCAGGCCATAAAATATTTTCCTTACTTTTTTCTCCAAAAACTGTATAATCCAGGAGTATTTTTGTGGTTACTCTGTACACTGGACCCCCATGACTGTAAGGCTGGAAGGTTTCCTCGGTGCGCAGCTGTTGGACTTGCAATCATCAGTTTTGATTTAAAATAGTTTGACTGGAGGACGAAGCTCACTGGAGGACCACAGTAATTCAAAAGAAAAACAAGGCTCGTTTCTTCTACTCGTAAACGTTTGCCATCATACCTGATCCCTGAGTTGTAAAGGAGGCGAAAGTGCGCCTGAACCCAAGAGTCAAAGTTCAACGCGCCACTTTATAACCTACAAATATTTGATAGTTTCTCAGGTAAAGATTCCCTCCTCCTCCTCTTCCTCTAGCATTTTTAAATAAATCATTAGTACAGGTGTGTTTAACCTTTTATCAATAATGTTACTTATGAAATATTTTTCTGCAAAATACAACAGGATTTTTTTTAACTGCTAAAAATTTCAAAGAAAGGGATTCGAGGCATTAAAACAAGAAAATATAAAAATAGCACAACATTCTTAAGGAGTGGTGGCTTTAAAACAATAAAAAAATAAACCATATAGATCAAAACAAGTCATAGCAGCCACCATGTTTATTTTCAAACCTGTGGAAAAAAGACTTTTTCTTAAACTATTCTGATGGATGCCGTTTGAAAAGTTTTTTTTAAACACTAAGAGGTTCTATAATGTTTAGAAGAAATGACCAGATATACAAAAGTTTGAACAAAAAAGAAAAATTCTGCTCCCATGACCATTAAAATTACTTCAAAAATGTCCTCAACATATATATTTGGAAAAGTTTTATCACTACAATATCTGTTCAATAAAATTGTTGTAGAAAAAAAACAAAAACTTGACTTTGACTGAAAACATTTCCAAAGTCAAATAAATTATGTGAACACTCATTCTCAGATTACCAAGTGAGGTCTTTCATAGTCAGGTGAGGTTCTTCTGCAGCAAAACAACAACCATGGTTCTGTTTCTTCATAGACATTTATCGTTAATTTGGATTCGATTTTAATTTCAGAATCACCCTTAAAAAAATCCTGACAGATCCCAGGAGAGCAGAGTCCACTGATGGCACAGAACCCTTTGACAGACAGGAGGAAAAAAAACACACAACTGCAGCCAGCATGCAAGAAGAAATGATGTTTGACTTTCAGCAGTTCAAATCAACTTCATCAGAAGTGAATTTTCCATGTTTTCGTTAAGGAAAGCTTTTGCAAAATTGTGATCTGACACCAAATATTACCTGTCATTTCAGTTAATCTCTACTGGTGTGGCTTGTATGAGTTGGAATAAATACAAGAAGGGATAAAGTATTATATACATTTAACTTTATTAGTTTTACCCCTTCAATTACTTACATGATAGGACGTATTTTATCAGTCAGTATCTAAAATGCCTACGCTTATGTTTTTGAAAAATAAACTGAAATAGCTGCTTTCACTTGACTCATTTTTTTGGTAAATTAATTTATCTTCTGGTCTGCGGGCACAACTGCAGATGTAATAGTCATGGATTAGTGCTGCCGGACCCGAGCAGCAGCTCGCATTGTCCTGAGAGCTCCTGTGCAGATGGAGCATCCGTAAACTTTGGATCCTATTATAGGCTTATCCCAAAACATCCTAAAGATCACACACAATCATTCCAAACATTAAATAGTGAGGATTAGGGCAACTCAGTCACACTGCAACGTTGTTTCCGTTTAAATGATCAGCTTTGTTTATGGAAAGATGAGCTTCCAGTTGGTCAATGAAAGCATCTATTCAGCGCTGGGATACGTTCTTGCAAATCTGTCGACTGATTTCAATAACATTTTCATAATTTAAAATAAAAATTGAACAAACGGAAATCATCTTTACCAAAAACCAAGAGTCACCTCTCTAAAACTTGTGCTGGTATTTACCTGCTTATTTACTAACAGGTGTTTTGATATTTTAGTTACTTTAAATAAGCAGATTTTATATTTATATTGTTCTTTTTTTAAATCTGCACTGTGAGGCTTACCGTTACAGGCAGTATAGCCCTGCATCTCAAATTCCAGATGGATAAAGTTATTTAAAATTTAAAATGGGAAAAACACACCCTTTAGACTTGCTTCAAATCAAATTTTTGACCATTTTTGAATGGTTAAAGTTCAAAACCAAAGAACCAAGAAGCAATGGTCAAAATCACTTCCCTAACACTTAAAATGATGAGATCATCTAACAACACAGACAGCAGATTCACTTGAATGGATTTCGTTTCCTTCCTTCCTGGATTTAGTCATTTAGGCTAGTCTGACTTCCTGTTTTATTTTGAAAAATCCATCCGTTTTGTCTTTGTTTTTGCTTTACTTCCTGGTGCCATTCAGCTGCTTGTTTCTGCTTAACAATCAGCGTTTAATGATAAGAGCCTCTGATTTTCACTAAAAATGTTTAGACACAAACCAAAATTTGATACTAAACCAAAATATGAAACTATAGACAGATACTGATCATCTTCCATGGTCAGATTTAGGAGGAAACAGATTGGGAGTCCCAGTGTTATTCAAAAATGTTAGTTTTCTTACCATAAACAAAAACAAAGAAAAAGGTCCTGATTGGATAAGTCATCGTCAAAGCTTATAAGTATTTAGCTTCAAAGGCCTTCTCTTGAAGCGGAATGAAAATTCCTTAAAAATAATTCTTGTCACCTTGCAAAAAATAACACACTTCCGGAAAAAAAATATCTTCGATCTCTTTAAAGATCACAAAGTGCAAAAAATACAACAGATCTGTGCAAGAAAAGCTTGCGCAGGGTCGGGGCAGGGCAATAAGACATTACCATGGTAACAACAGGGATGTGACCTGCAAATCTAAAGAATTTGAGAACTTCATGTGAAAACAGCAACTTATACTCAGAGACAGACAGACAGACATGAAAATGGCAAAAAATAAGAAAAATAAAACTCGACTAAACGAAAATCAAATTAAAATATAATTAAAATCCTGAATTTATTAAACCATTTTTAGTCATTTCTTGAATTATTCAGGAAAAATATCAGCTCTTCTGCAATTCTGTTGCAGCTTTTTCCAAGTTTAATAACTAGCTTTGCAAACGTATATTTCCATAACCAAACAAAGTAAGTTGAATCATAAAACACTACAGTAAATCTAAAGTGAATTATTCGTTATGGCCTGCAGCTCCAGCTCCTGACTGCAAAGACCACATAGTTTAACTCCCACCACATGGGCGAAAACTCACAGAAATTTGCACTCAGCCAGTATCAGGTGAAAATTAATTTTGAGCAGAGTGAATGACACCCTCCCCCCCAATCCCTCAAGATGATGACATCACAGCGAGCAAAACCATTAAAAAAATAAATAATAATGCGTATAGAGAGCTGGAAAAACAACAAGTTTTCAAATGCACCGACAAAACCAAAACACACATGTCGGGGATGTCCAAAGGAAGATTTGATAATATTATGGAATGGCCACACAACCTACAACTTGGTGGCCATTTTGTGTCAAACTGTTTTTCACAACATGGGAAAACTACACTTTTGTTCGTGCAATTTTCACCAAATTTTACAGACAAGCCACCAGCTTAAGTCTTTTTCATCAGATATTCAGACACAATCACATCTTTTCTTCTCTCAACATCCTCTAAACTTCAGTAAAATATGCAAAGTGTGTGTGTAGTTTTGCCTTTCAAAGGCTAAAACCTCCTGGAACAGTGTTCACTTCTTCCTGTTGATCTGTTCCAGAGCGAGTGGAGAGTTGTTTTAACGATTTGGCTTTAACAGTCAAAAGTCAATATGATGGTTCTGACATCAAGTGGCATAAGCAGCCAAAACCTGCTGCAAACAGATTCAAGAAACGCCTGACTGCACTAAAAAAAAACACCCAAAAGAAATGGACTCAACAATTCAAAAGAGCCTTTGATCAATGTGTGTGTTTGCTCATCCAAACCCTAATGCAACAGAAGGAATTACAATAATTATACGCATTGTTGGAAAATGATGCCATTATCTCCAAGACTCCATTTCTGTAGCGCTGTAACTCTGACAAAGCTGACACATGACGGTTATTTTGGGATTAGTGACTCTGCAGAGTCGAGCTGCTGGGTGAAAGGAAGCTGTGGGTGGCAGAGATGAGACCTCAGAGGATTCAAATGTTTATATGAAGACATCTAAATACTTGGAAACGCAGAAACTTTCCCTTAAAGGAGTAGCGTTTTACTAAATTGAATTAAATCAAATAATTCAATGAAAGAAACCAAATCACCTTCAAAAAGAAAAGTGTTGCTACAAAAACACAATCTGTGAACTTGGTTGCTTAATTCCAGGTACAAAAATTTAGAAATAAAATACAAACTTGCCGGTGTGATATTCTAAACTGAATGCTTTGATGTAAACCATCAGCACACCTAAATGCTATATTGCAGAAAATACTTTTTTCACTCCTTTGTTTTCTTCTAAGTATGTAAAAGAGGGGAAAAATTCTATTTCTTTTTTCTGTTCCTTTTCATTTGCCAGGTATAAGAACTTGTGTAAGGTCTTTTGTTTTCATTGTCTTATGAAAATGGTAAATGGCGTATAGTTATATTGCGCTTTCTACCTTCTTTTGAAGACCCAAAGTGCTTTACAGTCACAGTCCCATTCACCCATTCTGATGGGGGCTCTGCTGCCAAGCACTGGCGCCAACCTCCCACCAGAGGCAAGGTGGGGTTCAGTGTCTTGCCCAAGGACGCTTCGACACATGGGTGTGCAAGGCAGGAATTGAACCTGCAATCTGACGATCATTGGTCGACCGCCCTACCGCTGCACCACGGCCGCCCCTATGTAAAGAAATAAAAGGGGAAAACATGGAAATACTGCAGAAAACAAAAACAAAAAAATGGTTTGACCCAATTAAATGTAGTCTATTTTTTTATGTTTGTTTGAGTTTTAATATTTTCCTTGAACAAAAAAAAAGAATATTTTGCAGAGACTTGCTCCAGTTGGAGTACAAGTCAGAAACTGCTGTTGGGCATAAATGGACAGTTCCTCACACTCAGAATGACAGTTTTGTGCCGGTGGTGAGCGTTGGATTTATCAGCCCAAATATTTGTACAACATTTCTACACAGACCTAACTCTGTCTACATCTATGCTAGGCTAATTCCAGTTCGATGCCAAAACAAAACCACCTCAAACTTTCAGCCTGTATTTAGCATTTTGTCAAACAAGGATCAGTCCACAAATCATTGTTTGCGAGTTCAAAAGACTAGGAGGCTTGAAACGCCAAAGTGCCTTTAGGTAATTTTGGTGCATAACCACTTAAAATATGAATGAAGCTATGGTTACATTTTAAAATGTTCAGCTCCCTCACACTAAACCCATATCAAATGTTACTTTATGCATTTAATGTTTCAACAAGAAAGAAAATGGTCCAATTTAAACCCATGAGAGAAAAGTAACGTCGTGTTCGGATCCTCTCCAAAACCACTAAAAGTGGCAAAATTCTGCCTAAAGTTGTGGAGCTGAAGGTTCAGCAGAGCAGACATGGGTTTTCAAAACGTGCATTTTTCATTCATTCATTGATATCTGTCCTCCAGTTTCATCTTGTTTAAAGGAGGATGAGACTCACAGACTTAATCTGTGCTTCAGGAGGGCAACAGATCCTCATGTTTTAGCATGTTTTCACACTGAAGTAGCTGCAGAGGAGACGCAAGCGCAGAGAGGTTGTCACTCAAGCCAGAGCCCGCCTCCCATATTAGTACCACCAACATATAAAAAAAAAATGCAAACGGGAAAAACTTCTCAGCAAAACAGTCTAAAAGATATTGTGTGTTTTTTGTACACACATATGAAAGCTGGCAGTATTTGTCACGCACACAGGAAAAGATTTCCTCAAAACAAGTTTAAAAATATAAATTACAAGAAGATCTTTCTTGTTGTAAGTAAAACATCTTCCAATGGAACTACTAGAATTTCTCTGGAGAAGATTTCTAAAGCTAAAGTACAACATCCTGCTTTTTAAAGAGCATTGTTTATAGCCAATCTTGTAATTGGCTATAAACACTCATATTTAGATATATGGCTTTGTTAAGTGGAGATATGTCTTAAAATAAGCATTTATTGTTCAAAAAAAGTATGTATACTTATCTGCTTTATTCCCCAAAAGACATCATTGTAACCCCTTGGTGTTATTCCCAGCTAAAAAATATCATTTATTCATGTTTTTGTTTCCATGTACATGTAAAGGTTAGTGGAAGTATCACAAATATCTGGGCTTGCACCTATTTTATTTTATTTTTTTAAATTACATAAGCCACACTCTGGCCAAATTATGCTCACAAAAAAAAACAACACAAGTTATACTCGGAAAAATACGAAAGAATTGAATTTGATGCACGTTTGTATCAATACACGCTAGAAGAGTCAAATTGTTCTTATATCTAGATGCTAATCATCATAAAGACTAGAATTATAATTTTTAAGATCAACTTGTAACATATTTTGTAAATTACTCAAGAAAGTTTTTGCAGTGCAGTGATAAAAACGTTTCTGCTAATGTTCTCACATGACCTGATGAGGCTCCTGCACTCCCACTGCAGGATTCACAAGATGACAAGTCGTGACTTAAATGACCTTTTTATCTTTATTTGCCAGAATCGGGTTACGACTACCAGTCTTTCTGCCCCCTCCCCACACAGAGCGAATCAAACTTCGCTTCAAGCGTCACAGGAGGGGCGAGATCGGCCTCCATCAGTCACAACAGCTCCTTTGGAAAAAATGCTCATAAAACTTCTCTCATGCGTGTGCTTTCTTTTCACACTCACTAATGAAAAGAACCCACTCCATCACACTCTTGCAGGAGACATTTATGCTGAGAAGAGTTATTATTTTTTTCCATTTCAAGGTTTGCATGAGAAAAGAAGAATGTGCGCCCCACCTGCCCAGTTTCACAGTTTGTCATTTACTCCTCTCTGCCTCTGCAATCCCTCATCCTCCATCACCTCCCTCCCCTCTGTCTCTGCTTCTCTCTCCCTCATTCCTTCTGTTTGTGTGTCTATCTCTGGTATGTGTGCGTCTGTGACAGTCCGCCTTGCAGAATTAGAAGCTGAAGCTAAAAACAGATTAGGAGCCGAGACTTGTCTGCTTCTGGCCGTCAGCTGAGGCTAATTACATGACGGGGGTCACTTCAGGAACTCCTCCCTTCAGAAGCCACCGGCTCTGACCTTCGTTTGAATCCTGAATCACTTAATTCCAAGACAAATTACTAAACAATCGACACTAATGATTCATTTTTACCTTAAGAGGAAAATCCCAACCAAAAAACTGCTTTCAGCCTCCAACAAGATAAAATTCTTCTTTATTTTGTTGCATTTCTGAGTCACTTCTACAAAATAAGACAAATAATAATAACAACAATGGTGTGCCCTAGAACTGTGACTGTAAAATTGGAAAACCTGTACGGGGCCCACACGTGACCCCCACGAAATATCAAGGTCGTAGGCCGCTTGTTGAGTCCAGAGTGAAATTGTTCATGCAAGTTTCTCTTCAGGGCAGGCAACAGGTCAGAGATACACCTAAACTACACATCAGGGTGAGACGCAGGCGTGTAAGTACGGATTATTTCTTTTCTTCAACCCTTGTAGCGTGTGCAAGAAGGCCGTTTGCGTGATAACTGCTCCTTGCTGCTGTGAGGACATTAGACATTCAGAGCGTACTTTGTGTGGACATCCTGTGGGCTTTTACGCATCACCTGCACTCCCTGTGCATGCGGCAGTTGTGTGCGATCAGTTAGGAGCCGGTACGCTTACCTTAGTAATGACTAAAGTGTAGCATAAGGGCTCAGTACGACACCTGTACATGTAACATCATTAGTGCGTGTAAGTAGCCTTCTCCTTACAAACACCAGCAGCACTCTACAGGTGCATGTGACCAAGACCTTCAGGTTGAAACAAAGGCAGAAAACAGAATCTCTACTGTAGACCAATTATTATTTTTATTTTTAAACAGTAAAGCGTGACATGCTCCTGATCAAAAAAGAGATGATTTAAGGTAACTCTTTAGCATGAAAACAATACAGATGTTTTGAAATATACAGATCTGGATTAAGCTAAAAGAAACTGCAATTAATCCAATTAAGACGGTTTGACCTTTTAAGGATTTGTTTCAACAACTTTAGCTGCATTAGAGTGAATTTGGGTCTCCCACCCAAAATGAGAGCGATTCTCAGAATTTCTTTGACTGGTGTTTAAAATGGTAAAATAAAACAGCTAATCTAACCTGAAACGGAGCAAAGATTTATAAATCTCACCACTGTTTCACCCAAACTTAAATTTTTGCAAAAAATCTGGAAAACTCTAATTTCTGAGTAAATTGTTTATCCAGGGAAACGAATGTGAGGTTACACCGTTTTTGATCTAACTAATCTGTGTTCACAAAAGACTTTCTAAACTGAAAAACAGTTTTGCTTGAAAAGTAAACAGATGTGGTCTGTAAAGGACAAATGCATGTTTGCATTTCATTTTAAAAGAGTTTCACCATTTGCAAACATCTTAGTTTGATTTACATTGTATGCAGAATCCAAACATCTGAGCAAAACTACAATGTGGAGCTTCAACACAGAACAGAGCTTTACATTTGAGGATGTCCAACAGGACCTGTGCCCTGCATGCCTCTTTGCAAAAACACATTTGAAGTCACACCATCATGTCAGGAACATTGCATATTTTCATAAGGTCGAGTTACTCTGCTAAAATATGTTAGACTTTGTATTTCATTTCTACCAGCAGAAGAACCAACAACTTCACAGATGCAATGATGCAACTGTGAAAAACCAACTCATTATCTGACTGGTTTTAAATCTGTTGTGCCTCAATACTGTAAAAACTACTGAGCAAATATAGAAATATGATTATTGATCGATACGTAAAGATAACAATAGTACTTTCATTTATAGAGCACTTTAACAAAAACTAAAAGTCAAACAAAGTGCATTTGGCGCGCAGATAGAAAAGCCTCGTTCCTCCTGCACTTCCTCTGACACCTCCATGCTGATCTGCTGACCTGAGACTAGTCAGGAAAGAGAAGCTGAGGTAGGTAAGGCGGGCTGAGACCATTCAAAGACTTCAAAACAAATAAAAGAATCTTCAGAAACTGTAAATGTTTATGAATATAGATTTGAATTGGGAGAGGATGGATTTGGGCGCATTAGCAAGTAAGGTTTAAATGGAACCAAATGAGTGTTTACGTTAGACAATGTGTGTTGGATGTTTCCATGTTTCTAGGCTGTATATTTACCCATTTCTGTGTAATTATATATCTGGAATTGAATGTGTACTCACAAGAGTGGGAACAGGACCATGATAGATGGTGTACTGGGTGCACAATTGATAAACTTTTACTCATTTTCACTTCCTTTCAGATATTTGTCATGCTTTTTTTTTTATCCTGTTTACTCTTAAAGAGTATGTCCAAACTAAAATATCACCACCATTAAAGTTTTCCTTCAGGCTCTGAAAAAAAACTTCTTGTATTGAAAAAAGCTGAGAGGAGCCATATTATTATTATTATTATTTTATTAAACCAACATGGATGGGATGAGTGAAAACAGAGAAAACATGGTTTTTAAATATTGAAAAGAAAATCTCAAATTTGTTGGATTGTTTGCAGACTTGCTTGCTTGAAGCAACTGTGTTGTGCAATTTTCCACTCGTGTAACAATCCCTGAACTTCTCCACATCTTTGATCCACAGATTAGTGTCGGTCACACTCGTTTATGGATTATTTGTGCAGCATATTTGACTTCTTATCTGCAACCCTTCATCCCGTCTTCGTCAGCAGCTTTTGTGTGGGTTTAGATGCTTTTGCAGCAAAAAAAAAAAAAACAGAATTCCCAGAGTTTAATATAAACGTTTACAGACAATATAACTTTAGGTTTCATCCATGTTGGATCTCTGCTTGAATATAGGTTGAGTTCACTTTTTGAGTTCTTCCCATCATGCACTAAAACAAAAATCTAGCTGCAAACAAAAATAAATAAATGTTAGACAACATATTTTATAAATGTATTTTTAAATAATAAATACATTATCAAAAAGTGAAAAAAAATATATTAGAACCTTGTTAATCAGGAAAAGATGCTGGATGGATGGTTTGATCTAATCACAACTAAACCTGACTCATGGAATTTTTATTTTTTTCACAGACTTCTTAACTTGTGATTACATTTACTTTAGTATCAACGTTTGTTGAGATTTACATAAAATAGAAACCCAGAAAAAAAATCATACTATAATTTATCATTGATTGCATGTTAAAAAAAAACAATAAGATTTTAGCAAAGAATTTAGCTGAGCTGTACATTTAGCAAAAAACACAATTAAAGGCAACGCTGTAAGATAAAAATGTTCATATTCCACATTGAAAGACAGCCATCAATCATTTGACAAAACCTTTGGGCACAAAAATGTACATTTTAAACCTTTTTTTATTGTTAAAATAAGAACAGGTCAAAATATGTTGAAGGGACTACTCTGGTTTTTGGCGGCTCTGCTTGGAACGCTCAGTTTTACCCAGGGTGGGGCGGGACTCTGAGCTGCAGCGTAGGAGAACTTGGATGAAGAAGACTGTAGAAGTCCATCAATGACAGACTTCTGCAAAGAGGAGGCAATTCATGTTTGGAAGGGCCTCGCCATAATTTAACGGAGATGTTGACCTGAAAGGTTCTTCCAAGACATTCCTCTAGCCAAATGAGAGAATTTTGAGAAAAAAATTCCTCACGTCTCATAAAAGGCGAATAATAGTGTTCCTTCATTTGCGTTCTCCTTCTTTCCTCATGTTATCACCCTGAGGGACTGTCTGTGGATCCTTTGTGGCATTTGTCAACTTTTGGGAAGAAGATGATCTCACATCCACATCTTCAAGTTCAAAGAAAAGCTGTTATTTGCTGATCTTTTCTAAAAGCAGAAAACATGGGAGCTCTATCTGACTCATCCATGACCAAACTGTAAATCAAATAAATCCCCTTCCTACCGACGCTGACCTCCTTCAGTCTGTGGAGCCTAAACAAGAACATGTGGCTCGGGGGAGGACTGACTGCTGAGAGGATTCTGCAGATCCCTGGCAGGTACTGGATACCAAACAGCACTTACCACTATTTTCATTTTCTGTGTGGAAACTTGGAAACGAGAAGCTCAATGTGAGGTGAAGGCAGCTTTTGTTTTTCTGATATTTCTTAAACTAAACACAAAGTCTATAATAGAAAACTGCTAATATACAAATACACAAGTAAGGTAAAAAAAAAAAACTACTTTTGAACGAGTTTTTAATTTTTAGAGATGAGCAGACGGATATTTAGCAAAATTCCCAATTATAGAAGATCTGAATACAAAAGCAAGGAACCTAGAAACAGCTTGACTGCTAAAACCTTTGGAAGTTTACAGGGAAACAGCGACATTATCAATGAACTTGGCCAGTTTGATGTCCCGTTTGGAGAGTCCTCCACAGTCATGTGTCGTCAGTGTAATCTGGACCTGTGAAGACATTTGAGCTTTTATTATTTTTTCAAATCTAGTGATTTTAGGGCAAAATAAATTCTCAACTGATTTAAAGGGGGGAACTCGTTCATTTTTTCTAATCAATTTTTGAGAGAAAAACACAGAAATGCAAAGTTTTAATTTACAATCATAGAGCTTTAGCTTTTTGAACAAAGTCACACATTCAGAAAAGTCTATATGCTTTTTTCCTTGCTGTGAGAAAAGTGGAAGGATGTAAAAATTTAGAATATACAACAAACACAGAAGTCTTAAAGACAATCCTATGAAAATGTTTGTGTGGCATTTTTCTAATGATGGAGGTCAAATATAAAGAAAATATTAAGCTTATTTGTTCATTTCTTTATTAAAATCCTTGTGAATTGGGAGCAGACGAAAAAATGCAGTTTGAAAAAAAAATTGTATTAACTATGTAGAAAATACGCTGGGCGGGCCACAAGCTCTCAGCAACAGGGAGGGGAAGAGGGGCGGGGTTGCACCATGCCAATGGTCCCACCCACAACTCAGAGGCCAATTTCTAATGAACTATTGCTGCTCTGAAGAAACCATGTCCTAAAAAACAACTCTTTTTTTTTGGCAAAAAACGGCCTAATCATAATTTAAAGACCACTAGGAAAACCTTTACAATACTACAAAAGATGATCAGAGTGGATATTTAAAACTCATAACATGAAAAACAGAAAACGACACTGAATTTCATAGGTGAGCTTGCTGATTTTACTATCTTTAGATATCAAAAGTAGGGATAATTTTGATAATGGAATTTTTCAGAAATAGTAAAAAGTGAACATCTGCTCCTTCTGTAGCAAGAAGAGAAAAAAAAACTACAGCCATTAAAAAGCTGCAAATGAGTCACACGGAGCATAAGACAGAAACGTTGAGGTGTTTTCATTCCAAAAGGTTAATCCAGTTTGACAAAAATAATATCCTAAAAAACTGACATGTCCGTTCGCAGGTGTCACGCGTGAGTCCTTTAAAAGATGCAGACCATGTGTGATGCTTTAAACGGAAATCGTGGCAAAGCAAGTATTTCCCCTTCAAATGTAATATTTGGAAGTTCTATTCACTAACTGCCATCTGAACAGCCCTGCTTTCATGTCCCACTCTCACTGTGTCATTTTCCAAATAATAACAAGGTCAATGGAAGGTTTTTGTGGCAGCAGAAGCTTGTGTGCTCTCGTTTTTTGTTGTTGTTTCTACCCGGGGAGCTACGTTCATGGTGGGGAGGGTTTGGTGCAGCGGCTCTAGTTGTGTGGTTTTCTAGACACAGCCAGCCGTCGACAAATGGCATAAAACCACAAACACAATCCCCCCCCCCACAAACCACAAATTCTGTCATATTTCAGCTCTTTTTAAGCCGCTCATAAACATGGACACAAACTGTCCTGTTATTCTGCTTTGATTTAATTTGGTTTCTTCTGCTCCACCCACCGGCGTTGGAGTGACATGTCAGTCGACCAATGAGGTTCGCCCTGGTCCAGGAAGACAGATGTTGCTAACGTAGATTTAGTAAACGAACGGCCAAGAAAGATAAAAAAGATTTACATTTCAGAGAACATTAGCAGCTCGGTAAAGAGCGTATATTTGGTGGATGGGGAACTTTGCGCCGTGTGTGTGTTTGTCCGGGGGGCGTCAGCTGCAGTGCAATAGAGACCTGCAGCTCTGTTCTACAGCCACTTTAATAAAGAGTGGATTAGGAGCAGCATTCCCCTTCCAGCGCCCCGGTCCACCACACAGTGACTCAGTGGCTAGAAGCTAATGCCCAGAGATTTTCACGGCCTTGCTTTGTCATATCAACCACTTTCTGCTCTCAGTTAAAAAAAAAAAAAAAAGGCTAACCGGGTTCAAAGGTGTGTGGGAAAACAGTAAGACGTGGCGAGTTTTTTCAGGGTGTGAGCCTCAACCCGTCTGTCTTTTATATAAATCAGCATGGCAGGAACTCAAACACACAACCAGGATACACGTTTGATTCTGTGAACGGAGATTTCTAAAGCAGATAAAGCTGTGATGTAATAATAACCTTATTATAAACATTGAACCACTCCGGGTGATGGTTCATCTTCTCTGCCTGCAGAGCCACTCGAGACATAAAGCCAAATGCCTGCGGGAGAAAAAAATATGGATTTAATCTTTATTTACTGAATGCAAACAAACACTTTGAGAAAAATCCATCTAACAATGGTTTTTGACAATTTCAAATAAATGGAAAAAAAAACTGAAAAACACATCTTTTCTCAAGATAGCATTCAAATTGATTATTATTATTATTATTATTTACCAAGGCTGTGTCCCACCAAGGTGGGGTAGCCTAGACAAGGCACACAATTTTAGCTCCCTCTGTCTCTTCCCCAAACCCTCCTCCTTCAGTGCGTGAGTGCGTGTGTGTATGTGCGTGTGACTGGTCTGAGATCTGGTCTAAGCCACACCACACTGCACCAGGGTCAGCTGTACAGCCCAGTGTGGGCACCTCCACTGCAGGGCCTCAGCCAAGGCTGGTTTCCCCTTGCCGCTTCATCCCAAGACCAGACCTCTACCACACCCATCCATTCATCCATACACAAACTCTCTCCACCCATCCCTGTCCTGAGCAGCCTCTCTCCCCTGCACCACAGTCATCCCTCTTGCATTCAACGCTCTTTTTACACCCTCTGTCCATCCCATTCGCGGTCTTCCTCTCATTCTCACTCCACTCACATCAGATTCATATACCTTTTTCACCAATCGCTCCCTTTCCATTCTTTCAACATGTCCAAACCATCCCAGTGCCTTTTGCTCTGCTCTTTCAGCCAACTCTCGCGTCACACCAGTTCTCTCTCGGATAACTTCATTTCTCATACGATCCATACGCGTCACACCACACATACTCCTCAAACATCTCATCTCAACTACATTCAGCTTCCTCTTTTCCGCCACTTTCAGACTCCATGTTTCAGCCCCATATAACGCTGCAGGCACCACCACACCCTCATACAATCTCCTTTTTGCATCCTTTCCCAGTGATCTACATTCAAACACTCTCTTCATTCCCCCCCATATCTTTCGTACTTCATTCATTCTAAACTCTACCTCTCCCCCCATTCCACCATCCACACAGACACACGACCCTAAATACTGAAAACACTCTACCTCTTCCAACAACTCCCCATTTAATGCCACATTCAATCTGCGTTCACCCTTTAACCTCGTACACCTCATCACCTTACTCTTTTCCACATTCACTCTCAACTTCCTTCTGTCGTACACCCTCCCAAACTACTCAACCAGACGTGCCAAGCTCTCTTCTGAGTCAGCCACTATTGCAGTATCATCTGCAAACAGCAACTGATTCACACTCCATTTGCTGCCGTCAGTATTTATCATGCTCACACCCGTACCCGACACCCTTTCATTCACCTCTTTTACCACACCATCCATATACACGTTAAACAACCACGGAGACATCACGCATCCCTGACGCAGACCAACCCTCACAGGAAACCATTCACTCATGCTATTTCCTACTCTCACACACGCTCTACTGTTTCTATAGAAACTCTTCACACCTTCCAACAATCTACCATCAATACCATACATACTCAACACCACCCACAACGCCTCTCTATCAATCCTATCATACGCCTTCTCTAAATCCATGAATGCCCAAAACACCTCCCTCCCCTTAGCCAAAAACTTTTCACACACCTGTCTCACAACAAACACCTGATCCACACACCCTCTACCTCTCCTGAAACCACACTGCTCTTCACCAATCATACACTCAGTTCCCTCCACTACCCTATTAATCAGCACTCTCCCATATACTTTGCCTACAACACTCAACAGACTAATACCCCTAAAACTACCACATTCATACTTATCACCCTTACCCTTGTACAGGGGAACCACACACGCACTCATCCAATCAAGCGGCACCTGCCCATTTGCAAAACACACATTCAACAATCTCACTAACCACTCAATCACGATCGCTCCACCACACTTCAGGCATTCCCCAGCACACCCATCCACACCTGCAGCCTTTCCTACTTTCAACTTTCCCACAGCTTGCTCAACTTCCTCTCCTGTAATCAACGTTTCATTCAACTCTCCCAATACATTGATAATTATGCTGAATTCAGTTTGTAAAAGCACCATCCCTGACTTTTATTGCTTTCTCTTCACATGATGCATCTGAGCTTCTCTCATTTTGACTTACAGCACAACATTTTTCCTGTTCTGACTTCCTCTGGATACTAAATCCAATTTTGTTTTATTCATTTAAATATTCAGCAGATGAAACCTAATATAGTTCTTTTTTTTATCTGCACAAAAAATATCTTAAATGAGAACTGATTTAAACCAGTGAAACATTTACATAAAGATTCATAAAAGAACTGAAAGTCTGTAGCAACATCAATATGTAAACAGTGTAAAATGTCTGCACATCACACACAGCATCAGCTCTGCAAAAGATTTCTACATTTTGAACTCTTTGTTAATCCTAACAGTTAATAGTTTCCTTCTGTCATTCAGTGTATGCAAAAGGCCCAACATATTGTCATCCATCAAATCTGATTTTCAGTCATACTTTGCACAATAATACTACTTATAAAAAGGGTTTCCCCCTAAAATCCAACGTTTTAAAAATGCTGATACCCTGATTAAGAACAACACATGTTATTTTGTGTAAATGTTGCATGTATTTGAATTCAGGGCAGAGAGAAACCTAAAATGCTTTCAGGCTGAAGAACAGGTCCTTTCTTTGATGTAGAATCACACATACACAAAGGCATGGTCCAAAAAGCAGGAAAACAACGCAAATGAAAGAGATATAGGAGAGAGAGCAATGCTGCCATCTGAGGCTCACAGACGAGGACGTCTGCATTCAGGCGACTTCCACCCCCACAACGGAGAGCACACAAAAACACACACTCTTCATATTTCAGCTTTGGCATGAGGTTCTCCTCAATCAAAGGCCATCCAGGGAGTCATTACCATAATTCTAATTATCCACAAAATGAAGAGCGAAATCACTCATACACATAGCAAAAGGAGGAGGGAGGGGGAATCAGGTAGACCTATTTCAGGGCAATTTCCCACTGCAATCTCAATTAAGCCTCTAAATGCTTCCTTTCTGTCTAATTAAATCAACTGAAATGCCATTGTTTACGGGCCAAGGCTGCAGCCACACCTGACACGACCAAACAGAATTACTTCCACAAAGGAAACTGCGTCCAGTTGCTTTGGTGGGGTGTAACCCATTTCTGATACGCCTTATTTGCTTCTCGTCTTGTGCTATGCGTGTAACACGATCAGCAGCGACATCAAATTGGTTATCAGGGAAACCGTCTCCTGATCAATTTAGGTAATTGACATATTCCTGCAACTTGACCCCAGAGCCAGCAATTTGGAGAGTGAGGTGGTCTGCTTTTTCTCCCTTTTCATTGGGCCTAATGGAGAAGGTTAAGCGGCCTGTCATGTCAGGTGTTGTCCAAACATGTCTTGTCTTTCAGGGCCGAGTTCAGGCTAATCTGCTGCTGGAGAACATTGACTGACAGGTAAAGGGATTATGTGTTAACACTTAAGCACTCGTGCACACTGTCCAATTTCAATTCCTCAAGCTTTTTCAAAAACTCACCCTCCATCCTGGACCATAAGGAAACTGAACTTTTTCTCCTAAACTGTGAAATTCTTGATAATCCTGTTTTTTTCCCCCATGATATATTTTCTAGGGATGGGCCAAGATGATTTTTCCAGCCAATAGGCTAAACAATATTTCCCCTGCAACTGTGGCCCATAGCAGATATTTGCCGATATGGATATTTAATCCTCAACAGTAACACAAAGTTTATATTTCCTTTTTGTGTCTCTATCAGAAATGCACAACTTTTCTTTTACTGGACAATCACATTGTACTTGACCTTTTTAACATACAGCATAGGATCTCATAGGAACAAGGATCACTTTCAAACTTTCACCTACATATATCTTTAAGCATTCAGACTCTTTATTGAATACTGGACATAACTGTGAACCAAAAGCTCCCCATTGCCAGGGATCTATCAGGAACAACACATATCCCTATCAAAAAGAACATTTTCCTGAATTGGTAAATGTCGTATACTTATAAAGCGCTTTTCTACCTACAAGGCCCAAAGCGCTTTACAGTCACACACACATTCACCCATGCACACACACATTCACACCCCTGCAGAACACTGGCGTGAACCTACCACCAGAGGCAAGGTGGGGTTCAGTGTCTTGTCCAAGGACACTTCAACATATGGGTGTGCAAGGCGGGAATCAAAATCATGGGTTGACCGCCCTACCGCTGCACCACGGCCGCCCCGGGGAAAACAGTCAATTTACGCTTCCCAACCTATTAAGAACAAGTATACCTTTTAAAAATAAAGTGTTTCAGAATATCAGTAGATTTTGAATATCAGACCAATACAGATAAACTCAAATTAAGCAAATATCGGCTGATACTGGTACAGATATATCGCCCACCCCTACCATTTTCTTTACTGTAAGATGTTTAAGTTATAGACTAGTCAATCAGATGCCTTAAAAGTAGGTGGAGCCAACTTTTACAGTTTGACTGATTTCATGTAACTGACTATCAAACGGTAGGGGTGTGGACTCAAACAAGCTAACTCCAGATTGGCTATAGTGGTTGCCATAGAAATGCAGACTCAGACAGACTCGGACCAATCACTGGTGGTGGTGCACGTCGTCTGGCGGGCTCCATATCATGGAAAAATGGCGACTGAATTGACTTCATATTGGTGGAACTGGAAGAAAACCATTTGCTGTGGGTGACTTACACTTATTGGTTCCAGTTCTCAAAAACAGTCAACGGTTTATTTGGTTTGTGGACAGTTTCCCATAATTTTGTCCCTTTGCCGTTTGACTGACAGGTATTTTTGCCCCACCTCTCTGCCTTTTCTTCAGAAATGTAAGGATTTGATGACTTGGGGTTGGTATCACTGCCCTCAAACTAAATCAATTCATCTTCAATTCATAAGTCTAATATGATTTTTTTTCAAGTACTCACTAAAAAAACAAGAATTTTTGTTGAAAAAAACACTTTCTGTGCGAGGACGACCTCAATTAAACGTCACATCTGAGAATTGGATCACAACAAACTCAAAACCGATCATAGTTACCGGATTTAATCAGTCGGAAGCTCAAGCATCTGTTTTTGTCCTTATTCTGAAACAATTGGTCACTTTCTGATATACTTTTCAAAGTTATCTCATCGGATAAATGTCTACCAACACAAAACACAAAATCTATACATTTTTAATTACTGTGTTGCTAAATCTACTAAATCTACTAAATTTACAATGTTCTTTAAAATATTTGTCGTCTTAATTTCGTTTCAGTGGTTTGCAAAAAAGAAGGCTGGTTAAAATGTGATCTGGAATTGAAATAAAAGTGAAAAAGGATCCGATTTGAGGCCAAAAAGCTGAAACAAACATTGTGTCAAACAAAAGCCGCCATCCGTCACTACAAAGGAACTGTCTGTCACCTGCGGGTCACATAAACACCATCCACTTTGTCCAAGTGTGAATATAAATACAGAAGGCATCCCACCACTACCAGCCAACATGTCAACAAGAGGTCAAGGGCTTTCCCTTCAGAGGAGCTTCCCCCCCCCTCCATCGTCACTGTGCCGGCCACGTGTCAGATCAGCCGTCCGGCCAGCTTTCCATCCCCTCAGCCTGCCAACCAAGCAGCAGCTGTCCGATAATTTGACATGACACGACACAGTCCCCCCCATCCCAAATAATTAGGAATACCCAACAGCAGTCCCACTTTCTCCACACACACACACTTTCAAGGAGCCATTTTAGCACCATTACAGCATGATTGTCATCCAACGCGAGACAATTTGAAGCTGGAGCAGAGAGGAGTTGTGGGCTGAATCACTTTCAAACACATGGCTGTTATTTACAGATCGGCTTTCCACCGCCGCGCAGCCCGAAGGCTTAGAGATGCCTGCTCCACCGTGCCAGGACTCTCTACTGACATCCACACTACACACATGTACATGTGAGCAGGAGAACCTGCACGCTGAATCCAACCGTTAGGCATGGAACCACATCAGCGTTTGCCTCCTTAAAGCATTTCTGCAGCCGAACGCAAAAAAAAAAACGGCTGAGATTCCAACCGTGCTGTTTGCGGTTATGATGATGACCACACTCCTCTCACTTCCAAACAGCGTTTCTCCAGCTTCCAGCTGGCTGGACAGACCTGCCCACTTCACTGGTATATAATTTAAGGTCAAACGTGGAGATGTTATGAAGCAAAGCTGCCAGCCGTCAAGTTCTGTTCAGTGTAAACGGGTTTCTGCTCGGCATGTGGAACATCGGCAGGACTAATATTCCCAAATCTAGACTCTCACAGTTGAGACGCAGTAGTTGGTGTCATGTAATGCTCCGGCATTGCGTTAAAGCCAGTGCATTCAAACCTCTCATTAAAGCCAGGCTTACCATGACTTCCCTATTGCCAAAAGGTTTGTCATGGAGATCTTAGCTTACCATTGATCTGATAGCAGGATTCTCTACCTACCTGCAACACGGATGACACACCATGAAGCTTCTCTCAGGCCTGTTCACACACTTGACTTTCCTGTAGAGTTTTTTAGGGGGGAAACAGATTTGGGAGCTGAACTCCATAACCTGACCTCCACAGTGGAACGCAGTTGGATTTAGTCATATTTGACCTCACAGTTTCTGCAAAGTGTTTAGGCCCGAATTGCCACAAAATAAAATTGTAAATTTCTACAAAACATTCTAAAGTGTTACCAACAGTTTCCCAGGTTTTCTGAATCTCTTTTTCATTTTCAGTCCAATTTTGTACCAAATGACACTCAGAATATTCATTCATTTTCATTCATCTTCTTCCGTTTCATCCCTTTCGGGGTCACGGGGCTGCTGGAGCCTATCCCGGCCACTTGCACTTGCAGGCAGCTGGTTTTGGTGTTTCTTAAAATAAAACATTTAAACTGAGTTTCTCTTTTAAAAGGCCTGCACTTTTATGTATAGTTTTAAACACTAAATGAATAATAAATATTCAGACAAATAAAAAATGACTTAAAACAAAGAGAAAAAGGGGGTCTTAAGTCAGTTGGCTGTAGATGTTTTCACCAAAGTAAAAAGTCACGTGCTGATCTGGAATTTAACCAACAACTCTCTCATTAGAAAATGGTCTAGTCTAACAATCTGCTGCAGTACAAGAAGAACTGTCAGGAAAGTCAGCGCTCTCTTCATTCCTGATGCTGTGAGGATGCAGATCCATAGGAGGCGGGGTTATCCAGAAGCTCGCTTTTTCATTAAGGGTTAACTGGATTAAAAGCAGATCGAGACCCTTACTGAGAGGCGGGGCTTGTAGGAATTTGAGGGGTGAAGAGCCAAAGAGAATGGAGGAAGGAGCAAAAAGAGCCATCCGAAAACAGGAGTGTTTGAGTCCGTCTCTGCTAATGTTTATACCTGTAAATCAGTCTCACTACTATAATTCTATAATTTTTATCACCATCTAATGAGATCACATGGTTGATTTTAATTCTGCATTTTTTTTGCATCATATGATAAGCCAAAGGAATAACAGTTGTAACATTTAAGGTTTTTAACTCCCCCTTCATAAATATTTAACCACTATTCAGCACATTTTATAACAGTTTTGGGCGAAAAGGATTTTCCTTCTTTAATTTATATTTTGCATATATATTTAAACACAGGTGGATGTGCGAGTAGGGCCTGAAAAGTTTTGGATTTGGTTAGAAAGTCATTTCTTTCCCATGCTAAATGTGTTTTCTATTTAGAACACTGACTTCATCTGCAAACTAAAGGTCTGTTTTATTCCCAAACTCATAGTATATTTGTCGAACGGTCTGGATAAGAGGTCGCTCTTTTAACTTTGGGAAAAAAGAAAGAACAGGCGCATATCTTCAACCTAAAACGCAGCTTTTGTAGGGCTTTCTTGCCCGGCGCTGCTCGGCTAAATATTTGCGGCTAAAGAATGAATGGCATCAATGTCAACCTCAGCTAACGTAACACAACAGTTGAGCATGAGCAGGTCACGTCTTCTTCTACGAGCTGCCTCTGGAAACCAACCCTGTTTCACTCATGTCGCATGAATGTTTCCACATGATCCTCTCAAATCTATAGCAGATGGTCATCTGTAAACATACGCAGCATGTAAACAATATCAGGGACCGAGACTCAATAAAAGTGAGCAATTTCAACCGGAATTGACAGAATCAACAACAAGCGCAAGCAGAGATGTTTCCAAATATGATTGCAGGCATTGTCAAAGTCGAAAACGACTCCAGAGAAAGGATTTCTCCCCTCAAACATGATTAACTGCTTCGGATCTGACAAAGAAAATCCCTCTCAGTAACTTCATAAAGACTGATGCCACTAACAACATCTACCGTATCCGCATACCGCAGATAAAACACGGTGCTGGCTGCTCAGAAACAACAACTTTCTATTTGCTGTAATCAGAGAAAAATAAACCTAGAACAAAAAGCAAGTGCAGCTTATGTTTATTTTTATTTGATTTATCAATCCAGACCTGAAGCACCCTTATCTGGTGGTAACAAGAAAATGTGGATTCAGGTTCTGCTGTGGAACAAGAACTATGGTTACAGCTCTACCGCCCCCTACAGACCACAGAAAGAAGTGTTTCCCCACAGATAAGTTGTTATTCTCATTAGAAACCTTGGAGGGTTCAATTTCCTCAAGCACATCATTTGGAACTAAACGGGAATCAGTCAGCGTGTCGCTCCTCATCTCCACTTCCCTCCAGTAAGCCCCTTTCAGAAACTTCCATCAGAAATGAAGGAGAGTTTGGAAAAGAGAAGACAAAAATCTGACATGACAGCGAAACAGACAGAGGGGCCAAAATTAGAACAAGATGAGCTCATTTTCCAATATTAAGGGGGCAGAAGTGGAAATGGGAGACAGGCCGCAACAAGAAAAGGAGGGAAGCATCAGGAAAGACAAAAAAAAGGAAAAGAAATGCATATCAGCAGGATTGAGGGAGCTGTTAGTGGTTTTAGAACCAGATGAGACATTTTGACCAATCTGATTGTTTGTGAAAGAAATCACTGATCAAAAACTCAATTGCTGCCAACCAGCTGCCTGCTGAGTGTCATGCTAATGCAGCCTGACGTCTGGGGGTAAGAGGAGGAGAGGTTTCAGAGCCAGGAGGCGCAGATGGGGGAGCACAGCGCTCGCCCTCCAACTTCAAACATGAGAAAGTGTAAAAACAGACTGCTTTTGCAGCTAAAACAACTAAGAACAGGATTTTTAGAAAGTCCACTAAGTGGCCCTGGGACATTGCAGTTTACTGGACAAGTAACTTCTTACATGACCACAAAAAAAAGAAAGGAATTTCCTTTAGACGCCATAATTTTGTGTAAAAAACATGCATATTCAGGATGTTATTTCCTTAAATAACCATTCTGAACCTCTTCTGATCTATCATAAAAGCGTTCTCAGTTGTCTTTTAATTATGATTATGCCGTTTTTAAGCCAAAAATAAAAAAAACTGGTGTTATTTTCTTGGACATTGTTCTGCAGAGCGGCTGTAGCTCGTTAGAAATTTGTGGGCGG
Organism: Oryzias latipes; assembly: GCF_053564925.1. NCBI lineage: Eukaryota > Metazoa > Chordata > Actinopteri > Beloniformes > Adrianichthyidae > Oryzias > Oryzias latipes. The sequence continues at coordinate 4,287,339 of NC_136250.1, forward strand.
GGACTGTTGGCGCAGAGATCTTCTTATATAAAAACTGCAAACGTTTCTCTCCCTTAGAGCACAAATCAAATTCCACTGATGAGTTAAAGCCATTTTAAAATATAAAATAACATGTTTTATCGCAGGATTTCCATTCAAGGGCAACTGGACTTAAAGGTTCATCTGAATAGTTTCTTCTGTTCATAACTTAAAAAGTTACTCTTCATTTGAGCTACACACTGAACTAATATCCCATAATAGAACAAAACATGTATGACGAAAATACTGAGGGACACAGACCTGATTAAAGGTTTTAAAGTGAAACTCTTTAAATATGGCATCTCGATCCTCCACCTCCATCCATCCTGTAGCCCTGAGCTCCATCATCAGCTGATCCCGGTCTGCAGGGGGGAGCCAGTGGGAATCCGACGACTAAAACAAAAAAATACAAATATTTAATTTACCAACATTTCCTCCTTTCACACAGCTTTTTATGGTTCATATACTTCATGATCCTCCAAGGGTGAATTGTTTTAAGAAGGAACATTTGACATGGATAGACAAGGTGACAAATATCCTAAACTTAGTTGTATTTCAGTGTTCTTTTGTCGTTATTTTGCTGATCATTTTTGCCTGATTTCAATCGTTTTTAGTTTGTCATTTCACTTTGCCTTGGGTTTTACTGGTTTTATTAAGTTGTATAAATTGCCCATGTGTGAAAAGGTGCAAATAAAAGATAAACTTGGAAATCTCTGAACTCTATCATATTGAGAAATAATGCTATTCCCATGGTGTCCAATAGATGTCAATCTTGTACTTCTGAAAAGAAGATATTTTTTCCCGAGGTTTCGAGTCAGCTAATACTTTGTTAAACATTTAAATAATAATCCAGTTCATACGTTTGCGCAACTCAATCAATAAAAAAAAATTATAAATATGCTTTTAATTTCCTAACTGTCACACTTCCGGTTAGAAAAAATAAAAGAAATAAACAAAACGTATTAATTCAGACGTCAAAATTAGTACAGTCGTACAGGTGTCGTACAAAATGGGTTATTTAGGAAAAAAAGTTTAAAAAAAAAAGACAAATCTTAGCTTTGGAATTAAATGTGCGTATTTCCTTATAAGTACTGAGTGTTTTCGCTAACTCTGACTTCGCCGATAAATCGTTCGTTCATTACAAGATTGGGACGCTAATTGTCGGGGTCTCTCATTTCTCGCCTTAACACTCACCATTTTTGACGAGTTGTTCCTGAGGAACGGAAGCTCCTTCAGGCCGTTCAGTCCACGGAGGCGGTTGCAGGGCCAAGAGCTGCCCGTCCGGAGGCTAAACATTAACCCAAACATTAGGAGAGTTTGGTCAGCTGCCCGTTTTCCTAACCTACCTGTTCTGCACGCTGCGTGTCCTCAATGGTCCCCCACTGCCCTGTCACATTCAGGCATAGCTGTTCACTTCACTGCCTGATTAAAATCTTTTTTTTTAAACGGCTGTTTCAGAAGGTTATGTGAAGGAATCCTAGATCATTTATTATTACAAAACTGGTGACAGTTAGGTCACAATAAATATGAATCACATTCCCTGCAAAACTGCATTGTTTACTCATACAGAAATTGAGCACACACACATACAAAAACTTAAAGGAACTTCCTCACTGATTTACTATCTAACAAAACTGATTTTGTAAAACGTGTCAAAAAGTGTTGTACTACTATTCAAAGCTAAATGATATGACTGTTATTTAACATAATGACAACTCCCTCCTTTTGTAATGAAACTATTTCACCCCACGCTCCATGAGTTCTTATTCAGTAGAAATAACAAAGGTTAGTGCAACTGTTGGTAACACTATCGTACAAGGGTTGTTTGTTAGGTTTGGCTTTTTTGTAGATTAGATGAAGCTCTCCTGCAAAAATGAGTGGCTGTACCCTTTGTGATTATTTTCTTATGCACCAATCTCTGAAATACCATTTGTAAATATGTTTAAACAGAAATGGCCAAAACTGTGGGCCAACATAGTCAACGGTCAAAGAGTTTTTAGGCCCAACAATCTACCAATATTTTATTTGAAATTACAACTTCAACATTTTTACTTTGAAACAAATGTTTTAATTTCAATTAAATTACAAATCTCAATAAAACTGTGTTTTCATCCTTAGAGGTTCCTGTCTTCACTCCTGGTGCTCATGCTCTTGTCCCGGTATAAGCCACCGGATGCTGTCCGCTCGCAGTATGGCATACACAGAGAATCCAGTGATGAAGAGGATGGAGAAGACCAGCAGCCAGTCGATGCTCCTCATGGGGACGCTGAGTAGTGGGCCTTCCAGGTCCTCTTCGGTCACATTTCTGTCAGGATTTGCTTCAAACCCTGTGACAACATATTTGAAAACACAGTGAGCTGCAATTCTGTGATCTGAGTAATACATTTTGGTTTAGAAGATATCTCTTTAAAGTCAGCAGCTGACAACAAAATTAACTCAAATAACGTTTATTTCAGAGTGCAAGAACTAAATAACTATACATGACAGGATCAGATAAAGGGAAAAGGTTATTTTAGTCGTTCAAGCAAAAAGTGGTTTGATGAAAAAAATAAATAAATGTTTTGATTTTACAGTTTATCTTTAAAATGTTTTTTGTGATAAAACTAAAAACTAAATTCTGCAACAATACAGAAAACATTAACAGTCATGACTGTCTGAAGATGAGTTAAACTGCAGACATTTCCATCTGTGCTGCACGTCTACCTGTCTGGTTGGTGATGAACGACGTCAGCGTCTCCAGAGTTCTGTCGGTGTGGTTGAAGCGAGCCATGGGTTTGGCGCCCTGAAATAGCAAGATGTTGGGAACCGCCACTGTTCCAAATCTTGTGGAGAGGCTGGTGATGAGAAGGCAAACCACATGGACAATGAACACGGGTTCTATGTTTAACTGTTTTCTGATTCATTGCAATTTGATGCAAATAGAGAAACATTCAAATATTGAACACACTGTATCACATAAAAAAGCTACATGAAAAAAGCAACAAAACTATATAGCTAGGTAAAATAATTTAATCTTATTAAGCCTCTAATGCTTCAGCTTCATCATCTCAGTGCTTTTATTAAACCTTCTCTGTGGATGTTGTTGGCTTTAAAGTCATTTATGTTGTTTTTCTTTGTTCAAACATTTATAATTTCAATATTTCTTGTGACTTTAGGATCAAGATACCATTCATCACACCATCGTGTTGAACATAATCACATCTAATTTTGGTAAAAAATGCATCCAGTAGGTTGGTTTAGCTTAAAAAAATCTTAACATAGTCAATAAAGGAACATAAATCACCTGCTGTGCTGTGATGCATCTAAAGCCAGGAAATGAATACCGGGAAAAGCTCGAGGAAGAGCATTGAAATGAGGAGCCAAGTTGGCAGAGAACTGGCACCAGGCTGTGTAGAACAGCACCACAGAGCACTCTGTGCTGTTAGCATTAAGGAACTCCATCAGGTCCTGAAAAAGTGAAGAAGAGCCAGAGGCGAGGAACAAATAAAACCTCTTTATCAACTCTATTAAATAAATAAACATGTTGATGAATTAAAGTGCCAAACAACTGTTCTAAGCCCATTTATGAACGGCCCTCCGAACATCGTCATCATCATCATGGATACCTGTGATGCGTTGAGGACCTGCACTGTGAAAGTCTGCAGTCCTGTCATGTTCCTCTTATCACAGTTCACTTTGTACGTCTTGGCAGCCTCTGTGGTGTTGTGCTCCTCGACTGGTGTAATATCTGAATGAACCATTTCAAGAGTGACCTGGAAGCAGACATCCAATCTCCAGTCATTCAGTGTTGATGTTTGAGTTTCAGCCATTTAAATCATGGCCAGTGCATAGATTCAAAACTGTACATTACACAGACGTAAAAACAAAAATTCAAAGCCAATTTTTGAATTTACTGGTTGGGCAGTTGATTTACAGACAAAAGTGAAACGATATAAAAGTGCTCCTGGAACATTTTTGGACATTTACCTGCTGCGACAATGGCTCCTCTTCCTCCTCCAGAGACAGTGAACCAGTCGTCAGGTCCGGGGAACCGCACTGATCCCTCCCCTCATCACAGGGAGGGGAGAAGGCAGTCTGGAAGTCTTTTACATTCTTGGGATATAACGATTCAATATCAGATGGATCAATCGGTGTATCAGTGCCCAGCACAGCATCCGCAATCTCAGCCGTCTTGAACTGCCTCTTCAGGACAGACTTCAGGTCATCCGACTCCACAAACTTGGGACTGTTCTCTGAGTCCGACACTCCATCTGGAAAAATGAGCTCCGGTGATTCCTGATTGTCTAAGTCATACAGAAAAATGTTAATTAATCCTAAATACAACAGATATTTAAATCAAACTTCTTGCATCCCAAACTAACCATTCAAATATATGAATTTAGACTAGAACCAAAAAATTGAATCATTTTAATATTTACAAATGGTTAAACAATTGTGAAATAGGAAAAAATAGGTATTATTAGTGTTAAAAAACAACATAAACACAAACAATGTAGTAAAAGAGACAGGATTTTATTTGGTCAAGTATTTATCATCTTTGATAGTAATAAGGATCAAAGCAAAAACCTTAATGGAACACCCGTTTGTTTAAAATGGCGCAATTTAGTAAATCGTAAATTATTTACGAAAACTTTCTGTCAGATTTGGCAGATATTAAACGACTTTTTGTCACTCCTTACAATTGAAGCCATTTAAAAAAATGAATAGATATTTTAATATATTACAATAAACAGGAAAAAAAAACTGAAAAACGATTTCCAAACACAAACTTCTCACTATTCTAATTCTGTCCTTTGCTATCATCAGTCAGTACCTCGGTGGCGGATTTTCGGTTCCTTACCTTCTGCTTTTACCGACGAAAACTTGAACACAACAGCACTGAGTATAATAAATAATAGTACAAACGTTAAATGAAAATTCCTTGAAATTCCCACCATGTTTATTACTTTAAAAAATAAAAAAGATAAGAGACGGCGTCAGGGCATCCTTAACGATTGGTAGGAACGAATAATCATTAGGAGCACGGACGAAAATATGCGACACACCATCAAAGTTATTTCCGGTGAAACTTTTTTTCTTCAAACTTTATTGAATGTGTCAATTCAATTCACAACGATGCAACACAGCAACAAGGAAGGAACAAGCCAGGGGGTTATTATTACATTTTACACAAACACATTGAAACTGACGCACAGATCAAATGTTTTAATGGATTTCCGGTTAAACTAAACAAAAAAGAAGTACACAGCATCACGGTGCAGAGTAAAAGAAATACCTTCAAAATAATCCATTCTGTTTTGGTAAAATTATGGGAAAACATGTTCTTTTTGGTGAAACGTTACAAAACAACATGTTTAATTTAGTTGTTCTTAATGTTTTGTTATTATTGGGTAATTATACTAAAACAAAAACACGGGGAAAAATTGCTAATTTTGATAAACAAATTTCCATATTAAATATATAAAGTGGTTTGTATTTAGAAATTTTAGCTTTAAAATAAAGGTGAATTCTTCATAAGAGTAAACTTTCAAAAAGCAAACCATTTTTTAATATATTTCATTCGGATATTTAACTATGGTCCTATTTTCATTGATTGGAAATCATGAAAAATAAAAAAGCAAGAACATTTCTTACCTAAATTTAGGACAATAGTTTTATGAAAAGTCTTTGTATTTATATGTGTTTTGATTTTTTTTATGTGTCTTTATTTTTGCCACCTTCTTTTGTTCAATAACGTGGCCAATAGGTTTTGCCCTGATTGGTATATATGTGCATATGTTTTGTATTCTGACATTTGTCAGAAGTTTTCAATTAAAACAAAAATATAATGAACAAATTAAATACTTAAAGTTCGAAGTGTTCAGGTGTAAATTAAATATTGTTTTTTATCTATAACCCATACGGTTTTTTTTTCTAGCTCTTATTTTATTTTTCCCTTCATATTTGGGTATGATGTTTGGGTATCATGTGTTCAAAATTTAAAAATTTACTTAGTTTGCAGTTTTTTGTTTTTTGTTTTCTTAAAGTTTAGAAGGTATTCACAGTAGATCGTTCAGTATAAAATCGCCATATTTCGTTTAAACAGACAGAATCTGAAGGCATTCATCATAGAGTTTCTGAATGTTGACTGTTCTGTAGCTTCTTTTTCATTCTAGGACCAGAGTGGAACAGTATACAAAGGAATTGGTGTTCTACAGGCTCTCTAAAAAAATGTAAATGTTATTTGAATGTTCTCTACAGCATGTACCGTGTGCAAATTGGGTCTTCATCATTTGCCATCATTAGTAGTAAAGTGTCCCTGTCTTTGTTACCTTTAACTGACAGGTAAAAATATGGACCCCTGTTGATCTATGAATAAATTATTTTTTAAATCAAATTCTCTTTCATTTACAAAATTGTAGTTACAATACAAGTTTCCTCAAAATACAACATCATACCTTTTTATTTGGTCTAAGGTTTATCCATTAAATATTGTTGTTTTGTTCCTTACGTAGTTATTTAGACACATCATTTCGTAACATTTCTTCATATATAAATAAAGTATTTAAGTAACATGTATTTTTAACTAAATAAAAGTGTAATTCACTGCAGAGATCTTGAAAAAAACAATAATATAGAAATGACACCAGAGAAAACGACAATAGATTATAAAAGTACAGATAAGTGACTGCAGCTGAGGGCTAACTGTTTGCAGAGAATTCTGCGACCGACATCTTGTTCTTACAAAACAAAAATACCATAAAATAGTTGATACTGTAAGGTGTAAAATTTTTGGTGGCTACAGAAAGACCTTGACTTGAGTTTTCTTTCTTTGTTTTTTTTATAGAAACTAACTGTTATGTATTGCTGCTGCTCCTTTGCTGCTTTGCTGCATCACCTGTCATTCTGCTCACCTGGCAGGTGTGGCCAATGATCTTGATCAGCACCTGCCAGGTATTTAAGTCATAGGAGGCCACAACCAAAGGAGAAGCATGCAGAGAGCAGAGCAGGGGCCTGTTTCAGAAAGGAGGTTAAGTGTAAACTGAGTGCGTTAACCCTGAAATCAGGGAAACCCTGGGTTTTCCCGTTTCAGAATGGGAGGTTTGTTAAACCAGAGAAAGCAGAGTAAGTCAAACCCGTTTCTGAAAGAGAGGTAACTTATACTCGGAGTCAGTGTCCATGGTTACTTATGCTGTGAACCTAACCTGGTCGGGAGCAGGTTTTATTCTCTAAACTCAAGGTTTCTGCCAGTCCCCTCCCCTTTTTAAAGACGAAGCGGTATTTTCCGCTTTAACCTTCATTGCCCACATTTCCGTCACACAGAGACGAGTGACAAGAATGGCTTGTCCTTTTTTGGAGGACCCAATAGACGAGGAGGCTGCATTCATTCATAGAGAATTATATTTACCTCGTACGAGGATTTTGAGACCTAGACTCGATTTTTTTGACATTTCCCCATACGTTTTAGTTTGAGCGTTACCGTTTTTCGTTGCAGTCAATTACATATATACAATGAAAACAACATTAGATATGTATTGCTATGTAGATGTTTCATATGTAAAATATTGTCAACAAAGCCTACATCCATGACATGCTCATATTTGACCTGATTGAATTATGTTTTTATACTTCATTTTAGCTGCTGCCATGTTCTTTTAATTCCTGCAGGATTGCATCTACATGAAAATGAAATTAGGGACATTGGATTAGATTAATGTAACAATTACTTTTGGGAAACACAATTTGCTAGTACTGCTTACTTTCTTAATCCCATATAAACCTATACCACTTGATCAATACAAGGGTAGACAAAAGTTCACTTTTAAAAACACAATTCTGTAGCAGCCCATGCAGTGTATCATATTCATGCATTTATTACTGCAGTTACGGTAGTGGGACTGTAGGGGGCATGTGTTCTGCTGTGCAAGATTTACAATAAAGAGACATGTGGAGTGAACAGACGTGTGTGTCTGAGCGCCATAATTACATTCACATCTACCGACACCGAACCCTGTGAGGCCGGCTACAATTGCATGTATTAATATTAAACTGACCAAAGTTTGCAAGAGGGGAAGGTTAACAAAAAAGTCCTCTAAACCAGTGTTTTTCAACCAGTGTGGCCGTGGGAGATGGTCAAGTGTGCCGTGGAGAAATTGCCCTGATTCACTGATCTAAAAACATTTTCCATCTCCAGGATTTCAGCTCTGTGTTCATCCAAACAGGCCCTGATAAAACACTGAGTAGTTAGGAGTATAAAAGATCTTAAAATTACTTTTTCTTTGTGTTTATTTAATTCTATTAAAGACATTTTGATAAGAATGACGGTACCGCGATTTAGCTGCAGCTATAACTGTGTAAGGAAAAGTCCCGCCCCTTTAACTGTCTCCGCCAATCATTCTTGAAGGCTTAATCACATGTCATTGGTCTGACCTATCAGAAGTGGTTAAAGTCTTCACTTCCTTGTTCTTAATTCTGCTGATAAAGTCGCTCAGTTCTAACAAAAATACCAGCTAGAGCTCGTCTTTAGCTGGTGGTTCATCTCTTAGAAAAAAACAGCCGCAACTTCCTGCTTTTTCTGCCACAATTATCACAAAAATCCACGTGAGATTGCACGGGGGGGGGGGGGGGGTCGATCAATACAGACCATGAATCTCTGCTTTTTTTTTTTTTTGGGGATGCTGGTGTGCCGCGGGATTTTTGTCAGGGTGAAAGTGTGCCGTGGCTCAAAAAAGGTTGAAAAACACTGCTCTAAACATTACCGACGTTAAATGCATTTTCCCCCAGATTGGTTCTGTACACTATGCAGCATTTCATGCAATTACACCAGGAATAACACTTCAAAAGTACACCTAAATATCACCATTTTTTATTTCACACCTTACGCTATTTAAAAAGTTATTACAGCCAATATTTTATAACAATGATTTAAATGCAAACTTGCGCATTAACTTGAGCAGCTATGTTTTCCCACGCTCACTGTCTCTGTTTTGCAGATGCAGCGGTGTTGCTTTTCTTCTGGAATCTGTGCTCATATTCACTGTAACTCTGCAGCAGCACGTCAAGTTCAGCTGGCGAAAAATACGCAGACCTCTTTTTTTCCACGATTGCCATGGTGAGTCGTGATACCTGCGCTCCATTGATAATGGCTTCTTATACTTATACTGCTGGGTTTTGTTATTTTAGTTTGGGGTTGGACCTTGGTAGTCCTAGTTTATTCACTTTCCCACCAGAGACAACAACACACTGGATCAAGTCTACTGCAATATCCCAGGTGCATACAAGGCTGCAGCAGCTCCTCACCTGGGCATATCAGATCACATCTCTGTGGAGCTAACCCCCACATACAGACCTCTGATCTGCAGGACCAAACCAACCATCAAAACAGTTCAGGTATGGACCGAAGAGGCTTCTTCTGCATTACAGGACTGTTTTGAACTCACTGACTGGGAGGTGTTTAAAGATGGCTCAGACCTGGAGGCCTACACAACATCCGTCCTGAGCTATGTGCAGTTCTGCACCAATGCTGTTCTGCCCACAAAGTCCATCAAAGTGTACCCAAACCAGAAACCATGGTTTGATGGAACAGTGCGGTCTTTGCTCAAAGCTCGGGATGCAGCCTACAGGTCAGGTGACAGGCTGGCCTACAGCAGAGCCCGGACAGAGCTGAGGAGGGGCATCAACCAGGCCAAACGCAGACACAGACAACGGGTGGAACAGCACTTTGCTAATAACAACCCGCGGGAGATGTGGAGAGGCATCAGAACCATCACAGACCACGGGAGCAGCATGCAGCAGACCACTCGTGACTGCCTGACACTCTAAACACCTTCTTTGCACGCTTCGACACGCCCGGCAACAGCAGAGACTCTGGTCCTCTATTACATATGGAGGAACAGTCCCAGCCTCTCGTCCTGCAGCTACATCAGGTGAGCTCCACTCTGAGGAGGATCGACACCAGAAAGCCGCAGGACCAGATAAGGTGTCAGGTCGGGTTCTGAAGCTGTGTGCACATCAGCTGGCTGGAGTTTTTCTGGACATCTTCAATTAGTCCCCGCAGCTCACCTCAGTTCCCGTGTGTCTCAAGTCCTCCATCATCGTGCCGGTGCCAAAAAAATCATCTGTCTCGTGCCTCAATGATTACCGGCCGGTCGCTCTGACACCGGTGATCATGAAGTGCTTTGAGAGGATCATCCTGAACCACATCAAGGACATCATCCCTGCTACTCTGGACAGTCACCAGTTCGCTTACAGGGAGAACCGATCGACAGAGGACGCAGTCTCACTAGCCCTGCATGCTACCCTGTCCCACCTGGAGCATCCTGACACCTATGTCAGGATGTTATTTGTGGACTTCAGTTCAGCCTTCAACACGGTGATCCCGGATAAGCTGACACTGAAGCTCCACAACCTGGGTCTGCCTGCCTCCCTGTGTCTTTGGATCAAAGACTTTCTCACCAACAGGCCCCAAGTGGTGAGAATCAGGGACTCAACATCATCCACTCTGATCCTGAGCACAGGAACACCACAGGGGTCTGTCCTCAGCCCCGCCCTCTTCACTCTGTTCACCCACGACTGCTCCGCTATTCATCCCACAAACCTGGCTTTAAAGTTCGACGACGACACCACCGTAGTGGGTCTCATATCCAACAATGATGAGACTCACTACAGAGAGGAAGTTCAGCACCTGACAGGATGGTGTGCTGACAACAACCTCATCCTGAACACCTCCAAGACCAAAAAGATCGTTGTGGATTTTAGAAGGACTAGAAAGGTGGCACACACCCCCCTCCTCATTAACGGGGAAGAGGTGGAGCGGGTGGACCACATCAAGTTCCTGGGGATCCACATCACATCTGACCTCACCTGGTCGCTGCACACATCCCACCTGGTGAAGAAGGCTCAGCAGAGACTCTTCTTTCTCAGGAAGCCTAAAAGGACTGGAATTTCATCTCAACTTCTGGGGAACTACTACAGAGCCACCATTGAGAGCATCCTCTGTCTGAGTGCTACGGTGTGGTACGGGAGCTGCACCGCTCAAGACAGGACTTGGCCCGGGTGGTGAAAACCGCACAGGAGATTGTGGGAGGACCTCTCCCACAACTCGACTCAGTGTACGACAGCCGGGTCCGACGGAAGGCTGGTCGTATAGCTGCAGACCCCACCCACCCAGGACATCAACTGTTTGTACAGTTGTAAGAGATACAGGAGCATCAGAACCCACACGAACAGACTGAGGAACAGCTTCTTCCCAAGAGCAGTGAGGTCCATCCACCCCCCACCCCCCCCCCACCCAACATAACCCACCAACCCCTGTCAGAACACAGCTGACAATGCTCTAACTGTACTTTAAAACTATGTACGCAATATTCATGCCGTGTGTGCAATATTTATTTTACATGTGGAATACACACTCATATGTGCAATATTCACCCCACTCAACTGTACAGTATTTGTCTTATGTAGCTGCTTATCCTTTATTTTATTTTATTCTATCTTTTTATATTGTTGGAAGAGAGTTGCTGGAAAAAATTTCATTGTGCACTGCAGAATGATAATAAAAGATTCTGATTCTTATTTGTGGTCTCTGTTTATTTACTTTCAATAGTTAGATTTTGTTAGGCAGCGTTAGCAGGGAGCTGCTGACTCCGACGGTCAATGTGGCTGGGTCAGTTGTCTCCCTGAATTATTTTATGTTTGGCCAAGGCTCCAATCCCGCTGTTTTGTCTTTTGTTGGGACCAGCACAGTAATTATTTATTTCTTTTTGTTTTACAGGACACAGGTTATTTCTCCCACTTAATAAACCGTGTTCCTAAACTTATTTGGTGTCCATAATGTTTTGGCCCCTTCATGATTTTCCCCTAGACTGGGACAAGTTTTCCTGTCGGGCCGTAACACCAACTTTAATTGTTCTACACTTTATCCTTTTTTCATGTTTTATAGTTTTTATCTTTTTCTTTAAAGTGTAACACTTCACTAATTGGCAGATTTCTTGAAGTTCCAAATTAATACAAGTAGAAATCTCTACAGTACATATGTTTTCAAAGTTTTGAAGCCCACAATAACCCTGTTTTAAGGTCCTTGCTGGGCTGTGACTGGAGATAAACCTGTGACCTCTGCTTCCTGTTCACAGTCCAATCAATTCCCTTGCTCCCTGCATCACAGATTACTTAAATATGCAGGTAAAACTGCAGCATTCATGCACTGCAAAGCAGTGACGTGAGGGAGGAGCTTTTATCTAGAAACAGAAAGTGGAATTTAGCATTTCCTTTAGAACATAGGCATGGCGCAGCACGTTGTTCTGGATAAAGAAAAACTGATCTGTTCGATCTGTTTGGATCTGCAGAAGGATCCGGTCACTATTCCTTGTGGACACAGTTACTGTCTGGAATGTATTCAGAACTTCTGGATTGGAGAGGAACCAAAAGCTCCCAGCTGCCCTCAGTGCAGACAAAGCTTCACTTCAAGGCCTGTCCTGGTGAGAAACACTATTTTAGCAGAGTTGGTGGAGGACGCAAGAAAAGCAGAGCTCCAACCGACTTCATCTGAGCGTTCTGGAACTGGACCAGAACATGTTGACTGTGATTTCTGTGAAGGAAAGAAGCTGAAAGCTGCCATGTCTTGTCTGACCTGTATGGTTTCTTACTGTGAGCAGCACCTCCAGCTCCATTTCCGTGTTGCTGCATTAAAGAAACACAAGCTGGTCAAAGCTACTCTAAAGCTTGAGGGGAACATCTGCATTCGTCACGAGGAAGTTATCAAGATTTTCTGCCGCACTGATCAGAAGTGTATTTGTAGTCTCTGCTCCATGGATGAACACAAAGGTCATGACATGGTGTCTGCTGCAGCAGAAAGGGCTGAAAGACAGACAAAGCTGGGACTGGATCAACAAAAAGTCCAACAGAGAATCCTCAACTTGGAAGAAGATTTAGAAGTGCTTCAGCAGGCGGTGGAGGCCATCAATCTGTCTGCTGAGAAAACTATCAAAGAAAGTCAGAACCTCTTCAAAGGTTTGATCTGTCTCTTGGAGCAAAAATGCTCAGAAGTGGAGCAGAAGGTCACATCCTATCAGATGGAGGAAGTGAGGAAAGTGGAAGAACTCCAGGAGAAGATGCAGCATGAGATCACCAAACTGAAGAAAACAGAGGCTGAGCTGGACCAGCTCTCATCTACAGAAGATCATCTCCATTTTCTCAACAACTACTCCTCCCTGTCAGATCTGAGTATCTGTACAGACTTACCTAGGTCTGGACTTGCTCAAGAATTTGTTGATGATGCTCTCAAAGCTGCGTCTGAGACCAGAGAGAAGCTGGAGAAAACTTTCAGAGACCAGAAGACAAAGATTTTAGACACAATAATTCATGAAGTCCTCTCTGGATCTTAAATCTTCTTCAGACAGAAAAACATCTGACACCCGTATGATTTAGGTGCTGAAATATTCATGGATGTTAATGGCAAATTTAATGAAAACAGGAAAACTTTTCTTTTGGGTTCAAACTTTCAATAATTGAACAAATGAGGGAAAAAACATTGTGTTGGACTTTCTTTGTTATATTAACTGTGAATTCAAAAAAACCATTTAAAAAAAAAGGTACAATGTCTCCTTGACTTCACAATCTTAATACATAATAAGTCGATATCAGTGATATCCCGTGTGACATAGGAGTTTAGCCTTCTTGTTTCCATTCCGTTACAGCTCAGTTTGTTCACAGTTATAGGTTGACTGTTTCATGCGAGGAACAAAAGACTCACACAACAGGTTTGAATTTGTGCATTAATCTGCAATGTTTCCGACCTTCCTGGTGCCCAGATGACAAATGGAACAAGGCGTTCACTTCCTGTTAATGAGGGTTGAGCATTGGGAAGCAGAGGGTTTGGTTTTGTCTTATTACCTTTTGGTTTAATGATTTGAGTCGTTTCTCATTTTATGTCTGTTGGTTTTTGATTACAGGAGTTTAAATGTATAGTTTTCAAGAAACGCATAACTTTTGTTGTGTCTGTTTTGTTTGGTTAAAGTGGCTGTTTTCCTGGGCGGGGCCAGACTGTCAATTTGACGCTCATAAAAGGTGGCGGATCTGAGTGTGATAGAAGCTGAAGGGGAAGGAGAAAATGTGAAATGTGATTTTGTTAAAGGAAGAACTGCATTGTTCCTGAACATTTTTTACATCTGCTTTCTGTAAACCAGGCTGCTCTGGTCTCACTACATTATGACATCCAGAAACAGTACATCTGTTGTGTTTTAACCCTTGTGCTATCTTAGATGACCCCACCCTTACTTTGACGTGTTCTCCCTACCATGACAAAGGGGGATAAATGTGGAAAGATTTCATGTAATCCATGGACACCAGTGAAGATCACAAACCATTGAAGAAAAAAGGTTCAGAGCACTGTCTAGTGGGTCTAGATGACCCAACTCCCAACGTTGGTGCCTAGGATAGCACAAGGGTTACATCCCTTTTTTACACAATGCCACATAATTTGGCCCATAATTTCCTTAATTACAGATTTTTTTGATATTTCAAAATATTATAACCAGAAATTTCAACAAGACAGAAGTGCACAAAATAAATTCGTTTGGACTCTGACTCATTTCTCCCAGTTTTTGTAGTTCTGGTTTCAACATTAAAAATTTGTCAGAAATTACACATTTTAGTATTTTGCATGTGGATTATTTGAAATATGAGTGGTGGGATGTAAAATATCCTCAAATTCTGGAATGACCCTTGAAGTCTCCCTCGGATGCAAATCATGTTTTTTGAGTTTTTTACATGTATGTCTGGCACTTTACTTATAAAAGAGAACAAATGTAATAAAAACTCATTTCAGTTTTGCATTTCTGAGTATTTCTTCTTTTAAATCGCTCTCAAACTGATGCAAAGATGCTCTGTTTGAGTTAATCTATGGGAATTTTTGACCATTCTTCCAAAAGTGCATTGATGAGGTCACACACTGATGTTGGTCCAGAAGGCCGGGCTCCCAGTCTTTGCTCTAATTCATCCCAAAGGTGTTCTTTTGAGTTCAGGTCAGGACTCTGCGCAGCTTAGTCAAGTTCATCCACACCTGACTGTGTCATTCATGTTTTTATGGACCTATAAGGTCACCATAGTTCCTCCTCCACCAAATTTCACACTTGGAACAATGCAGTCAGTAATTTAACGTTTCCACTGTTCTAGAGCCCATTATTGTCAGGAGAGAACACAGGAATGGACTGGACTGGACTGGACTCAGATGCAGAGTTTTAAGAGTTTTTAATCTCTGAGGGAAGCTATAGCTATGTCACATGAATCAACCAAACAAACTGGCAGAGGACAGAGGGAGACTCAGACTATTTAAGACATGAGGAAGGGAAACACAGGTGGAAACAATCAGGGAAGATTAAACAGTCACACCTGTAAGGAACAGACAAGGGCAGGAAGTAACAAGGCCCGAAACAAGAGGAGAGTTAGTGTTTCAAAACAAAACAGGAAGTGCAACACCAGACAACAAAGGTGACAGACACAGACCAAAAGTGCACAACTTAGGACATGAGATAAGACTGACGAGACATGATAGTACACCCCCCCCCCCCCCCCCCCCCCCAAGGGCCGACACCAGACGGTCTACGGGACTCTAAGAAGTCAGACAGGAGTGATTGGTCCACAATGAACCATTCAGGAGCCCACTGCTGCTCTTCCGTACCATAACCCCCCCAGTCCACCAGGACCGTGACCCCTGTTCCGGACGGACAGGATCTTCCACACTGTATAAACCGGACCATCCCCCACCATTCTGGGTGGAGGAGGGGGCACCGAGGGAGAAACCAGGGGACTGTCCACCACCGCCTTCTCTTGCTGACATGGAAGGTGGGATGCACCCGGAGGGATCGAAGCGGACGAAGGCAGACCGCAGCTGAGTTGATGACCTTGGAAACCGGAAATGGACCCACAAACTGTGGAGCCAGTTTCCTATAAGGAACGTGCAGGTTAAGATCCCTGGCTGCGAGCCAGAGCTTCCGCCCTCATCGATAGACGGGAGCGCAATGCTTCCTGCGATCTGCAGCCTTCTTGACTCCATCCTGTTGGCGGACAAAGACCTGTCGGGCGGCTGCCCAGATGTGACAACAGCGGCGAACCAGGCGTGGGCCGACAGAACAGATATCTCTGGCTCCAAATCCGCAAATAGGAGAGGTTCATATCCGAAAACACACTTAAACGGTGAGAAGCCCGTGGCCGAGGTAGGCAAGGTGTTGCGGGCGTACTCCACCCAGACCAGGAGCCTGCTCCATGTTGAGGGGTTCAGGGAGTCCAAACACCGGAGACCGGTTTCCAGTTGTTCATTGAGGCATTCAGTCGGACCATTGGATTCAGGATGATACCCAGAGGTCAGTCTGACCGTAGCGCCAATGAGCCGGCAGAACTCCTTCCAAAACCGGGACACGAACTGAGGCCCTCGGTCAGAAACAATGTCTTAAGGGTTAGCCATGGTGTCTAAATATTTGGTTCATCGTTATTTCAGCAGTAGCCATGGCCGATGGCAGTCTAGGCAGGGCAATGAACCTGACCATCTTTGAAAACCTGTCTACGACAGTTAAAACAGTGTTGTGACCTCGTGAGACCGGGAGACCCGTGACGAAGTCCATGGAGATGTCAGCCCAAGTGCTGGAGGGGATGGGAAGCGGCTGAAGCAGTCCCATGCGGATTATGGAGGATGTCTTGTTCCTGGCACAGACTGAACATGCAGAAATGTACTCCCGGACCTCCAGCTCCATTCTTGGCCACCAGAACCTCCGGGAGATGGCAACTGCACCCCACTGTTAGCCTGCTTAACCTCAGTTTCTATTTGCCAAGTCACCTGCTTCAACCACACAGGTCAGTGGAAGGATGGCCTCTGGTTCTTTGGCAACAGGCTCGGTGTCATATAGATGAGGCAGGGCATCCGGCTTGATTTTCTTGGACCCCGGCCTGTAAGAAAGAGTGAAAGAGAATCCATTAAAAAAAATTTTCCACCTGGCCTGCCGAGACTTACGTCCCTTTTGCATTTCGGAATTACTTCAGATTTTAGTGTCCGTCCAGACAATGAAAGGGTGTTCCGCCCCTTCCAGCCAGTGCTGCCACCACCCGTTTAGCGCCACCGTGACTGCCGGCAACTCCCGGTTGCCGACATCGTAGTTGCGCTCTGCCTTGGACAATCACCTGGACAGGAACGCACAGGGGTGCATCTTCCCATCTAGCTCGGACCACTGGGAGAGGACCGCCTCAATCCCTTCATTGGAGGCATCCACCTCCACTACAAACTGACGGCAAGGGTCAGGCAGGGTGAGCAGAGGAGCATATGAGAAGTTTCAGAGTCTTGAGGATGGCCTCTGCCTTTGATGTCCACTGGAAATTCACACAAAGAGACGTGAGAGCATGGATGAAGCATCTATAGAAGTTTGCAAACCCCAGAAACTGCTGAAGTTTCTTGCGACTCACTGGTGTCTGCCAGTCTGTCACAGCGCTGACTTTGGCAGAGTCCATCTCAACCTTCCCTGCTGACACCGCAAATCCCAAAAAGGAGATGGTCTAGACATGAAACTCACTTTTTTCCACTTTCACGTACAGATTGTTCTCCAGGAGACGCTAAAGGACCGCGGTAACATAAGATTTATGAGAGTCCAAGTCAGGGGAATAAATGGGGATGTAATCCAGGTAGACATACACAAAATGATCCAGGAAGTCTCAGAGAGCGTCATTAATAATGGCCTTAAATAGATTAATACATACATTTCGTTGGTGAGACGAAAGGGCATGTGAAGAAGGAAGCTTCAGCCAGGCCTGCACTGCCAATCTCCAGATCCAGCCAGGCCTGCACTGCCAATCTCCAGCTCTAGCCAGGCCTACACTGCCAATCTCCAGCTCTAGCCAGGCCTAGACTGCCAATCTCCACGTCCAGCCAGGCCTGCACTGCCAATCTCCAGCTCTAGCCAGGCCTGCACTGCCAATCTCCAGCTCTAGCCAGGCCTACACTGCCAATCTCCAGCTCTAGCTAGGCCTACACTGCCAATCTCCAGCTCTAGCCAGGCCTACACTGCCAATCTCCAGATCCAGCCAGGCCTGCACTGCCAATCTCCAGCTCTAGCCAGGCCTACACTGCCAATTTCCAGCTCTAGCTAGGCCTACACTGCCAATCTCCACGTCCAGCCAGGCCTGCACTGCCAATCTCCAGATCCAGCCAGGCCTGCACTGCCAATCTCCAGCTCTAGCCAGGCCTACACTGCCAATCTCCAGCTCTAGCCAGGCCTAGACTGCCAATCTCCACGTCCAGCCAGGCCTGCACTGCCAATCTCCAGCTCTAGCCAGGCCTGCACTGCCAATCTCCAGCTCTAGCCAGGCCTACACTGCCAATCTCCAGCTCTAGCTAGGCCTACACTGCCAATCTCCAGCTCTAGCCAGGCCTGCACTGCCAATCTCCAGATCCAGCCAGGCCTGCACTGCCAATCTCCAGCTCTAGCCAGGCCTACACTGCCAATTTCCAGCTCTAGCTAGGCCTACACTGCCAATCTCCACGTCCAGCCAGGCCTGCACTGCCAATCTCCAGCTCTAGCCAGGCCTGCACTGCCAATCTCCAGCTCTAGCCAGGCCTGCACTGCCAATCTCCAGTTCTAGCCAGGCCTAGACTGCCAATCTCCACGTCCAGCCAGGCCTGCACTGCCAATCTCCAGCTCTAGCCAGGCCTGCACTGCCAATCTCCAGCTCTAGCCAGGCCTACACTGCCAATCTCCAGCTCTAGCCAGGCCTACACTGCCAATCTCCAGATCCACCCAGGCCTGCACTGCCAATCTCCAGCTCTAGCCAGGCCTACACTGCCAATTTCCAGCTCTAGCCAGGCCTAGACTGCCAATCTCCACGTCCAGCCAGGCCTGCACTGCCAATCTCCAGCTCTAGCCTGGCCTGCACTGCCAATCTCCAGCTCTAGCCAGGCCTGCACTGCCAATCTCCAGTTCTAGCCAGGCCTAGACTGCCAATCTCCACGTCCAGCCAGGCCTGCACTGCCAATCTCCAGCTCTAGCCAGGCCTACACTGCCAATCTCCAGCTCTAGCCAGGCCTACACTGCCAATATCCAGCTCTAGCCAGGCCTACACTGCCAATCTCCAGATCCAGCCAGGCCTGCACTGCCAATCTCCAGCTCTAGCCAGGCCTACACTGCCAATTTCCAGCTCTAGCCAGGCCTAGACTGCCAATCTCCAAGTCCAGCCAGACCTGCACTGCCAATCTCCAGCTCTAGCCAGGCCTGCACTGCCAATCTCCAGCTCTAGCCAGGCCTGCACTGCCAATCTCCAGCTCTAGCCAGGCCTACACTGCCAATCTCCAGCTTTAGCCAGGCCTGCACTGCCAATCTCCAGCTCTAGCCAGGCCTACACTGCCAATCTCCACGTCCAGCCAGGCTTACACTGCCAATCTCAACGTCCAGCCAGGCTTACACTGCCAATCTCCACGTCCAGCCAGGCTTACACTGCCAATCTCCAAGTCAAGCCAGGCCTGCACTGCCAATCTCCAAGTCAAGCCAGGCTTACACTGCCAATCTCCAGCTCTAGCCAGGCCTACACTGCCAATCTCCACGTCCAGCCAGGCTTACACTGCCAATCTCCAAGTCAAGCCAGGCCTACACTGCCAATCTCCACGTCCAGCCAGGCTTACACTGCCAATCTCCAAGTCAAGCCAGGCTTACACTGCCAATCTCCAAGTCAAGCCAGGCTTACACTGCCAATCTCCAGCTCTAGCCAGGCCTACACTGCCAATCTCCAGCTCCAGCCAGGCCTACACTGCCAATCTCCACGTCCAGCCAGGCTTACACTGCCAATCTCCACGTCCAGCCAGGCTTACACTGCCAATCTCCAGCTCCAGCTCGGCCTGCAATGCTTACCTCCAGCTGCAGTCTGACCTTTGAAGCATCAACAGTCATGTCCAAGTCCATCCCTAAACAGTTGGAGCTTTTAGTCTTGAATGTGAATTTAGCCAAATCCCTGTCCATAACAGTAGTGGGTTGCTATTGGCCCCCGTCTGCCACCAAGGAGGCACTATCATCTTTAAAAGATCTTCTCTCCAGAATAGATTATGGTGAACTTTTAATGGTCGAAGATCTCGACTGGGACTGGTCAAGTACGGCTTCTGAAAAATGTAAATCCTTCTGTGACTCTATAAATCTTAGCCAGTTGATTAATCAGCCAACTAGGCCAAATGCCAAATGACCTGAAAAGTCTACTTTGATTGATTTAATTCTAACAAATTCTCCACACAAATTTTCATCTGCGGGTGTTTTCTGTAATGATTTGAGTGATCATTGTGTTGCTGCAGCATGCAGAGACGCAAAAATCCCCAAATGTAAACCATGCGTCGTCCTTAGGAGAAATTTCAAGAAATTTAATGAACAAGCCTATCACCATGATTTATCCTTGGTTAACTGGAAGTGCATAGGCCTAATGCCCAATATTGAGTTAGCTTGGTCATTTTTTAAGCGTAACTTTGAAAATATTATAAATAAACATGCTCCAATTAAGACATTTTGAGTGAAAGGGCGAGATAATCCTTGGTTCACCCGAGAGCCATCGAACATCATTCACCTCCGGAATAGGGCTTGGGCCAAAGCCAGGAAAACAGACTTAGCCAGGGACTGGTCCACCTTTAGACAACTGAGAAACAAATGCACTTCATTTATTAAAAAAGCTAAATCGGAATATTATCTATCTGTCACAACTGAGCATCTCAACAATCCACAGAAATTTTGGAAGGTGATCAAATCTTTCTCTTTGAACAAAAGTTCACATACTCTTTCTTCGTTTGTTTTAAAAAAACTCAGTCCCAGTTTATGAGCGAACTGAGGTTTTAAATTGTTTCAATAATCATTTTTTATGATCTGGCTCCATCTTTGACTACAAAGGAGCTACCTCAGTGCCCCACAGTGTAAACTCTTCTATGTTTTCTGGTGAACCCTTTACATTTATACCTTTTACTGTAAATCAAGTTCATAAAGCTCTTAAAACTCTGAACCACAGAAAACCTCCCAGGCCAGATCTGATAGAGCCTTTCTTTTTAAAAATGGCTGCTGATTTCATTGCTCAGCCTCTTACAACACTTTTTAATCTGTCAATTGAAACTCAAGGAATTCCTTACATATCAAAGTCAGCTTTTGTTACTCCCCACTTAAAAGGAGGTGACCCAGCAGTTTGAACCCTTGTGCTATCTTAGATGACCCCACCCTTACATTGACGTGTTCTCCCTACCATGACAAAGGTGGATAAAGATGGAAAGATTTCATGTAATCCATGGACACCAGTGAGGTTCACAAATCACTAGCCGCGGTTACATGGGCAAAATATCTTGATCAGATCAATGGTCGGATTAAAATTCAACCCTTCAAGATTTCATACCAATTTAAATACTTGGGAGTTACAGTTACCTCATCGGTAAAAGAACTTTACAATCAAAATTTCACCAAACTAGTTGAACAAACCAACACCTGTGACCTTGAGAGATGGTCTTTTCTTCCACTCTCTCTAGCCGGTCATGTGGGGGTGATTAAAATGACAGTGTTGCCCACATTTTTGTTTTTGTTTCAATCTATTCCTCTCCACCTAAGCAAATCTTTCTTCAAAAAATTAGACAAGAGAATACGGGAATTCATTTGGAATTGCCTACAGGCAAATCCATTGTCAGGCCCTATTGTTAAAAGCCAATTGTTTTCTCCTACAATGAAAATGATCATTTTGCTGACATGAAGGCAAGGCAAGGCAAGGCAAGTTTATTTGTATAGCACAATTCGTCCACAAAGTAATTCAAGGTGCTTCACAAAACAGAAAAATGCATCAAAATCACAATACATCATAGAAATAATCAACGTAAAATTTACTTTAAAAGAAAAGAAAAAGAAAAAAATTTGAAAATTCATTTAAAAATAAAGGAAGGAAAGGAAATAAAAGTGCAGATAGGACCTTTCAGTCATATACACGGCTAAACAGAAATCTTTTAAGTCTAGATTTGAACATGAGCACAGAAGAGGCCTGTCTTACGACTTCAGGGAGGCTGTTCCAGATTTTAGCTGCAGAATATTGAAACGCTGATTCCCCTTGTTTAGTTCTGACTCTGGGAATCAACAGGAGGCCGGCCCCTGAGGTCCTCAGAGTACGAGATGGTTCATATGGCACTAACATGTCTGAGATGTACCTTGGTGCTCGGCCATGGAGAGACTTGTACACAAGCAGAGCTGCTTTGAAGTCTATTCTTTGAGGTACAGGGAGCCAGTGCAAAGACCTGAGCACAGGACTAATGTGATCATACTTCCTGGTTTTGGTCAGGACTCGAGCAGCAGCATTCTGGATGTACTGAAGCTGTTTTACAGCTCGTTTGGAGAGGCCGGTGAGCAGGCCGTTACAGTAGTCTAACCTACTGGAGACAAATGCATGAATAAGTATCTCCAGGTCTGGCTTTGACACTATGTTTTTGATTTTGGCAATGTTTTTCAGATGATAAAATGCCGCTGATGTTACTGACTTGATATGGCTGTTAAAGTTCAGGTCAGAGTCCATGATTACCCCTAGATTTCTGACTTGATTTGAGGGTTTAAGAGACAGAGAATGAAGGTAGCTGCTGACACTTTCTCTTTGTTTCTGTGGGCCAAAAATAATAACTTCGGTCTTGTTTGAGTTTAGCTGGAGAAAGTTGTTCTGCATCCACGCACTGATCTGTTGGAGGCAGTGGCTGGGTGAATCCACATTCGGCCCATATTCACCTGTTGTCAGTGACACATAGATCTGAGTATCATCTGCATAGTTGTGATAACATATGTTATTACTGCGTATTAACTGCCCTAGTGGCAGCATGTAGAGGTTGAACAGAAGGGGTCCCAGGATCGATCCCTGGGGCACACAACAAGTCAAGCCATGTAGTCTGAGACACAACTCCCAATTTCAACAAAATATTTCCTGTCTTCCAGATAAGACTTGAGCCAACTTAGGGCAGATCCAGAGATGCCAACCCAGTCTTGGAGTCTGTGCAAATGGATCCCATGATCAGCAGTATCAAAAGCAGCACTCAGGTCTAGCAGGATTAAGACAGAGACTTTGGCATCATCAGTGTTCAGGTGGATGTCGTTGGTTACCTTGATAAGAGCAGTTTCTGTGCTGTGATGGGGTCTAAAACCTGACTGGAAAACATCAAACGAATTGTTTAATAAGAGAAAATCAGTGAGCTGTTGGTAGACAACTTTTTCAAGGACTATTCCTAAAAATGGCAGATTAGAGATAGGTCTGTAATTATTCAGTACAGTGGGATCAAGACCGCTTTTCTTCAGGAGAGGTTTAATGACTGCAGTTTTTAAGGCCTCTGGGAATATTCCAGATTGAAGAGACATGTTAACTATTTGAGTAATTGATGGCAACACACTCTTCAGGACAGACTTTAGAAATCTAGTGGGTAACACATCAAGGCAGCATGTAGACGAGTTCAGACGGGTGATGGTCTCTTGGACAGTTTGGTCAGTGACAGGTACAAAGTGAGTCAGCTTAGAGTGAGTAGGTGGCCGTTGGATAGTTATATGTGTTGTGGAGTTGATGGCTTTTTTAATGCCCTGAACCTTGTCATTAAAAAATACAGCAAACTCATTACATTTGGGTGTGCAAACCAGTTCTATTGGTAGCTGGGTTAGAGGGTTAGTTAATCTGTTTACTGTTGTGAACAGGACACGAGAGTTGCTGCTGCAACTTCCAATGATTTCAGAGAAGTACTTTTCCCTTTCTTCTGCATAAGATCTGGTTGTAAGCGTACAACCATGATCGTGGACTGCATGTTTTAAAAGATCTTTATATTGATGGTTTGTTTCCATCATTTGAACTGTTGAAGGACAAATATAACTTGCCTAACACTCACAATTTTTACATTTTTTGCAAGTAAGAGAGTTTGTTAGACACAACTCTCCAAATTACCAACAACTCCCAGAGGAATCTGTCACCGAATCATTATATTTGAAAGACCCTGGGACTAGGGGCGGAATCTCACATTTGTACAATAAACTGAGCCGCCTTAATGGTCATAGCACCTTGCAGCACCTGAGGGAGGCCTGGAAGGAAGAGCTTGAAATAAATATTTCAGAAGAGCAATGGGATCAAGCTTTAGGCTCCACACACACAACCTCAATCTGTGCCAAACATGATTTGATTCAGTTTAACCCTTGTGCTATCCTAGGCACTTTAAGATTGGGAGTTGGGTCATCTAGACCCACTACACAGTGCTCTGAACCTTTTTTCTTTATTGTTTTGTGATCTTCACTGGTGTCCATGGATAACATGAAATCTTTCCACCTTTATCCACCTTTGTCATGGTAGGGAAAACATGTCAATGTAAGGGTGGGGTCATCTAAGATAGCACAAGGGTTAAGATAACATACAGGTTCCACTGGACCAGGCTCAGGCTGAGTAAGATATTCCATGACGTTGAGCCTCTTTGTATACGTTATGGACAGGCTCCAGCATCTTTGTCGTACATGTTTTGGGGTTGCTATAAGCTGTCAAACCTTTGGTCTGATGTTTCTCTGACACTGTCAAAAATTTTAAACCAGATGGTCAAGTTGGACCCCCTCATCGGAATTCTGGGAATCACCGATCCCCAAACGTTTAAAAAGTAATCGGAGTGTAGGTTAATTCGGTTCATATGCTTAGTTGCATGCAGAATCATACTTTTAAATTGGAAGCAAACACAGTCCCCCCCACATACATCCATTGGATCGGAGACATTTTGTTTTTTCTAAATTTAGAAAAAATGAAGTAAACCCTGCAGGGACGGGAAGGGAAATTTTTCAATGTTTTTTTTTTTTTTTTTTTTTTCTTTTTTTTTTTTTTTTTTTTTTTTTTAACTTGTCCTGTCCAACAGCTAGGCAAACAGATGAGAGCTGAGGGCCTCTTGTGTTGGACATATTTTATTCTAACAAGAGGGGTTATTCATCTTCAGACAAACCAAAGGTATGTCTGAATAAACCCCTTTTGTAATTGAGGCCAAACTTTATTAATTTCAATCATGTTTGAAAATCTTTGGTGTTGGACCGGACGGAAAAGGAAAGAGGGGAACAAGAGAGAGGGACGTTAGAGAGAGGGGGGGGTAGGAGGGTGATAATAGGAGGGGAAGGGGGGTAAGACCATGAAGCAGCATAGAGCAGGCAGGTTTACTGGTTGTTTATCGTTACGGTACGGTTCAAATGTAGTACAAAAAGGGCGGGGCCTGTTCACACACACTCAAATATTATCAACACACCTGCTAGCCGCAGAAATGTCCACATGTCAACATGCACACAAAACAGATAGTGTTCACGAACGCATACTTATGCCTTTAAACCAACTAGTGTGAAATCTTTCATTCATTCAATCATGCAAACTATTAGTGCAAAGGTGAGCTAACACCTGTGCTCAGGTGAGTGTTTATGTTCTTCTAAAATGGATGGTGGAATGTGAAAAGAAGGAGGAGGAGCGCCCAGCCACCCCCACACCCATACCCCCGCCGCAGCAGCAGCGGCAGCCGGAATTCCCCCAGCGCCACACGGGAACAGGCAGGGAACAACCGCCCCCCGGGCGACCAAGACCGCCATCCAGGCCAGGGCCAGCAGGACCGCCGCGAGGCCCCCAGAGCCAGAGAGCAGGGAGGCGCAGAGGGAAAGAGAGCGCCGCCCCAGCCCAGCCAGGAAAGCAGCCCCCCGCCGCGCCGGAAGAGCCCAACGCAGGGCCCCACCGGAGAGGGACGCCCACAGCCCCAGACGAGCACCCCACCACCACCCAGGAGTTCCGGGCATCCCCCCGCCCCGACCCCAGGTACGAGCCAGGACCCCCCAAGGGAGACCCGCTCCGCACTCCAGGCAGCCACCCACCCGGCCCACGGTTGGTCCAGGTAGGAGCAAGGCAGGGGCCCGCCGCCCCCGCCCAGGAGGGGGGAACCCCGGGGAAAAAAGGGCGGCCCATAAGGGATGTTATAAATATGGCCCGACCAGGCTCGGCCATGTTGGAAGTTTGGCGGGGCCCAGCGCCCAGGGGCAAGGACCAGGACCCACCCCCCAGGGACACGAACACCCCCGGCTCAGGTGTAATATGAACCCCCCCACCGTGCGGAGAGAGCACCGCCGGGCCCAGGGAGCCGGCACCCAAGGGACACGGCCGCCATCGCCAAGGGGCCCACACCCCCCACCAGGGACGGGGTAGGGGACAGATGGACCCAGGTCCCACCTTCCTTGTAAAATGTGTGTGCGTGTATGGGTGTTTGAGAGGGTGTTTGTGTGCATGTGTGTGTGTTTATGTTTGAATGTATATATTGAAGGGGGAGGGGTGTGTGTACTAAGGGGGGTGCAGTTAAAATTGGCGAGTAGGGCACTAAGGGGACATCTCCTGATTACTCACAGTGATGTCCCCTCACCCTCCACACCAAGGGGCCCTAAATGTCTAAGGTGCGGTTAAAATTGGCGGGTAGGGTGCCAGGAGGACATCTGCTGCTTGCTGGCAGTGATGTCCAAGCACCCCCCCTACCAAGGACCCTACGTGTCTAAGGTGCAAATAAAACCGAAAGAGGGGGGGCCCACTCCATACGGCAACCATAGGAGGGGGGCCACTCCCAAGTAGCCCCCCCCCAAGGCGCATCGCAGGCTAAACCCCCCACCCCCTCACCCTAATATGAGGTTATATAAGGAAGGGGGTAAGTTGGGGACAGCTGGTAGACTGTCCCCCGGTGGTCAAACAGCCGTCCCCCAGCCCACCCCCAGCAAAGGGGCCAGGGCCACCCAGCCCAGGGGCCCACCCCCGGAGGCGCCGACACCCCAGGCCCGGCACCACCCACCCCACACAGAGAGAGAGGAGCCAGAAAGCGTCGCCCCCCCCCGGAGCAAGCCCAGGCCCCCACCCCCAGACGCCGGCCCTAGAAGAGCTCTGGTCAGGCCTCGACGGGACCGAGGAGGCCAACCGGCCGAGGCAACCACTGATTGCCTCAGCGGAGACCCCGACCCGCTAGCCCCCCCGACCCGTACTAATAATGGGCCCCCCCTCCCCCCCAGAACGCCCCCCCACAGGACAGGGCCGACAAGCCCCCCACCCCACCCCACCCCAGACCCCGCAGCCGAAGCGGGTGACACCCAGAGCGACCGGGGGCCCCGAGAGGGTTGTCCCGTCCCGTCCCAGAGCCAGGGAAGGGCCGATCCCAGCCCCAGGTGCAGATGGGCAGCCCATCCGGCGCCGCTGGGCCCCCCCCACCCGAGCAGGGCCCCCCGCCAACCCCCCCCAGCACAGGCAAAGGGACCACCCCCCCAAGCCAAGCCAGACCACCACCCCACCCCCCCACCACGCACCCCCACGCCCAAGCCCAGAGGACCACGCAGCGCCCCAGCCCGCCCCACCCAGGCACCGGACCCGACCCCCCGACCAACGGAGCCCCCCACCGCCCCCGCCAGGCACCGGAAGCCCCGACCCCCACCCCAAACCACGGCAGAAGGGCAAGGAGCAGCGACGACCAGGCCCCCCACCCCCTAAGTCATGGAGTCAACCACAGGAGACCAGAGAGACTGAATTCTTTCAAAGTTACTTGAGCTTTGGGCTGACATTTTTTCCAAGCTGATATGATCAAACAGCAGATTTCTGTGTTGACTTATGTTTATATTTTTCTTGTTTTTCCAATTTATTAAAATAGTTTTTTTGGCAATACAAAGAGTTATGAAAATGATAGATGCTAATCCTTCTTCTATATCGATGGCACTCATGTCACCAAGCACACAAAGTGACGGTGAGGCAGTGATTGAAACCTTAAGCCAGACTGATAAATCGGCACATACCTGCTGCCAGAGAGCCCTGACAGGAGTGCAGAACCACAGTGCGTGCATGTAGCTGTCGGGTAGATTATTATCACAGTGCTCGCAAATGTCTGAGTTACTGAGACCCATCTTGAACATCCTCTGTCCAGTGTAGTAAATTCTGTGAAGAGTTTTGAGATGGATTAGCTGCAGATTTGGACTTTTTGTCAGTTTAAAGGTGTTTAGACAAAGTTCTGACCAGAAGCTTTCATCTGTGCTGATGCTCAAATCTGCATCCCATTTTTTTGTTGGAAGGGCAATATTGTTATCTAAATTACATAAAAGTTTGTATATTTTGGAGAGAGTTCTATTCATTGAAAAATTAATCAGAGTGGTAACTACATCTGGTAGCTTTAAATCGTCGTCTTTAATTTTATACTTTTTAGTAATACTTGATTTAAGTTGCTGATATTCCAAGAAGTTATTTATTCCATGTTTGTCTTGAAGTTCCTGGGGGGTTATGAATCTTCTATCAATAATTACGTGCTCTAGTTGTTTTATGCCCCCTGCTTGCCAAGCTGGGAAGTGAATCATTTTTTTGTTAATAAGGATGTCCGGGTTGTTCCAGATGGGTGTCATTTTGCACGGTTGAATTGATGATTTTGATATTTTGAGAAATTCCCACCAGGCTGTTAAGGTGGCATTTATATTAATGCTTTTGAAACAATCCTGTTTTTTAACTGTTTGGCTAATAAATGGTAGCTGTGACAGGTTGATCTTTCCACATAACACCTGTTCCAAGTCTAACCATGAGTTGGTTTCTGGATTATTTTTTAACCATTTTAAGATATATTGTAATCTATTTGCAAGAAAGTATTTGTGGAAATTAGGTAGTTCTAATCCTCCACAGCTTTTTGCAGATTTTAAAGTTTTTAGACTAATTCTTGCAGGTTTGTTGTTCCATAGAAAGCTTGATATGGATGAGTCTAATGTTTTGAACCATTTTAATGGCGGTTGTGTGGGAATCATTGAGAAGAGATAATTAACCTTGGGTAAGATTTTCATTTTAACCGTGGCTACCTTGCCCATAAGGGACAGAGGCAGGTTGGTCCAGCGTGTTAGATCGTCCTGTATGCTTTTCAGTAATGGGGTGTGGTTTAGCTGCACCAGTTCTGATAGTTTGGGGGAAAAGTAGATACCCAGATATTTGATATTTCCTGTTTTAACTGGAATTGTGAGTCTTTGTTCCATATTCCTGTTGAGTGGTAATAAAACAGACTTATTCCAATTAATGGAATAGTCTGATATGGAGGAGAATTCATTTATGATCATTGCTGTTTCATTTACAGAATGTAAATTCCTTAAAAACAGTAATATGTCATCCGCATAAAGACTAATTTTATGATGGCTGTGTTTGGTTTTTATTCCTATAATGCTCTCATTCTGTCTTATTGCTGCAGCTAAAGGCTCAATGAATATAGCAAAAAGAGAAGGAGAGAGTGGGCAGCCCTGTCTGGTTCCTCTTCCAAGAAAAAACCTGTTTGAAGTCTGTTTATTAGTTCTAACTGATGCATTGGGGTTGTGATATAATATTTTGATCCAATTGATGAATGCTTCTCCAAAACCAAACTTATGGAGGGCAGCAATAAGGAACTTCCAATTAACTCTGTCAAAGGCTTTTTCAGCATCCAGCGATAGTACCGTCATTTCCTGGTTTTTAATGGTGGCAAAGTCTATTATATTAACTAGTCTACGGACATTATCATCCGAGTGTCTGCCTTTGATGAATCCAGTCTGGTCGAAGTGAATTATGTGAGGAGTGATTTTTTCTATTCTCTGTGCTAGTGCTTTGCAGATAATTTTTACATCTGCATTGATTAAAGAAATGGGGCGATAGCTTGAAGGACTAGTGGGATCTTTGTCTGGTTTTAGAAGAAGAATTATGTTGGCTGAGTTCATGTTAGGTGGCATTGATTGGCTCTCATTAATAGATGTGACAGTTTTATAAAATGTTGGTGCCAGTTGTTCCCAGAATTCTTTATAAAACTCAGCAGGAAAGCCATCAGGCCCTGGTGCTTTACCATTGGGCATAAGTAACAGAGCTTCATGAAGTTCAGACGGCAAGAGCGGAGAATCTAAGTTTGTGATTTGATCCTCATTTAGCCTGGGTAGGTTTACATTATTAAGAAATGAGTCAATACTTTGCTCTGACGGATTGATCTGCGGTGTGTACAGGTTTTTATAAAAGTTTTCAAATTCGTTATTAATTTTGACCGGGTCATGGGTGACATTTCCTGTTTGGTCCATAATAGAGGTGATTGATGATTTTTCTCTGTTAATTTTAAGCTGATTAGCCAGAAATTTGCCAGATTTATTAGAGTTTTCAAATCTTTCAAGTCGTAGCCTTTGTATTTGAAATTGTGTTTGTTTATTAATGATGTCATTTAACTGCAGCTTTAAATTTTTCAGATCTCCCAGAATGTGCTCCTGTGCAGAAGCAGCATAAGCAGTCTCCAGGGTTTTGATTTTATTTTCTAATTCTAATAAATCTGCTTTCTCTTTGCGTTTTTTGTGCGTTGAATAAGAAATGATTTTCCCTCTCATGACTGCCTTTGCTGCTTCCCAAAGAACGCACGGTGGGATGTCTGGAGTATTGTTGAAGTCTAAGAAGGTTGCCCACTCTTTTTTAAAGAATTCAAGAAATTCCTGGTCCTTTAACAGAGACGTATTAAACCTCCAGGTTGTACCAGAGGGTGTGGATTTTTCCCTAGAAATGTTTACAGAGACTGGTGCATGATCACTGATAATAATTGGATGGATATTGGAGCTTTGAATATTTTTTAAAAGAGAGTTACTGATTAATAAATAGTCTAAACGGGAGTGTGAATAGTGAACTGGAGAAAAAAAGGTGAACCCTTTAGTGCTTGGGTGACATGAGCGCCACGCGTCGCAGAGACCCAGATCATTCATGTACTGCTTTAGAATACTTGCAGACCGCCATGTACGCTGGTTTGCTGCTGTGCTGAGTCTGTCAAGTTCAGGGTCCAAAACAAGGTTGAAGTCTCCTCCTATAATGATTGTGGAGTCAGAGTGAACTGAGAGTGAGGTGAAGAATCTGTGAAAGAAGGAAGAGTCGTCAACATTAGGACCATAAATACTCACTATACAATAGTCCTTATTCTGAATGGATATATTAATGATTACAAATCTGCCTTCTGGGTCAGTAACTGTATCCTTATGAGTAAAATTAAGATTTTTATTAATTAAAACAGCAACTCCTCTTTGTTTGGAGTTGTAACTGGCAGAGTATATAACTGGAAATTGTAAGCAGCACATACGGTGATTCAAAGAATTTGATAAATGGGTCTCCTGCAGTAGAGCTATATCTGCTTTTAGACCATCCAGGTGATTTAACACTTTCAGTCTCTTTGGCTCAGAGCCAAGTCCACGCACATTCCAGCTAACGATGTTAAGACTGTTCATAACTGCTCTGACTGAAAAGGTGTAAAGCTAAGTAGTGCTTGTGTGCCAGTCCGTGTGCGCGTGCCCGCATTTGAGAAGCGCTGTGCGCGTGAACGTTTTCTGGTTATGTGAGCTGCGTGTCGCGTGCGTCCTATGAGAGCCTGTGTGAGGTGATTGCAGTATGTCAGCGTGTGTGTGCGGGATCGCATGTGCACGCCCCTGTGTGCGCTTGTGTGAGCGCGCGCCCGTTCCGTGCATAAATAAATACTTACCGAGGATGAGTTGCTTCCAGGTGATTTACATATAATGAGGGGGGAGAGGGGGGGGGGAGAGTAAAGGAAAGAAAAAAAGAGATAGAAGGGAAAACGAAAACAACAACAAAACAACAATAGAAACATCAGTGGGACTGAAGTGACGAAGAAAAAAAAAAAGACTGTTTTCCTGCGATCGAGGTGTGGATTATTGATGATCCGGTTTTCCATTCATTGAAGTAAGTTTAGCGGGTTTCTTCTGGGCAGCGCAGATGTTCTCAGCGCGGATCTGAAAGCCTTCAGCACAGCCAGGGGGTGATCTCCGGGTCCCGGAACAGCCGGCCGTCCACGTAAAGTTTGTCAACGGCCACAACCGCTCTCGAATCAGCAGCAAAATGCTTCCTCCTCAGCGGGAACAGGATCTTCCTTCTGCGGAGGATTTCTGCCGGGAACTGGTCATTAACGCTGTAATGCGTGCCTCTCAGTTCCCGTCCGCGGCCCTTCACCAACTCCTTCTGTTTGAAATGTTCGAATTTAGCCACAATAGGACGCGGGCGCTGGTGGTCGGACCTTCTTCCTCCGAGGCGGTGAACCCTGTGGAAGGAGATCTTCTGCACCTCCTCCTGGGGGAGCTTCAGGTGGACCTGTAAAAAGGATCTCACGGTGGCTTCGGGGTCTTCTCCTACCTCCTCTGGAACCCCCGCGACCACTAGATTGTCCCTCATGCTCCTCGACTGAAGATCCAGGAGGGTTTCCTTGATGGATCGGTTCTCCTCGGAGAGACGGGCGGAAATTTTTCAATGTTTGATCCACCTTTAGTAATGATTTCACTGAAAACATTTAAATTTTGTCTTTTTTTTCTTCTTCTTCTTCTTTTTCTTCTTCTTCTTTTCTACATTATTCTATTTTTTTTCTTTCCACAAATTGTTCTTGTAAATTTTATAATAAAGTTTTTTTTAAATAAAGTTTATGAAAAAAAAGAAGCAGGAAAGAGGGAGGAGCTTTTATTTAGAAACAGAAAGGGAACATTTGCTGTTGTTGGACAAAATGGCTCAGCAGGTTTTTCTAGATAAAGAAAAACTGATCTGTTCGATCTGTTTGGATCTGCAGAAGGATCCGGTCACTATTCCTTGTGGACACAGTTACTGTCTGGAATGTATTCAGAACTTCTGGATTGGAGAGGAACCAAAAGCTCCCAGCTGCCCTCAGTGCAGACAAAGCTTCACTTCAAGGCCTGTCCTGGTGAGAAACACTATTTTAGCAGAGTTGGTGGAGGACGCAAGAAAAGCAGAGCTCCAACCGACTTCATCTGAGCGTTCTGGAACTGGACCAGAACATGTTGACTGTGATTTCTGTGAAGGAAAGAAGCTGAAAGCTGCCATGTCTTGTCTGACCTGTATGGTTTCTTACTGTGAGCAGCACCTCCAGCCCCATTTTAGTGTTGCTGCATTAAAGAAACACAAGCTGGTCAAAGCTACTCTAAAGCTTGAGGGGAACATCTGCATTCGTCACGAGGAAGTTATCAAGATTTTCTGCCGCACTGATCAGAAGTGTATTTGTAGTCTCTGCTCCATGGATGAACACAAAGGTCATGACATGGTGTCTGCTGCAGCAGAAAGGGCTGAAAGACAGACAAAGCTGGGACTGGATCAACAAAAAGTCCAACAGAGAATCCTCAACTTGGAAGAAGATTTAGAAGTGCTTCAGCAGGCGGTGGAGGCCATCAATCTGTCTGCTGAGAAAACTATCAAAGAAAGCCAGACCCTCTTCAAAGGTTTGATCTGTCTCTTGGAGCAAAAATGCTCAGAAGTGGAGCAGAAGGTCACATCCTATCAGAGGGAGGAAGTGAGGAAAGTGGAAGAACTCCAGGAGAAGATGCAGCATGAGATCACCAAACTGAAGAAAACAGAGGCTGAGCTGGACCAGCTCTCATCTACAGAAGATCATCTCCATTTTCTCAACAACTACTCCTCCCTGTCAGATCTGAGTATCTGTACAGACTTACCCAGCTTTGAACAAGCTCAGCACTGCTTTGATGATGCTCTCAAAGCTGTGTCTGAGACCAGAGAGAAGCTGGAGGAGACTCTCAGAGACCAGACCACAAAGATTTTAGACATAGTGGATGTTTTTCTGCCTGAAGACTTCAGATCCAGAGAGGACTTCATGAAGTACTATCATCAGATCACACTGGATCCAAACACAGCAAACAGGAATCTATCTTTGAGTGAACAGAACAGAACAGCAACATGGACAAAGTTAGAACAGAATTATTCAAGTCATCCAGACAGATTTGCTAAAAGGTCTCAGGTTCTCAGTGCAGAAGGTCTGACTGGACGTTGCTACTGGGAGGTGGACTGGAGCGGGGTGGTTTACATTGCAGTTGCATACAAAGACAGAAGTGGTACAGGAACCTGGGATGAAAGCGCGTTTGGATTTAATGATAAATCCTGGGCATTGAAGTGCTCACCCACTGAATATACATTTTACCACAAAAGCAGCTGTGTTTCTATTGCAGCTCCCCGATCCTCCAGAGTGGGAGTTTATTTAAATCACAAAGCAGGAACTTTGTCTTTCTACAGCATTTCTGACTCCATGACTCTCCTACACAA
Organism: Oryzias latipes; assembly: GCF_053564925.1. Classification (NCBI taxonomy): domain Eukaryota; kingdom Metazoa; phylum Chordata; class Actinopteri; order Beloniformes; family Adrianichthyidae; genus Oryzias; species Oryzias latipes. Next base: position 4,321,419 of record NC_136250.1, read on the forward strand.
AGTCCAGACCACTTTCACTCAGCCTCTCCATGCTGGATTCTGGATTTCAAAGTCTGGAGGAATGATCAGGTTGTTGAAGTGAAAAGCAGTGACTCATCTGTGAGAATCACTGATGAAATATGTCTGCACTGTAGGAAACAGAAAATCATAGATAAATATTGTGTATGTAACTTCTAATAATAAGTGTGTTAACAAAAATAGTTTTAGTTTAGATATCAAAATAAGAGAAAAAAACACCAAATATTTATGTAGTAAAAATGTGAAACAAAACATAAAATGCAGTTTTGTAATAAACCAAACTGTAAACACAACAGTTAAAAAAAAGATGAAATTAACCCTTGTGCTATCTTAGATGACCCCCCCCCCCTTACACTGACGTGTTCTCCCTACCATGACAAAGGTGGATAAAGGTGGAAAGATTTCATGTAATCCATGGACACCAGTGAAGATCACAAATCATTGAAGAAAAAAGGTTCAGAGCACTGTCTAGTGGGTCTAGATGACCCAACTCCCAATGTTAAAGTGCCTAGGATAGCACAAGGGTTACAAAAAAATCTACCCCAAAAAAATGCAACAGAAAGAAAAAAAAAAGAAAATCTGCACACGAGTCTGTGAGCTTCAAGAAGACGTCCTCCAAGCTGTCAGGACTCTCATGATGTCTTCAAGTAATCAGAGTTTACTGATTACCTTTGTTTCTAAAATGATTTTTAAATAATTTGTGTTGCTGTATTTGAGCCTAACAATATGTTAAATGTTGTTTTTGTGCTGCATATTAACTTGTTTTGAATGTAACTTTTTTTTAATCATGAAAACTGTAATCTCTACTTCTATCTAGTGTTTTCGTTTGTTCAGCTAATGACTGCCAGTCAAAAATCAAATATATTTTTTAGATTAGGGGTAACATGTAGATTAACATTTACTCATTTCATAATCACATTATGTTTCATCTATTAAACATTAAAATAAGAAATGGATTAGTCTGTGATGAGTATTAAGTGTAAAAGCCTTTAACTGTTTTAGGTGTTGAAATATGTATGAATGTCTGTTGATAAACTTTATTAAAAGAGAAAATCATTTCATTTTTATTTAATTGAGCTGAATTTTTGGGATGGAGTTCAAATTCTCTATGGTAAAAATCAATATCAGGAGAAAAACTGTGTAATAAAAAAATTATTAAAAACAAGTACAATGTATCCTTGACTCTTTTTCATTAATACTATATTGTTGATATCCAGAAACAGTACAGCAGTCATGTTTTTAATTAATTGTTTACACACTGCAACATAAATTGTGCCATAATAATAAAAAAAAATCTGTAAACCTCCTGAATATACACAGGTACGGAGCACTTAGCACTCCCCCTAATGTTGAGGGGTGGGCATTGCGCCGTCACGTTCGCTGAAGCATCTTCGATCGATGTAGTTTGGGTGCTGCTGCTCATGTCTGAGTAAAGGAGTAACCAATCACAAAAGTGTCTCCGCCTTGTCTAGTTTGATTGACAGACATACTCATTCTCCTGAAAAAGCTTTTCATTAAATAAATCAGCCATTGTGAAAAACAGCAACATGAAATAAAAACAAAGCTACTTTGGAGAATATTGATTTTGAAATACGAGCTTCTGAAAAAAGACACAATTATAATAATATTCCACATGATTAAAAAGGAATATTTTAAAATGCTGTTTTAAAATAATAAACAGGTTTTTAAAGCAAAATGAAATATATTGAATAACATAATGGCTAATTTAAAATCAGTGTGCAGGTTTTTCACAATTTCATGATAATATATATATTTATGAGAGATTTATTGGTTGATTGTGTATTTGCATGAGGCCATATTTATTTATTTAATTAAATGTTTATTTATTTAATTATGAATAGTATAGGCCTCCATAGATAACAGGGCCAGGGCTATTGAGCAGCTTTATTATAAATCCTATGTATTAACAATTTAAAAAATATATTAGATTACATCAACGCGTTCTCCGCGGCTGTCGCGGACCCAGGCGCTGGGCGACGGCTGGGTCTGCGCGAAAGCTGTGCTCCGGCCTCGTCCGTCGCTCTGTTACCGTAAGCTGACAATGCGAGAGCAGTGAAAATTAAGGAGCGGCTCATTTGACACCGCAGATCTGAATGACGGCTGGCTGGACGAGGGCAGCAGAGAGTGACTGTGCAAAAGAGACATACATGAGCTAACGGTGTGATACACATGGATGTTGAATATTAACATGTAAGAGCAGCAATAAACAATGAGTCTGTGCAAAGGTGCTTTTTGTTGTTACAGACTCCTTCAGTTCAACCTGTTGCAAATGTTTTTTGGTTTTCAAAAACAAGTAACTTCAGGGACAAAGCTAACAAAAGTTTAAATTAAAATTTTACATCAAATTGATCCAGTTAATACTGAGCCCGTGTCCTGACATTAAGATATAAAAATATATCTTGTTCCCACAGAGTATTATCTCGTTCGCACAAAATACTATTCCGTTCCCACAAGATACTTTTGCGTTCCCTCAAAATACTATTCCGTTCCCTCAAAATACTATTCCGTTCCCTCGAAATGATTAACTTGTGCGAACGCAATAATTATGTCGTTCGAACACAATAATTAATCCGTTCGAACGCAATAATAATTATTCACGTCATAAGTCATTCAGGCAGATATGCTCTCTGTACGCCAGCAAAAGCCGCTTTCAGCGGTAACTTCCGTGTCTCTGTGACCCATATTCGTTCAAAAAAGGAACATGAAAAACAAAAATGATCACTTTATTACTGTCTCAATGAATATAAGAAAATTATCAAAAGATTTATGATAACTAGGCTGCTTTGTCATACGATAGCTCCTGCTAGGCTACTACTAGCTCCGCCGCAGAGCTCTCTGATCATGTATGCCGGCATTTGGGCAACTGGCTGGTCTGTTGTCAGACAGCTGAAATTGTAATTTAGGGTCGAATAGGAATAATAATATTCAGGACTTGTCTTTTATCAACTTTAGCAGTCAGTATCTTTACATTCGAAGGCTATTAAGCTACATGCTAACTGACTAGCCGATCATATCCTGTTATCAATTTACGTCATAGATTTACAGCAGATACCTTCACATTTCTGTCTGTGTGTGTCTCATTACATTGCATTGAAGACACGGAAGATGTTTAGAGAACAGATTTATTTAATTAAAAAAGCACAAAGCATCCATCGTATTCACGTTCATTCACATGATGATGATCTGTGGTACGCCCTCAGTCATCTTGCTGCAAAAGCCGCTTCCTGCGGCTACTTCCGTGTCTCTGTAAGCATTCAATAGGGGTAAAAATAAAAGCAAGAATGGTCGATCTGTTATTTTCTCGATGAAAATCTAAAAAAATATCATATTAAGCTGGCTGCTTCGCCTAAAGCACTTACCTTTAGCTCGTAGCATAACAACAATAGCAGTACGTCACGTTTCCGAGCATGCTTTGCTGCAGAGAGCATATCCGCGTGAATGACTTATGACTGCGTTCGAACGGATTAATTATTGCGTTCGAACGACATAATTATTGCGTTTGCACGAGTTAATCATTTCGAGGGAACGCAATAGTATCTTGTGGGAACGGAATAGTATCTTGTGGGAACGGAATAGTATTTCGTGCGAACGACATAATAACCTGTTGGAACAAGATATTAATCTGTGGGAACAAGATATATTTTTATATCTTAATGTCAGGACACGGGCTCCGTAAGTTAAAGACACGCTAAGAAGATTTAAAAAAATATATAAAAGAGTCTTTTGAATTTATTCTATCTTTGTATGTACACAAATGATTTCTGGTCAGATTTGGAAGAATTATTGGTCACAAAATTGAATATAAAAATCAAAATTAATATCTTAGATGTCATGTTATATTTTAAATTTTATAGTTCGTCAAAAAGTATACTGTTTGTTGTTCAAAGGATTTTTGCTGGTTGTTGATGTGCAGTGTGTACGGAAGAGGATTAGGGCCATGTAGAAAGAAAAGAAAGGTCATAAATTCTGACTTTAAACTCAGAATTCTGACTTTAAACTCAGAATTCTGACTTTAATCTCAGGATTCTGACTTTATTCTCAGAATTCTGACTTTGTTCTGAGTTTGAAGTCAGAATTCTGACTTTAAACTCAGAATTAGATAGATAGATAGATAGATAGACAGACAGACAGACAGACAGACAGACAGACAGACAGACAGACAGACAGACAGACAGACAGACAGACAGACAGACAGACAGACAGACAGACAGATAGATAGATAGATAGAGACAGAGAGATATAGATAGATAGATAGATAGATAGATAGATAGATAGATAGATAGATAGATAGATAGATAGATAGATAGATAGATAGATAGATAGATAGATAGATAGATAGATAGATAGATAGATAGATAGATAGATAGATAGATAGATAGATAGATAGATAGATAGATAGAGAGACGTGTTGTGCAAGGGATGTCTGGGATTGTCCAGGATGCTCTGAATCAAGGCCCTCATCCTCTTTTGCAGCACAGATCCCAGAGAGTCCACCCTCCTCCCGATCCCTCTGATTATTTCTGAATGTCGTGTTGCTGCCACAGAAATAAAATTTCCCCATTGTGGGATTAATAAAGTCATCTATCTATCTATCTATCTATCTATCTATCTATCTATCTATCTATCTATCTATCTATCTATCTATCTATCTATCTATCTATCTATCTATCTATCTATCTATCTATCTATCTATCTATCTATCTATCTATCTATCTATCTATCTATCTATCTATCTATCTATCTATCTATCTATCACAGATGCACATCTCTTAATCAGTTTGTCCAATCGATTGCAATCCCTTGTGGTCATACTGCCACCCCAGCATACAGCCCCATGGAACACAGCACTCGCCACAACGAGCGACAAAAGAGGAGCAACATGTCAGTACACACATCGAAGGACCTTAGTTTTCTCAGGAAGAACAGTCTACTCTGCCCTTTCTTATACAGAGCATGAGCCTGCTCCTACCAGTCCAGTTTGTGGTCAAGGTGCACACCCAAGTACTTGTAGGAGTCAACCACCTCGATTTCCCCACCATCGATGATCACTGGTTGGTGGGAGGGCTTCCTACTAAAGTCAATGATCATCTCCTTGGTCTTTGATGTGTTCAGCACAAGACCATTGTCCCTGCTCCAGGAGGTGAGTCTGGTGATGAGCTCCCTGTTCTCACTCTCATCCCCTCCCTTCACACACGCCACAATAGCAGTGTCGTCCGAATACTTCTGGACATTACAAGCTGCAGATGCATAATTAAAGTCAGCAGTGTAGAGTGTGAAGAGAAAAGGCGATAGTACAGTTCCCTGTGGTGCTCCGGTGTTGCTCATCAATGTCCAAGATACACAGTCTCCTAGTCGGACAAACTGTGACCTAAGAGTCAGATAGTTGTGGATTCAGTGAACAAAAACTGGATCAACTCCCATCCTCTCGAGTTTCCTCTTCAGCAGCTGAGGCTGGACTGTATCAAAGGCACTTGTGAAGTTGAAAAACATCACCCTCACATATCTGCCAGTCCCTTCCAGAAAGGAGAGCACCCTATGGACCATATACAGGACTGCATCCTCCACTCCCATACTGTCCTGATAGGCAAACTGAAGGGGGTCCAGCGCCCCCTCCACCTGGGGTTTGAGCCTCCGGAGTAGTAGCCTCTCAAAAGTCTTCATTATGACAGATGTCATAATGGTCTGTAGTCCTTCATCCCTGCATGCCTTGTCATCTTGGGCACTGGGACAAGGCATGAGGTCTTCCACAAGCCAGGGACACATCCTGTCCGAAGACTCCTGTTAAAGATGGTTCGAAGAGGCACCGCCTGCTCTGACGCACAGTCCTTTAGCAACTGTGGTGATATTCCGTCAGGACCAGCAGATTTCCAACCATTGAGCCTCCTGAGCTCTATGCTCTATGAATTCTGAGTTTAATCTCAGAATTCTGACTTCATTCTCAGATTTCTGACTTTAAACTCGGAATTCTGACTTTAATCTCAGAATTCTGACTTTGCGCATGAACCTTTTTTCTTCAATGATTTGTGATCTTCACTGGTGTCCATGGATTACATGAAATCTTTTCACCTTTATCCACCTTTGTCATGGTAGGGAGAACACGTCAATGTAAGGGTGGGGGTCACCTAAGATAGCACAAGGGTTAAAGTTGATTAATGTAAAGTGTGTGAATGATGATTGTGTGTGTTGTCTCTGTCCCAGAGCTGTATCATCCTCCAAAGCGATGACTTCACGGTCAATCTGGACAGAAGAAAAATTAATTAATAATCAATTGAAAAAAGTAAATGAGTTTTACTCTGAGATTAAAGTCAGAATTCTGAGATTAAAATGCCCTTTTTTTTCTTTGTCCATGGCCCTAATCCTCTTCCGTACATTTAAAAGATCCTGTTTAAATTTAACAATTTCTTTTTTATTTACCCTCTGTTCTTCCATTACCGAAATGGCCTCCTCTGGTAAGCCTTGAGCGTGCAAAAAGACACTTACAGACGTCAATTTTGTTGGTTTCACACCTGCAGCTCCTTGGACTCTGCAGAGCTGAAGGATGTGGCTCACATGCACCTGTAGCGCATAATTCTGAGATTAAAGTCCGAATTCTGGAATTAAAGTCAGAATTTTCTATGACCTTTTGTCTTGTCCATGGCCATAATCCTCTTCCGTAAAATTGTGTTACAGAAGATTAAAAAAAACATATATATAAAAAGTTACAAGATTATTTCATCTTTTGATGGATCTGCATAAAAAAAACTAAATATGTTCAAATCTCTTAACTGTAATGCTGATTGTTGATGTGGAGTGTGTACTGACACCCTCTGCTTGTTTTGTTTTGGGTTTTCACCTTTTTATATAAAGTTTTTGGATACAAAGAAGCAGGAAGGAGGAGGAGCTTTCATGTAGAAACAGAAAGTAAAAATTTGCTATTGTTAGAGAAAATGGCTCAGCAGGTTTTTCTAGATAAAGAAAAACTGATCTGTTCGATCTGTTTTGATCTGCAGAAGGATCCGGTCACTATTCCTTGTGGACACAGTTACTGTCTGGAATGTATTCAGAACTTCTGGATTGGAGAGGAACCAAAAGCTCCCAGCTGCCCTCAGTGCAGACAAAACTTCACTTCAAGGCCTGTCCTGGTGAGAAACACTATTTTAGCAGAGTTGGTGGAGGACGCAAGAAAAGCAGAGCTCCAACCGACTTCATCTGAGCGTTCTGGAACTGGACCAGAACATGTTGACTGTGATTTCTGTGAAGGAAAGAAGCTGAAAGCTGCCATGTCTTGTCTGACCTGTATGGTTTCTTACTGTGAGCAGCACCTCCAGCTCCATTTTAGTGTTGCTGCATTAAAGAAACACAAGCTGGTCAAAGCTACTCTAAAGCTTCAGGAGAACATCTGCATTCGTCACGATGAAGTGATCAAGATTTTCTGCCGCACTGATCAGAAGTGTATTTGTAGTCTCTGCTCCATGGATGAACACAAAGGTCATGACATGGTGTCTGCTGCAGCAGAAAGGGCTGAAAGACAGACAAAGCTGGGACTGGATCAACAAAAAGTCCAACAGAGAATCCTCAACTTGGAAGAAGATTTAGAAGTGCTTCAGCAGGCGGTGGAGGCCATCAATCTGTCTGCTGAGAAAACTATCAAAGAAAGTCAGAACCTCTTCAAAGGTTTGATCTGTCTCTTGGAGCAAAAATGCTCAGAAGTGGAGCAGAAGGTCACATCCTATCAGAGGGAGGAAGTGAGGAAAGTGGAAGAACTCCAGGAGAAGATGCAGCATGAGATCACCAAACTGAAGAAAACAGAGGCTGAGCTGGACCAGCTCTCATCTACAGAAGATCATCTCCATTTTCTCAACAACTACTCCTCCCTGTCAGATCTGAGTATCTGTACAGACTTACCCAGCTTTGAACAAGCTCAGCACTGCTTTGATGATGCTCTCAAAGCTGTGTCTGAGACCAGAGAGAAGCTGGAGGAGACTCTCAGAGACCAGACCACAAAGATTTTAGACATAGTGGATGTTTTTCTGCCTGAAGACTTCAGATCCAGAGAGGACTTCATGAAGTACTATCATCAGATCACACTGGATCCAAACACAGCAAACAGGAATCTATCTTTGAGTGAACAGAACAGAACAGCAACATGGACAAAGTTAGAACAGAATTATTCAAGTCATCCAGACAGATTTGCTAAAAGGTCTCAGGTTCTCAGTGCAGAAGGTCTGACTGGACGTTGCTACTGGGAGGTGGACTGGAGCGGGGTGGTTTACATTGCAGTTGCATACAAAGACAGAAGTGGTACAGGAACCTGGGATGAAAGCGCGTTTGGATTTAATGATAAATCCTGGGCATTGAAGTGCTCACCCACTGAATATACATTTTACCACAAAAGCAGCTGTGTTTCTATTGCAGCTCCCCGATCCTCCAGAGTGGGAGTTTATTTAAATCACAAAGCAGGAACTTTGTCTTTCTACAGCATTTCTGACTCCATGACTCTCCTACACAAAGTCCAGACCACTTTCACTCAGCCTCTCCATGCTGGATTCTGGATTTCAAAGTCTGGAGGAATGATCAGGTTGTTGAAGTGAAAAGCAGTGACTCATCTGTGAGAATCACTGATGAAATATGTCTGCACTGTAGGAAACAGAAAATCATAGATAAATATTGTGTATGTAACTTCTAATAATAAGTGTGTTAACAAAAATAGTTTTAGTTTAGATATCAAAATAAGAGAAAAAAACACCAAATATTTATGTAGTAAAAATGTGAAACAAAACATAAAATGCAGTTTTGTAATAAACCAAACTGTAAACACAACAGTTAAAAAAAAGATGAAATTAACCCTTGTGCTATCTTAGATGACCCCCCCCCCCTTACACTGACGTGTTCTCCCTACCATGACAAAGGTGGATAAAGGTGGAAAGATTTCATGTAATCCATGGACACCAGTGAAGATCACAAATCATTGAAGAAAAAAGGTTCAGAGCACTGTCTAGTGGGTCTAGATGACCCAACTCCCAATGTTAAAGTGCCTAGGATAGCACAAGGGTTACAAAAAAATCTACCCCAAAAAAATGCAACAGAAAGAAAAAAAAAAGAAAATCTGCACACGAGTCTGTGAGCTTCAAGAAGACGTCCTCCAAGCTGTCAGGACTCTCATGATGTCTTCAAGTAATCAGAGTTTACTGATTACCTTTGTTTCTAAAATGATTTTTAAATAATTTGTGTTGCTGTATTTGAGCCTAACAATATGTTAAATGTTGTTTTTGTGCTGCATATTAACTTGTTTTGAATGTAACTTTTTTTTAATCATGAAAACTGTAATCTCTACTTCTATCTAGTGTTTTCGTTTGTTCAGCTAATGACTGCCAGTCAAAAATCAAATATATTTTTTAGATTAGGGGTAACATGTAGATTAACATTTACTCATTTCATAATCACATTATGTTTCATCTATTAAACATTAAAATAAGAAATGGATTAGTCTGTGATGAGTATTAAGTGTAAAAGCCTTTAACTGTTTTAGGTGTTGAAATATGTATGAATGTCTGTTGATAAACTTTATTAAAAGAGAAAATCATTTCATTTTTATTTAATTGAACTGAATTTTTGGGGTGGAGTTCAAATTCTCTATGGTAAAAATCAATATCAGGAGAAAAACTGTGTAATAAAAAAATTATAAAAAAAAGTACAATGTATCCTTGACTCTTTGTCATTAATACTATATTGTTGATATCCAGAAACAGTACAGCAGTCATGTTTTTAATTAATTGTTTACACACTGCAACATAAATTGTGCCATAATAATAAAAAAATATCTGTAAACCTCCTGAATATACACAGGTACGGAGCACTTAGCACTCCCCCTAATGTTGAGGGGTGGGCATTGCGCCGTCACGTTCGCTGAAGCATCTTCGATCGATGTAGTTTGGGTGCTGCTGCTCATGTCTGAGTAAAGGAGTAACCAATCACAAAAGTGTCTCCGCCTTGTCTAGTTTGATTGACAGACATACTCATTCTCCTGAAAAAGCTTTTCATTAAATAAATCAGCCATTGTGAAAAACAGCAACATGAAATAAAAACAAAGCTACTTTGGAGAATATTGATTTTGAAATACGAGCTTCTGAAAAAAGACACAATTATAATAATATTCCACATGATTAAAAAGGAATATTTTAAAATGCTGTTTTAAAATAATAAACAGGTTTTTAAAGCAAAATGAAATATATTGAATAACATAATGGCTAATTTAAAATCAGTGTGCAGGTTTTTCACAATTTCATGATAATATATATATTTATGAGAGATTTATTGGTTGATTGTGTATTTGCATGAGGCCATATTTATTTATTTAATTAAATGTTTATTTATTTAATTATGAATAGTATAGGCCTCCATAGATAACAGGGCCAGGGCTATTGAGCAGCTTTATTATAAATCCTATGTATTAACAATTTAAAAAATATATTAGATTACATCAACGCGTTCTCCGCGGCTGTCGCGGACCCAGGCGCTGGGCGACGGCTGGGTCTGCGCGAAAGCCGTGCTCCGGCCTCGTCCGTCGCTCTGTTACCGTAAGCTGACAATGCGAGAGCAGTGAAAATTAAGGAGCGGCTCATTTGACACCGCAGATCTGAATGACGGCTGGCTGGACGAGGGCAGCAGAGAGTGACTGTGCAAAAGAGACATACATGAGCTAACGGTGTGATACACATGGATGTTGAATATTAACATGTAAGAGCAGCAATAAACAATGAGTCTGTGCAAAGGTGCTTTTTGTTGTTACAGACTCCTTCAGTTCAACCTGTTGCAAATGTTTTTTGGTTTTCAAAAACAAGTAACTTCAGGGACAAAGCTAACAAAAGTTTAAATTAAAATTTTACATCAAATTGATCCAGTTAATACTGAGCCCGTGTCCTGACATTAAGATATAAAAATATATCTTGTTCCCACAGAGTATTATCTCGTTCGCACAAAATACTATTCCGTTCCCACAAGATACTTTTGCGTTCCCTCAAAATACTATTCCGTTCCCTCAAAATACTATTCCGTTCCCTCGAA